>NC_092864.1:15114814-15148351 GCF_032062135.1 Pyxicephalus adspersus | reverse complement strand
ACGACGCTGGAACACGACTGATGGACGATCGCAGCGGGACCAGGTAAGTGATCGATAAACCCGAACTTTTCTCGGGGTTCGGGTTTATCGATAATTGTAACTTTTTGAAGTCCGTACCAAGGTAGGGCTTAACGGTCGGGAGGTTAATGGATGTCATTTGTGACACCATAATCTTTTTAAATTGTGGAAATAAAATTATTATCTAATTAATCTTAATATCTGGGCATGCAATATCCCACAGGGGGGTTCTTAAAAAAATCACTTAGACTTTAATAATATACAAACTTTGGGGGTCTGCTGTCTTACAAGTGTGTAAGACAAAGTAGAGAAGCCTATCTTGGAACCTAATGTATCTTCCTTTAGTGGCTTTAACCCTGAGATTGAACTGATGGTAAGCATGCACAAGGCCAAAGTTATTCTTTATAAAAAAGGTATGATCTGGGTTCTGGGTTTTTTATATGTGACCTTTTTCCATTGCAGATGATGAGACAGGATTGTCTTCTTGAGTTGGTTGCCCAACCCTGACAATAGGAATTGGAATGTGAAATATGTAGCAGGGCACTTTGACAGGTACTCATGTACAGTGTTTATACACTCAGTGCCAATTATTCTACTGGCCTTTTTAGAACCAACCACTCAGGTATATGTATTTTGTAAGTTGCAATTAGAACGAGTAGAGATCATGTTCAACAGTAAATACACCTGGCAGTCAGTTTATAAAAGGACAGAGCTAATGAACAGCCACTCTGTTCTGATGAAACAATTGGATCAGATGGGAATTCAACAGCTAATGTCGATGGGGTTTCAGTTGGATGTGTTGGTAAATATTGATTGCAAGGACACAATTTGCAATGTGTACTTCTGATTGGAATCTGATTAGAATTCTAATCACTTCCTGTGGCACAAACTTGGACATATGTATGTGCAGTGTTTTAAAGCATATGCTCACAGTTCAAATCTGATTTTGCATTTACCAAATCAATGATCACCCAACCCTTTAGGAGTGATAGGGTTTGGTTGAAAGACAAATCATTAGTTTACACCAGTGTTTCTCAAGCAGGGTTCCTTCAAAGGTTGCTAGGGGTTTCTTGAGCCATAAGCAATTTGTAGCTGTCATGTCAGTTTGCCTGATACCAAGAACCTTTTCAGCTATCTGTAAGGGTGACATTCTTCCCACTTGCCAACATTGTAAGAGGCATTCTTTCTTTCTGATCACCAACAAGGGCTGCAGATACTTTTAACAAGAGTTCTTAAGACCTGAAAGTTATTTCAAGGGTTCCCCTATGTTAAAAAAAAGGTTGAGGAACACTGGGTTAGAGTTATGCAATACAAACAGCTGGATGTTTTGGCCACAAATAAAGTTCCACCATTGCATTTACCACAGATCTCCAGGAACATACAACTACTGGAAAATACTTTAATTGTATTCTTGATAGAGTAACTATAGATATGAAAATAGATGGAGTTTGGGGGACCAGAAACAAATTGAATGTATGTTCAAATATTCTACTACCAATAAAATCAGGATGCCTTCAAAGCTTGTATTTGATTCAGTTTACACCTCCCAACACAATTGTCCCACCTTCGGGGAACCAAGCATTCCGGAGACTTTCTACAGGTTGAGCAACCACAGAAAACCTCTATGATCTCTGCATCCACATAACAGATGAAACTTATTTAGGAGATTGTCCGCTGTGGTAACTCTACACAAGCTGTGCTGCCATAAAGAACCATGCCAAAATTTTGTATTGTATTTTGTATGTTCCAGTGCTGCCTCCAACATCCAACAAAACTGAATGGAAATTGAGGCGGATTCCTACAATGGCAGCACCATCAATCAAACCAATTTTGCTGTTGAGTGGGTAAGGATTTATATTTGCTGCTAGTTTCTCATTGGGCACATCCACACTTCTTCTTAAGGTTCATTGTAGTCAGATAGAAGTAGAAGTGATAGTAATGTTTTTTCCAATAAGAAACTTGTAGAATAGCTAACAAATTTTTCTGAACTGTTTTATACGTATTGAAAAAAAGTCTTGGTGGGGCTTTAAATATTAGATTCGGCTGAAGAACCGGTTAATAGTTTACCTACAAAGCTGAAAATTGCCTACAGGTATCTGCACACAGTTCCAACTGTTTTCTAAAGTGCAACGAGAGCCACTAAACTGCAATGAGTAAATTTGACCACATCTAGAAATTCAGTGGTAGGCCATTCATTCCCCTTTTACTTGCCTACTTATGTCAATTATGGGGCTGTCAACTTCAATGGCCAATATAGAGGTGAGAATGGAAAGGACTGGGTGCCAGTTCTACAGGAAGGTAAAAATAGCATATTAAAACTTCATGTATGGAAATTCTGTGGTCATTAGTAGACAACTGGATCTGGATAAAGTCACCTAGAGGTGACTGCTTTCACCTGTGAGTACCAGTTTAATAACTGATAGCAATGCAGGTGTTTTTAAATAGCTATTAACTCAACTCAACTTAACACTAGAGCCAAGGTAGACACTAAACAACATAAAAGATATAAAAAAGAAATTGGCAAAGTAAAAAAAGGATGTACTTTACAGCAGTTTTTTAGGCATGCACATGGTATTTAACAATCATGACTGTGCACACTTGCTTGGTCTGCCCATTTTTTTGCTTGTCTCTTTGGCTTACTACATACTCTGATAACTGTGTAATTTTCCATCTTAGGAGTTGTTTCTCTTCATCTGTTATGAAATAGCGATCATAAACATCTTACGAGGTGTCAGCACCTTTCTTTTATGGCCTAAGAAATAAGGAAAAAAAACTGTATAAACCAATTCTATAGACTCGGTGTTGTGAAATCCAAAGGAATGCAAAGATGACAGTTGTGAAATCGGGAGGAATGTCAAACATGTTAGGATACTATCACATTTTCAGGGATTCCGTCCAAAAATTTGATCTGGTCTAGAACAATCAAGATTCAACAGCAGAAAGTCACCTGAGCCTGCCACAAAGTCCTACAGATATGAGAGTACGAGCTCTCTCTCGTAGAAGCTGCCTGGGACAGAACAAAAGTGTTGTAAAGTGGGAATGATTCGAAAAGGCATGGCTTTACCAGAGGAGAACTCTCTAACAGCAACAGGAATAAAAAGGAATGAATAGAGGGAAGCCGAATACTCTGTTAGATTGTATTTCTGTTTGTGTCCTTGCTGCAGATATTCCCTCAGCTTCTGTTAGGTCAAACTTTTGCCAGTAGGAAAAAAGTAAGGGTGAGTCCCTTTAATGGTGACCCAGATTTCTGTGAAAGCCCAATAGGCCCTCCAGTCCTCAATCTAGCCAAAACTAGATTAAATAATTGCTTTTGACTTGCCGTTTAAGGTAAAAAGAAATTTACAGACACTAAGCAGGAACATGTTTTTCTGGGTTGTCCAGCAGAGTCACGTCCAGAGTTCATTCAGGATTAGGTTATGTTACTATGACTGTCTATCCTTCAACCCTCTTCCTGCCTTCCTGCTCCCCTTCTCCTCTTCCTGAGATGGCACATGAATGGTGTCGGTGTTTCTCAGTCCTCAAGATAGTGAGATTCATGTGTTTGTTGGTTGCCCAGCAGAGTCACGTCCACATTTCGTTGGGGAGTACTCCCTCCTTGCTACCTAATGGTGGTAACAGATTCACCTCTGAAAGGAAGTGCAATGGAAACTCCACCAAAGGCTCTTCACCCTCATTAACATCTCACTTGATAGTACAAGGTCCGTCATGGCAAGGCTGGGCATTGTTGTATATTCCTGAAGTACGGGGAGGCTCAGCACAGTGTTGGTTGGAAGGCAATAGAACACCTGGTCATAAAGTGCTGCATTATTTAGTGCTGTGTGATTCCAGATATCGGTGTACCAGGCCTTTGGTATTCCAGTCCGCTTCAAATACATTGGAAAAACAAGAGAAGGTTGAAAGAGCATTTTACAAACATTGTTGCACAATTCATCATCTTGACCCCATTTACTTACTGCCAAACAATAAAAAAAAATATTCCCAACATACAACACTGCCCCATGAATATTTGCAGAGGGATGTGTAAACTACCCTATTAATATTAAAGGAGATATGACGTGTAAAATCTGCACTCATCAGCGTTGTTCATGTTTGTGGTAAATTTAATTACCTGGAATGGAAAGCTGCAGACTCTGCGATTTACTTTACGGCAGCCACATTTATCATGCGGGTCATTTTAAGGTTACATATATCACGAACGCCAATGACTAGATTCCCATTACTGCGCTAGAGGCAGAAACTGGAGACTCAACTAACCATGATAATCTTATGAGAGAACTGTAATGGCATTTGGTCAGTTTTATGCAAATGTTTTTCCATATGTGTAATGTGTTTCTTGATATCATTATTTAGATTACATGTGTGACATCCTTGTTTTACATGTATTACAGTGGGTATTCATATCAAAGGATAATGTTTGTTTTTTTAAAAATAATTTTTATTGAGATATTCCAAGGTTTACATAACATTAAAATGGCATGTTACACAATGCATGAAAAACCAAAATGTAAACAATGTCCTGAGAATAAACAAGACAAACACAAACATTAAGATAATGCAATGATGAAATAGTAAAATTTAGAGAAACCCCAGTATCTCATTTTTTTATATATTTGCAGAGGGAAAATAGGAAAAAAGGAAAGAAAGGGAATGGGGGGGGGGTTATAATGACTTATTGTGTCAGTTCGGTTTTACAATCACACAGTAACTCACTCTTCACAAAAAGAGTCACCGGCCAATCTACCATACTCTGCAGATATACTAAACTGAACCCAGTAATACCAGGTCTGGATAAATTTATCGGTCTGATCCGTCCCAGCTGTCATCATGTATTTCATACGGTAAACATCCGCCTCCCTCCTTAGCCAGTGCCCAAGGGTTGGGGGTTTGTCACACTTCCACATTGCCGGAATGCATGCCTTTGCAGCATTTAGGAGATGTAGTAATAAAGAGTTTTTGTTTGCCTTTTTCGACATATCAGAGACATGGAGTAACGCCAAAGTGGGTTTATCTTTTTTATTAATATCTGTGAGCTTATGGACAAGGTCTGCCACTGAAGACCAGTAAGTAGACAAGGAAGGGCACTCCCAGAAAATATGCAATAATGTGCCAGGAGGCGATCCACATCTCCAGCAGATATTGTCAGTATGGGGGTAGATCTTAGCCAATTTAGAGGCTGTTCTATACCACCGAGTGGCCAGCTTGTAATTCGTCTCCTGGCTTAAGTGGAGTAACATATCGTTTTGAGTTTCAAGTCTGTCTCCCACCAGGTCACAAAGCCAGGAGTTTTGGGTGAATGTACAGCTAACAGTGCCTGGTACGAGTAAGACAAGGAGCCTCTCAGGAGATTCCCCACTAAACACAGGGATTCCAAAGGCAACGAGGAGCTGCAAAAGGTTAGTGGCTGTGGAAGAGCACGTAACACATAAGTAAGTTGTATAGAGTGCCAGGGATCCAAAGGAGGAAACTCCCTAGCACATGCAAATCAGGCAAGGGATACCATGACCTATCCTGTAGAAAATGAAATGCCCTGTAAACACCCTTGGAACTCCACTGATGAAAAATTGCAGCAGAGATCCCAGATGGAAACTCCGGACATCACAGTATGGGAGACAATGGAGATGGATAATCAACTACCTTTTGAGAGGAGAAAAACCGAGAGACTACTTTAAGAGTCATCCCAATCAGAAGGTGTTGCATAATAAGGATAATTGGCTTTGTATAAAGTAAGTCCAACATTAGCTATAGTTTTTTAACTATCTCTCTAACTGAGAAAGCATATGAGCCTACGAGACAGGCATGGGTTATGTTCCTCCTTTGACTTAAGGTAGGTTCAGACCTGACCCGCTTGGCTCCTGGCGAATGGCACCTTGCCAACTTCTTGGTCACTTGCAGAATTGACAGACTCTGGGCCTTCTCTTTTGGGTTGCTATGGGTAGATGATACCTCAACCTCGTTGTTTTTGCAGGAAGAGAAAAAAAAGCAATTCCATAAAAATGGCGGAAGGGCAGGCCGGATAACAAAAAAGCTGGATAGGCCGGAGTTCTATAAATACAGTACTAACTTCCACGGGCCAGCACTCCTCACCCCGCACACCCAGTCATCCAACTCACAACCGGAGAAGTGACGAGCAGGCAGCAGGGCAGGGGAAATCCGCACCCCGCACGTCTCAACTTGCGCCATGCACACGGCACGCAGGAGGACCGCAGCAGACACTCCACCGCAACGCCCCGGCATTTTATTACAGAGAATTATTTTTTTTTACTTGGGCCGGATAATACGGAGAACAGATAGTCGCGAGCCAGATAGTCGAGAGTGTACTGTACTTATCGGTGGGCCCATGTCTTCCATCTTCACTCTTTTGAGGTTCTTCAGATTCCATCAGAATCATCACACTTTAAAGAGCGCTGAATGCCTTTTCCCTCTGTCACTCCCTGTAGTTCCTTCCTCCAACCCCCTACATCATTGACCTGTCCTTTAGTGATGAGATAGTCAGCAGATGGGGCCACAGGTAAAAAAAAAAGCTTTGAATGCAGAAAACTGCAACCCAGTGGATTCTTTATTGCAGAAGGGACTTTGTTATGAAGATAAGAGGCATTGGCAGCTTAAGAGGTGAAACACTACCTCTTCTTTTGCAAGAAAATGCTTTTGGATTTTTTTCTTTTTTTTTAGAAAGACCTATTTTGTTGGGTCCATCCTTTGAAGAGAATGCTGGCTGTGAATACAGAAAACCATGCCTTCATACTATTTCCAAAATTGATGTTTGATTTACAAAGTTAACAAAGTAATTCTAGCTAACAGTAGTACCTCAGACACAATGTTTACCCTCAGGGGTTGGTTGAGACCATGACGGTGACTACACCTATTTGAGCTTTGGGCTATCCATAGCTCCATAGTGGGTGCATGAACTTTTTTAGGCTTTTAATAAAAGAACACACAGACACTGTACAATGTACACAATATCATGATGCAGAAACACAATGATGATGTTACCAAAGCAATGTGACAGTATAGCCTTTGCACACCTGTGTACACTTACGATGATGTCAGATCGGTGCCCAAGCCCTATGATCACTCATTCCATTTCACTGGCTCATCTAGGGATTTTGGAGAATCAAGTATGAACTTAGCAAACATTTGATCTCTCAACCTTATGTAATAATGGTCATGCAACTTTAATATTCAGGTTTGATTTTGATTTTGTGAGCTGTACAAGTCCTTTAGATGTTCATCTTTTACACAGCAGCAAAGCTGGTAGTGGAAAATTTCTATAGATGTTCTTGCTGCATCAAGGTACAGTTCTTGCTGCTACTAAACGTGGACAAG
This sequence comes from Pyxicephalus adspersus, assembly GCF_032062135.1. Lineage (NCBI taxonomy): Eukaryota > Metazoa > Chordata > Amphibia > Anura > Pyxicephalidae > Pyxicephalus > Pyxicephalus adspersus. The sequence continues at coordinate 15,141,010 of NC_092864.1, read as the reverse complement.
TAACTGTAAACTATTTCACCAGTTATGTACTTACATCAATGAACCTTTTTGCATATGAAATTGATTAATAAGTCCTTTCCAGCCTGTGTTTGATGACATGAGACAAGTATTTGGTGCTGGATGTGCGTTTCTGAGGATCTTAATGTAATATCAAGTCATCATTTTTTGGCTTCATTTTTGTCAAGGAGACACAAATATATCAACTGTCAATGTTCAATGGTTTCAGTGTGGCCTTAAAAGATTACTATTGGGCCCATTTGTGAGGTTACCAGATCCAAGGCTGTTAAATTAAGTCTTAAATCTTGTTTAGGACTAATATTTTTTTTTTTTGCCAACCAAGGGCTGTAACTATACTTGGGACAGTACCCTGCCATTGTGTCCATTGCCATTGAATCCAAGTGCAGGTTGCACCTAAAGAAGTATGTTGTATATAGGTAAGTCCACCCGGGATTTCTACTATAATATTTTAATTGATGTTGGAAAATTTATCCTGTATCCGGTATCTCTTGGGGACCCCATTGGTAAGATCGTTGTGTTGATTTGATGGGTCTTCCCACCTGCTGTGGCCATTATGAGGGGCTTCCACAACCTCGGCTGGAATTATAATTATTTTATATTATAGAGAATGTAACAGCGGGAGCTGGGGCACATGAAGGTGGTGGAAGCACCCAGTTTATGAATTATGGAAGATCTTGCTTTTGGAATATCATGATATATAAAAAACAGGAAGTTGCCACGGCCCGCTAGGCTTCACCTAAAATTAGAATATCACTTTCAGTAGATTGAACCTAGAAAAAAACTAGTATATACCTAATAAATTTATGTGAAGTGTTTGGCCCTGTTGTTTAGGCCACTGGTCCAGACACCTGTCCCCTAATCTAACTTTGCACTCCCCACCTATAACAAATCCCTTGAGAGGTTAGTTGTGCCATCCCAGCTCACAATTGCCCGTATGACTTCGTTGCGCAATGCATGGTGTCTGGGGAAGGACTGATGGCGGACCAGGAGCCCAACGATAATGCAGTAAAGGGGAGTCCAGCAGAGGCAAGTCAAAAAAACAGAGCCACTGGTCAAACAATAGTAATCAGTCCACCAACCAAGGTATCCAAAGGTAAAGACAAAGTAGATACAGAGTTAAAGGCACAAACTTGGTCCGGGCAGCGTACAATCACATGGTTAGGAAACAGGCAAAATCAGTACAGTAAATCCATTGAATAAACACACCAGCAGAAGGTCACCCCAGCCTAACACTACATCAGGTAACTGGTGACTGTGAGCAGAAAGGCTTAAAATCCTAACAGCCAATGGCAGGGCAGGATTGAGGGTAGGAACTAATCCACTCCTAAAATCCCCTTCAGCCTCTTGTGCTGGGGATGCCGAGAATATACATTTCAGGCTGCATGAGTAAAGAGAAGCAGGAGATGCTGCAAGCTGCTGAGCAGAGGGTCTACAACCAACTTTTTCATCTCCTAACACTTTGTTTCAATTTCTTGACTACTGCACTGTTACCTGGTGGAGGGTGGTTGCTAGTATATATCAAAAAATCTCCAATAAAGAGAAACCTTTACACAAAATAAAGTATATATGTGGACATCCTCCAAACCTATACCTTTAGATGTTTCTAATATTGGCTGTATGGTGAAGTTCTGGTGAAGAGTTTAACAAACTCTAATAAAGTCTCAGATGGCAAGCGTTTGTTATATACTTTGCAAGATGATACAGTGCCATCTACAGGCGGGACTCAATTATAAACAGGGATTCTTTTTCAGGTCAAAAAATCACGGTTTATATTTGATTTTCTATGGTATCAACCAGATTGTCATTAGAATGTGTCTTGTTCTTGTTCAATGCTGGGCTTAAGCTAAATCAAACATCTCTACAAAGGTATTATTTAAAAAAACCATGTGGCTTTAAACATCATTTGGAATAAACACTTGATTAGTTATCTATAATCTTTGCACCACAATGTATCTGGCAATGTACTGTAAAAATAAATTATATTTTTTTGCTATTACTTGTTTATTTATTTAAAATCCCTGCCTGGTCTATTGCCCTGTGTGACAAAGTCTGTCTAGCTTTTAGCATACTTTGTAATGCATCTCCATTGCTCCGCTTGTAACCTCAGTGATACCAGAGGGAGGGCGCTTCATCCACCTGCTTGGCAGCCAAAGATTATTGACTTGAGAATTATTGAGATAAGAGCACCTTTCCAGAGACGTGATTGGTCAACGTGAATCAACTGTTGCATTTTTATTGATTTTTCTTTACACAAAGTACAGTACTTGAGAGGACGTTGTGATTTGAAGTGTGTCTCTCTCTCTAGCACTTGGTGAAGTTATACTACTAACAGATTGTCACTGACTGCTACAAAGTGACAGCTGCTGGATCACAGTGAGTATACAATCCTAATTAAATTCACACATTTTACAACATTCATGCTGCTAGTAATAAATTGTAATAAATCCTAAACGGTTTATTATTTTCCAAAATTATTTTTATGCTTTTTTTTCTACTCCTGTTAGAAATGTATTATATACTTAATGATGTGTAATGCATTTAATGTATTTTTTTATGTGACTTGTTTCATAAAATTCTTCTAGTACAGTGAACCAGTTATTTTATTTGCTTTTTGTAAATATAGCGGATTTTAATGGCATTCCCTTCATGACTGTACAGTTATTCACAAACACAGATAGTGGCCTAAGGAAACAAACGTTTTATAGATTGTTTATCTAAAAGAAAAAAAAAATACTATGAAATTATAGCAAAAGAATAATTCATTCACAAAATTTTATCTGTAAAACTGATATTTTTGCTTTTTTCTGATAAAACAATATTACATAATATGGTTGTGTGGTTTTCTGCTATCTGGCACCAATGCATCTGTATGTATCTTAAAAATAAAAAATATTTGTAATTATAAAATGATCGCTTGTGCAAAATCTTGTGTAAAAGTGAAATGTTCCACAAGTTAGGAAGTCTTAGGTCTGTGGGTAAGTTTTATTGTAATTAAAGAACCAGAATCATTTTATAGATCTGTGTCTATGTGGCTGGTTCTCATTTCATCCTCTTCTCCTTTTTCTCTTCCTTCTCCTTCCCCTTCCTCTTCAACTTCTCCTTTACATTCTTCTTCTCCTTCACTTTCTTCTCCTACTCCTTCTTCTCCTTTACCTTCCTGTCCATCTCTCTCTTCTTCTTCTTCTTCACCTCCACCTTCCTCTCCTCCTTCTTTTTCATCTTTCTTTTCTTCTTCTCTTTTTCCTTCTTCACCTTTCTCTCTTCACATCTTTCTCTTCTCATTCACCACATTCTCCTTCTCCTTCTTCTCCTCCACCCTCCTTTCCTTCTCCATCTTCTTCATCTCTCTCTTCTTCTTTCTCATTTTACCTCTTCGTCTTCTTTTCTTTTTCCTTCTTTTTTTTTTCTTCTCACCTCCCTCTCCTTCTCTATCCTCATTTTGCTGCAATTAATTCTGCATTATTTCATTCTCCTTCTTCCCCATCTCTCTCTTCTCCTTCAACTTGTTCTCCATCTTCTCCTTCTTCCCTTTTTCCTTCTTCTTCTTCACCTTTCTCTCTTCACATCTTTCTCTTCTCCCTCTTCCCCTTCACCACATTCTCTTTCTCCTTCTTCTGCTTCTTCTCCTCCACCTTTCTTCTTCTCCATCTCTCTCTTCTCCTTCTTCTGCTTCTTCTCCTCCACCTTCCTTCTTCTCCATCTCTCTCTTCTCCTTCTTAATTTCTCCTCCACCTTCCTCTCCTTCTCTTTCTTCTCCATTTCTCTCTTCTCCTTCACCTTGTAATCTATCTCGCACTTCCCCTTCTTCTTCTTCACCTTCTTCTCCTTCTCTATCTTCTTCATCTCTATCTTCTCCTTCTTCTCTTTCTCATTTCCCCTCTTCTTTGTCTTCTTCTCTTTCCTTTCTTCTTTTTCTTCTCCTCCAACCTCCTTTCCTTCTCCATCCCTCTTTTCTCCTTTGTTCTCCATTTCTCTTTTCTCCTTCTTCTTCTTCACCTTTCTCTTTTCACATCTTTCTCTTCTCCCTCTTCTCCTTCACCACCTTCTCTTTCTCCTTCTTCTTCTTCTTCTTCTCCTCCACTTTGCTCTCCTTCTCCACGTTCTTCATCTCTTTCTTCTCCTTCTCTTTATTATTTTCACTCTCCTTTGTCTTCTCTTTTTCCTTCTTTTTTTTCTTCTCCAACCTCATCTCCTTCTTCTCAATCTCTCTCTTCTCCTTCACCTTCCTCTCCTTCTTTTCCATCTCTCACTTTTCCTTTTACTGTGTAATTAGTTTCACCTTCAGAGATGTCCTATAAACTTTAGGTGTTGCCCAATATGACCAAACCTAAGACAATCATCCAAAGTATATTGGCATCTTAAGACTAAATACTAAGCCAAGATATTGTGTTATATTTTTACTGCTCTAAAATGTACTGAGTTTGCTATGGCATACTGAACCTTGCATAACATTTTGGTTTATTTAGTTGGAATCAATTCCAAGCCTTTCATCTTGTAATTCTGGTAAGAGAGCAAGGTTTATAATAGCCATTAAATATTTATCTTGATACGAAAATGCTTTATAAACAGTAAATTCTATACAAAAGACAAAGGAAAAACAGACTTTAGCTTTGAATAGCAAATCAACTGTAGGAACATCGGGACGAAAATCTACCTTCAATCATATAGGATCTGTCTAACAAAACCACTATAAACTTTAAGCCTATCTCTAGCTATAACATTTTGTTTCAATTTTCTAAAGAATGAAGAAGAGTTAGAACTCTATCTGCCTAAAGTTTGCCATGTGTATGTCCATCATAGGGTCCTCACATATCTGGGAGCTCAAGATTCATCTGTCTGTCTTTCCATACATTAAAAAAGTCAGTGGATAATAAAAGTGTCTATTCTGTATGGACTGACACCTTTAAACCAGATAAGCTAAAAGCTGCCCGACTTACATTTTTAGAAGTTGACAAGAACTCATTGCATTGATATTCCGCTACATATATACAGTGATAAAGCACTGCATTCCAGACCGTACAGAAGAGTCATCTCAAATCATCCCTTTGAAGTTTTAACTAGCGATTGTGTTTGAACAGGAGTCATTAGACTGAGGGAGATAATTGTGGCTATTCAGAAAGAATAGTGGATTAATGGTTTTATATAATATAGATAATTGTATACATCCATATATTGAAGGAGGGGGCCAATATCCCAGGGGCCCTGTCTGCTATTATATATTATTAATCTAGTTGCTGTCTGATATACTTGTATAACTTTAAAGACTTAAGCCTTGCATAGACGTTCAATAATTGTTGCTCTGAACAATTTTTAGTGATCCTTTCAGGGCTTTGGAAAGATTTTATAGATAGGGTGCTTGGCTCTTGGGGAGGTTTGGGAACAAGTGGGAGATGCTGCATGATAGCTATCGTTAGCATTTGGATGTTAGTTATCCAGCATGGCAAATTGATGAACAGGGTCATGTGACATCTATACTTATGCTTGATTTTTACTCACAAAATCAGGAATCAGTTCAGGTGCCGGTCTATAGCTGTTATCTTGTACTCCACTATATGAATGTGACTACCCTTAGTAGGCTTTCCATAGATTATAGAGAGTGTGACAGAGCCCTACATAAACTTGCATGCTCAGATCTGCCAAATATTTCTCAGATCTGACATTATTTCAGTGGAGATAGGAAGAGAAGAGGAGCCAGAGGTAGTAAAGTGGCCTCCAGCTCCAGTATATGGGGGAGAGTAAGGATGTGGACAGGTCTAATATTCTTCCCTTTGGTTACTAATGGACAACATTTAACATCCAAAAAATTGGAAAACAGTTTTGGTTGGGGTTTACCTGTACGGAACTCCCGTACTGGCCAGCTCAACCCTCTAAAACACAAACCTTGAATACTGTATTCTAGCTTTTGTTGGGTTTTACCAAATAAATAGACATCCCAACTTCCCCAACATTACCTGTTTATCCTATTATATCCCTATAACATGGGATCATGGGAGTTTAGGCTGTTTACCCTCAGCCGTCCAATCAGTTTTGTTTTACATTTATCTGATTGGGCATTATTTGCAAAGTGAATTATCGCCATATTCATCCCTTGCAGTGTGATCATTCACTTTGCTAAATAAACAGCCTAAACTTTTTTGGTGCATCAACCCCATTATGTCCACTATAGACAAGTAGACCTGTCTTTTTATCTAAGGAGATTGAGAATTTGAAGAATCACTCACAGGGATATTATTCACCCTGAGAATTTCCTAAGTGCTCAGGGAGAATATAAAATGAGCCACGGCTCTCCAAGAAAAGCAAAGAGAGAAAAAGAATACAGATAAGATAATCTCAGAGTCCAGCCAAAAGGCTATTAGATTAATAATCTTTGTTCTATCGTGTCTTGCTTGGCAATATCCTTGAAGTTTGAGTAATGTAACCACTGCGTCATTTTATACAGTGTGACTTTTTTAATGTGGAAAACTCTTAAGTTGGTAAAGTGAGTTTTGGAATGTTTCTTATCATTTCAAAAGTACAGTAAGTGCTGCCACACGCTCAGATAATGAGTGAATCAGAGATAGTCAATATTGGTAATATTTAGAGATAGGATTCTCAATTGAATCTGAGGTTGGCTATATGCAAGAATATTTTTGGTGAATATTTTCGATTGAGTGCATGACCTGCTGGCCATAGAATGACCAATTTAGAAGCTCAGGCACATGAATACATCTTTATACATGAAGTGTTGGATCTGCATCTATCACTGCTTTCAATCATTGAGTAGGTTGCTTTTGTGATGGATAATGGAAAATGATCTTTCCTTAAATCCCAATGTAAACCTAATCACTATCCTAATATATATATATATATATTATATAATATTATTGTATATTCATGGGTGGATATCAATCTCAAGGGGTTTGCATTTTCTATGCGGGCTGCATGTGCACCTTGGTAAATCTTCCATTGATGTTGAGCATCCATGATTGAAAGAGACAAAATCCCATAAATAAAAGGGACAATCCATGCACAGGCTTGAGAGGAAAGTGCTAGATGATGCTGCACATCCTCCAGCCAGGAAATAAAATGTTTCTTTCTGACTTGTAGCAGCTTCCAATGCAAATACAAGCCAACAGTGTTCGTTGAAATTAGGGTAAGCAAATGCAGTCCAATTGCAGATCCAATCCCATGCAGTCCAAGGTCAGATTTAGGGTTTACTTTTAATATTTCAAAATTACTTGTCTGAAAGTGCTAACAAATCCTTTGTTAACAGTGCAGAAACATTTCTGCAACAAAGCTCATGTTTAGTGTATTATAGACGTCCATAAACGAGGTTATGTATACAGCCATAAAAGGTAATTTTACACATATAATGTTATTCTAAATTTCATACTTCTAAAATATATACATGGTGACTATAGAGGTTCAAAGGTGAAAATGTTGTAAAACGTTTGATAACAGATGAATATTCTCTTTGTAGATATGGGGGACACAGAACTGGGCCAGGTAACCTGTAAAGGTTTTGAGGTGGAAAGCCCCAAGAAACAGCCGGAGCCTCACTGGTATGAAGTGTACGTCCAGCCATGCATAGCGGAGCTCGTGGGCACGGCGCTCTTTGTGTTCATTGGCTGCTTGTCTGTCATTGAGGACTCATCCACCACCGGAAACCTGCAACCGGCTTTAGCCCATGGATTGGCCCTGGGGCTCACCATTGCCATCCTTGGGGGAATCAGGTACTATTTTCAAACAAAAAAGTTGGTGCTATAACAACATTGATGCATATTACTTCAGTTAATGAGTCTAGAATGGCTAAACTCATTCCCAGCATCATGCATAAATACATAAACATTGTGCATTTTGCATACATTCCATTAGCTTTATGCTTCAAGTCCATTAAAAAATTTCTGAAAACCCAACTTAGCAAAGCTAGTGTAAAAACTTTTTTGTTTTGGTCCTGTCTGCCCACCCAGGAGATTTTGGGGTAAATTTAATAGTGGAACACAAAGAAAAAAGGGTGAAGCCTTCTTTCCCTCCATGGACTCCTGACTAATGGAATGTTCAGATTCTAGTATGTGGCTCCAGTAGCCTTCTCATTTGATATAAATGGTGATATAAGGAAATATAATCTGTATTTAAAGGGTTTCTGGTTGGGTAGTATGATCTGTCTGTCTATCTGTGGATGTGAGCTTCAGAGAGAGGCTGCAAAGCTGATAACCCAGGTCTCCGGTCACAAGATTGGAACAAAAAATGCTTCTATGACTGAAAGCTTATCGTTTTTCCATGCAATTGGCAAGGCTTGCTAAATGCAGAACGGTGCCAAAACAATTCAGCAAATGAAGGTAACCTTTAAGATGTTGGAGTGTTTTCTTGTATTGGAATAAAAACGGATAATCAACTTTATCTGAAAATGTTCCAAGTACCTTATTTCATGGAAGAGGAAGGCTTTTACAATAAGCCATTGCAGTAACCTATAGTCTAGTTAGCTTTTATCAATTAGAAAAGTAAAAAAACGTTTGGTATGGAAGAACGTGTGCATTTTGCACATTAGCATTCACTTTGTGGTGGTTAAGTGAATAAGCCATTCTTTGTCACTGTCAATACAGCCATTATTCTGGCCCTCCAACCATCAATATGTCAATGTTTAAGCTGACAATTCCCAACAATAGCACCACGATCAGGCGCCCTTGTTACAAGGATATATTCCATATCTCTTCAAAGGATCTTCAAGCATCTGATTTCTTTTTTTTTTCATCATTTATTTGCACTATTGATACATTTTGATTTTCCCTGCATGTGCTTCTAATTTTGCACTCCAATGTCCACAAGTCCCCTGAGGAAGCAATATAGGCGAAACACGTAGGTACAACACAAGACAACTGGCATAGAGACTGGGAACACTTACAAACTCCATGTAGTGTCTATGGTAGGGACAGAACCCATGGATGCATGGGAAGAGCAGCAACCTTTCTCCTATCTTGGCAGCAGAATTTTGGTAGACCCTTGGCTGTATATCACAGCTAAATAATTATATTTAACGCTCAATGTAAAAAAAATAGCAGCAGAGAAGAATTGGTCCAGCATCTATGAGCTCTGCTTCACCATGAAACAGGGGGCATTAACAGACAAAAAAATCAAAACCAGAAAATGTAATTCTGATTCTTGCTACATGTTTCTGTATTTTTCACTATGCTCCTGTGAATTTTGTAAAATTGCTGTGATATTGTATTTATATGACACCAATCTGCAAACTCCTTCGTGACAATTTTGTCCTTCGTGCTTGGGTGGTGTCTAACCATTGTAACCATTAACTGGCATACATTTGCTCTAACCATTAACTGGCATTTAGGGCAGAAAAACAAATAGTTATGCAGGTGAGCAATGCCCTAGATAAGAAGCGATAATATTGCTTTTCCATTGTCAAAACCTACTATCTAGTCATTTACTCTGCGTATACAAACATATACAGATGACTAAGCTTGACAGAGTATAGGAGGCTTGAAGGATTACAGGGTGAGTCTCCAGCAAATGTCATGGCAGAAGGCAAGGCAATTCACCCGTAGTCTTGGATTAAAATGCAAAGGGATGGATTCACTGCATGCTTAATGTATCTAAATAATCCACAATGCAGGCTGACCTCATGATTTAGTCATCCCAGATTATTTTTGCATTGATCACATGTGGTCAGGCCACACAGATCTGAACCTGAGATGTCAAAGTTATTAGCAGAGGTTGCAGACAATTTATGATAGGGATCCTTTGCTGGCAATGAACAGCAAAGGATGAGAAGAGATGTGATGAGTTTAATAGTTATTGACTGCACTCTTTATGAGTTTCTTGAAAGTCTCCTAAATAAAAAGCCCTCTGTATAGAATTGGTTCCTTCTAGCAAAAACTTCAGAGCCCAGTTCTGCATCCTCATTACCCCTCTACCCAAAGCTTTTTAGGAGCCCAATGGGAACACATAGAGCAGTTAAAAATGCTTATGAAAATAATAAAAATTACCCCTTACTGTTCAAACACTAAGATGAAAACCATTGGCTGGAATTGGACTTTTATGTGTATATATACGAGTATGATCACTAAACCTGGAAATGGGATAGTAAAAGTGGTCCAACTTGGCACATATGTCTGGGTAATCCATTAAGTTTGTAATAACAGATTTGAAGGCAAATAAAAACAATTTAAATGCATTTACACAAAAATATATGTGTTGTTATATATTAGAGTATTATTCTCAACCTTTTTACCCCTGAGAAACCCTTAGAATAATAAACAGGTCCTAAAGAACCCCTGCTAGAACCAATATTTTGGGGTTCATTGGGAAAAAACCCTCCTAAGCTTGTGGCCAGTAAAACAAATGCCTCCTTACAGTGGTGGCTAGGATACCACCTTTATAGACAATTAAAACCATCATTAGAGTCATGCAGCTGGCTCTACCAACTGGCACTACCCCTAGAACTATGCAGGAATCATCAAATTGAGCCACAGTTTGAGGGATTTCTATCAACCTTTTAGAGGAACCCTGGTTGAAAATGGCTGTATTACAGTGTCACTCTGTAATAATCAATTCTTCTATTGTTTCAGTGGTGGACACTTTAACCCTGCCGTATCTCTGGGGGCCTGTATAATAGGAGGACTCAACCTTGTTCTTGTGGTGCCATACTGGGTCTGCCAGTTGTGCGGTGGAATGATTGGAGCAGTACTGGCCAAGGTAAGAAGGACACCTTTATTATAATGCTGCAGGAACACCAATATTTCTATCCTAATAATAAGCATTGGAAAGAGTGAACTTGTGTTGCCCTTGTTGCATTACTAAGATTTTAGTGTATTTTTAGAATGGGAATTTCAAGCCCAACTCCCCCACCCACTAGTCCTTGTTTGGTTTTTATACCTAATTTCTTCTGATTGGACTCATACAGTTGCATGGTCCTCTTCCTCTATGCATCTTCTTGAGCACTGAGCAAATCCGAATAATGTCAAAAGTATAGCTGGCATTGGCGCCATTTGCTGCATCATTACACTTTGAGTTCACAGCATTGTGGTGACCCCCTCGCCAGGTTGTGGGTCCACAACATCTTGCACTCATAGGAATGGGATGAATGATGGTAGACATCTAGAAGCAAACTGAACGCAAAATGGGTGAGATTGTGGGGGTCAAAGCTAGACAGAAAGTGACTAGCCTAATCATAGCTTTAATTTTTGTTTAATAACTGGGCACCAATACTTCATCAAGTTTTCCATCCTCTATAGGACAGCCTGGTAGCCCCGGGCTCCCCTAGAGCCACCACATTGATACCACAGCTAGTGCCAACATCCAATGGGCATAGCTCAGGGTAGAGCAGAACTCCTGAACTGGAGCAATCTCCCTGCCTAAACTTCCCAAGTAGCTGGGATTACGCACCCTTGCCGGCTCTTTATCCATTTTTAAAGTCTTGTTAAGCTTGCCACACAGCTTTTGTTTTGGTTGTTTAAAATGCATAGTTGAGTATGTTATTACTATTTATTGCACTTTCATAAAATGTAAGACACTCCCTGATTTTTTTTCACTTTTTTTTAGGCCCTGACCGATTCAGATGTTTACAACAAAACAGATGGAGCAGCTTTTAATGTGGTGTTCGTTGATGCCCAGGTTGGCCGAGCCATTGGAGCCGAAATAGTCATGACATTCTTCTTGGTGTTGGCTGTCTGCATGGGGGCCATTAATAAGAAGACCAGCACTCCATTGGCTCCCTTCTGTATTGGATTCACTGTGGCAACGGACATCCTGGCAGGGTAAGATAAAAATACAATTCTTCAAAGGCATAAAAGAAGTCGAAACATAATTGAGATATTGTGTTTTTGTGATATATTGTTATATCTCTTGGAAGAAGGCCTTACAAAACCTTCAAATGAAACTTTTAGTATAAAGTGATTTCTAGACCAGAGATATAGGCAGGAGAACGATAGGCCAATCCTGACTTTCTCTTCCTGTCTCCCAAACCAACCTTTTGATCATTTTAGGAATGAGTGCCCTTAACGATCAATAGGGAGACTTTGGAGACAGGAAAGGGAGCGATAAGCTCAAATAATAGAAATAATAATGCATATCATTTCAGCTGCTTGTATTCCTGGATCTATTGAATATTTTATCTTGCAGTTTTCTCCCACAGAATACATTTATTTATTTTGGTAACACACATTTTGCAATGTGGTCATGCAATGTATGGCAAAACGTGTACCATTGTGCGATGTGTTTTGGTGTCATTATTTTTGCATGGCTCCCCAACACACTAAAACAATACCCCTGCACAATGCTTTAAAAATATTGCACGTTATTTTTGTTGTAATGCATGGGTAGTTCATTTAAATAAATAGGCTGCCCCAATGCAAAGCTCATAAACACAGTACAATGCATGTTAGACACGTAGGGTAACTGTTGGTTGTGCATTTTTTTTAAATTTGCCTTATCCAGATTTTATTAATATATATACTATTGCAGAGGAAAGATCTCCGGAGCATGTATGAACCCTGCCAGAGCCTTTGGTCCCGCGGTGGCAGCAAACTACTGGGCCTATCACTGGATATACTGGGTGGGACCTATGATTGGTGGCCTGTTAGTTGGTGGTATTATCAGGTAAGAACACAATTTTTTGGTGGCATCTCCTCCTCTTTTCAGATCTATACAATGTTTTTCAAGGTGCTCTGATAATCCTTTATCATGTATTAAATGTTTTTACATATAACAAGTTTTTAAAGCTTCCACTCTTGTCTTTCCTAAAGGGTACTCCTTGGTGACCCCAAAATTCGTCTTATCCTGAAATGACGTCGTGCAAAGAGCCTTCCCTCTGACCGTGGCGCTTGTGTCGGACCTACAGCAGGGGGTACCAAGTCATCAATTTCCACCACAGAACTCCAGACCTGGGATCATTCTCATGAACTTTCTCAGCTAGCCACGGAAACCTGGAGAGAGGACCCTGCAAATGCCACCATCAACTCACTTCATTCACAGCCGAGCCAATACCAAGAGCTAAGCAGCGATAAAGAAGAAGCAGTGGCTCTCTTATCACATAACTAATACCGGGACTGTGGAAGGCTCTTACATGCATTGCACAGTTTGAAGACTCTGATAAAAGTTTCACTTTGTTGTAATACCAGGAGATTCTGGGATTACTACACCTCCATACCCACTGACCCAAGTGCGGTGCAGCAAAGCACTAGATTGCAGAGCACTTGGCTTGGTGATAACCATTTAGTGGAAAACATACCTCCAAGTCATTTGACCACTGTGTGGTTTTCTTTCCTTAAATACTCTCAGCTTCACCTTAGAACTGCACAACCTTTCTTCACACTTTTTATTGTCGCAAAGTCTACAGAGGCCACAGATAGTCAAAGATAGCTAAATTGTATTTATGCTCTCGATATCATGAAGGTATTAGAAACCATGTCAAGTTTTTATTGCTGCCTTTGTACCTGTTGGGGCAAATTCACTCCCTGTATTTGTCCTGATGACCACTGTCAATAAGACTGAAAGTGATAGGAAATCCAATTTTCTATGGTCACCAGAACATGAACTCTTCCCAACAAAGTGGACAACTATCTAGCAGGGCTCCTTGTGACCAAATGCCCTCCAACTTTTTGTTAGGTAGGTGCAGGGAATTCTCCCCAACGGGACACAGGCAGCAAAAAATAAAGTGTTGCAGAGTTTACCTATTACGTACATTAGTTTGGGCTACATGTACACTTTAAAGCTAAACCTAGTCGTCTAAATGGGTCCCCAACCCCAATATATGGTTTAGGTGCTCCCTTTGCCTAGAAGTCCTACATTGTATGGAAGGACACCAAGGACTTTGCTTTTATCTAGAGCAGCCATTCTAATCTAGAGCTCCTTGGAATTCCAAGGTTTGCCCAGGGATTGCAATGGCTTTTCCTAAACTGTGACTGATTAACCTCCCATTTAATGGTGCCTGATAATTCTGGTAGAGCCAACTGCATGATAATAATGATGGTTTTGGGTGTCTATAAACATGGTATTCAAGCCAACAGTAAAAGAGAAACGTTCTTTCCACTGGCCACCAAATTAAGAGGCTTTTTTCCCCACTGGTTTTTGCTGGGGTTCTTTAAGACCTGAAAATGATCATGCCAGTGGCCGCCAACCTCTTGGATATCATGGACCACTAATTTCACTGACTCCGGACCACACATGCGTGAGGAGCCATGTGTCACTCAAAGGAGAAGACACTTCCCCCAGAGTGACGTCATGATGCCAGAACCCGCCCACCCTCAGACCTGCGGAGGACATGATCCGCGGCTCTTGCTGCTGCACCCGACCACCTTCCTCCACTCTCCTTCTCCTGACCCGCTGGGGGGCAAACTGGCCAGAGCCGTGGACCCCCAAAGTTTTTCAAAACCGGACCACCGGTTGGCGACTGCAGTTATAGAGTATTAGGCATTTAGGGCACCATCCTTGGGTAACAAGAATTAATGTAAATATAGCACTCTATGTAACATCTCCCTGGCATAATGGGCCCTTAACTCGTGCAATGTGTGCAAGTGAACCCAATGGGATGCTAAATTCTTTTGTAGAATTCTTCTGCTTTACATTATATAACAACAATACTGTGACAGATCCGGTCACAAAATAACTGTTTATTCACACAGTGAGACTAGAATAAGCTCATACAAGTTGCATATTGTTCATCCAGTGCTGACCTTTTTGAAACGACATTGCTTGCCTATTATATTACAACTACACCCAAACTTTTTTTTTTTATCTTGGGTTGAGTTGAAAAAGGTTAGGTTTGTTTTGCCTTTATTGTCCCCAGTAGGTATCCAGATGTGCCCTTCAAAGTTAGAGCAGGAATTGAATTTAAAATCCACCCAAGATAAGGGGTAGCACCAATGGCGTCATCAAAACAGGTATACCCACCCTTCTTGTTCTGGCGACAGTAGTAAGATTTTAGAGTTTCCCTTACTTTCTGTACAGATAAGTGAGTGTAAATCTGCCCAATGGAGAGGGAACTAAAACCTGGGAGATGTTCCAACCCTTCCTAAATATTTGTGGCTAGGAAAATTGTACAAGATATATAACAAAATCTAAAGTATAAAACTGTACTATGTCAGCTATATTTCTATGAAAAGACATCAATGACTTGCCCACATCCTAAGGCAGCCATACTCAGCCAGGGTCCAATGGAACCCCAAGGTTCCTTCAGAGGTTACTTAGGGTTTTTGTGAAAAAAAAAACATTTGAACTTAGCTTACCTGACAGTTTTACCTTTCTCTGGAAGTTAGCAGCCCTTAATTCAGGCAGTAGATGAATTGCCTTCCATTCAGGCCCTACAGTCTGACATTAGGCTTATCAGGTTGGGTTGACAGGGGGAGAATACAGGTGAATAATTGTACACACATCAATCTGCAGATTGTAATAAATTAATATAAATAGATAAAAAGCATGCAAATTGTATTGCTAGTTGCTAAATACACTAATAGTTCATTTTCAGGAAAATATGAGAAACCTGTGTAAGCTGCATGACTTGCTCCTAACTCACCACCATATGACAGCACTGGGTGTCTGAACATCCACTTAATAGGCCCCAGTTCTGCTGAATGCTAGGAAGGGGGTAAGACACATGTTCCCCTATACATGGAAGTACTGGATATGTTTCTTCTTTCCTAGGAAAGAACATGGGACAGGTTTACTTTAGGAGCAGAGATTCAGATCCTTCCATTGACCATTCTGTACAGGTTACCAGCAGCTAAAAATGAAGAACGTTAGCAATCTGTTAAAGTAAACCGGTCATAATACAAATATGGGAGCTTCCATTGTTGAATTGTTACTGCCATCTGGATCGTGGCTTTACAATATAGTCAAGGAATGACCTGGAATTAGCACCGGGTCCCCATACAGTCTCGGGGTTTATCCTAGAATTAAGATGACAGCCAACCTCTAAATTCACCAATCGCAGCTCTATAATTCAGCTCACAATTATTGCTTTTCATAAAATCACAGGGTAAATACCCAATCGATTCGGGTCTTTTCTGATGATTAATATTTTATATATATATTTCAGCCAGCAGAGGGAGACCTGGTAAAACATTACCAATAACATTCAAGCTACAGTGACTGAATTGATTGTGATATCATCCAGCATATTAATATATTTGTAAATTTTCCAAAACCTCAACATATACACTTTAACATTTATAATTAAACCTTTTTGTTTTCACTTTTTGTATTGCATTTTATATGGCAGCCACTGAAATTCAGTATGTTCAGACTAATGCAAAAATGTAAATGATGTAAAATGAAAATGTAAATTATGTAAAATAAAATTACAATTAAAATATATATAATGAAAAATTATACATTTAGGTGGAAGGCATCTGATTGGCTGCTAAGTTTGAGCCAGTTTATATCAGGGTGCTGTGACCGTTCAGTGATATCATCGGTCAATCAAAATTCTGACATCTCTATATGACTCCAAGAAGTGCTCAGCCATTGGAGGCTGTAGTTTTCTTAGCAGCCAGCCAGGTTTGACTTTTATTGCATGGAAAGGAAAATTATTTTGCCTGCAGTGCAAATAGTATTTCCTTCCCAGAGGTTTATAAAGCAAACCTAATATGTAAAATGCCATTGACCTGACTGCAAAAAGTACTCCGCGCCTTTTGAGTTCACAAATATGTGTTGCTGTAATATGGATGTTACTGTAGTGCACATTTCACGTATTGGTGTGACACAGTACTATGCATTCTGAATCTCATTCTCAATCGCACGCTAATGCATCTTTGCAAATAGTGAATATCCAATTTTTGGACTGCTGTGTTACAGCTCCAGTGCACCTATAGATTCCCATTATAACTTATAATGAGATTTACATGCGCTCCTTCCCAACTGATTCAGAATGAGGGTATAGCTCAGGTGTTCAGCCAAGCGCAATACAACTTGTGCTGCAGTTATCTGCATGCCGGTTTCAGCAGTGTTATTAAAACTACTGCAACGAAAGGATCAGCTTTACTTCCAGGCAATGAGTATTTTTTAGAACGAATTCAGCAATGCCAGCTTCCATCATCTCTCAATGGTAGGTCCAATTTAAGGGCTCCCTTTGAAGTCACACCCAATCAGTGTGGCTTGGTTTGCACAAGGCATGGCGGTACAATCGCATCATTGTGACCTTTATTAAAGAATTTTCCATGATGTGTTAGAGCTACCTTTCTGGCGCATTTCACATACTTTTGCCAAGCATGCAGCTCACAAAACTTGGCCCCCTTTTCTTAAAGAGGAACTAGTCTTTCAGTCATTAGTCTATTCTTACTTACTTGCACTAATGTCAGTCTTCCCTGGTGTCACTGGCTGGGTCAGCTTGTATCCATGAAAAATATAATGATTTATGAAGAGTTTACAAGTGGCCAGCTTGTGACTGGCAAGTTTATGTTTTCTTCCTCTTCTGAACTTCTTCTCCCCCTCCCTCACTAGCTGGAGCCCTCTGCACGGAGAGCTCACAAGCTGAAAAGAAGCAGCGAGCAGCTGCAGACAGGGCAGTCACACTTGAGTGACATGAGAGTCAAAAGAAAAACAAATCAGTATAATTCTGGTAGTGGGAGTGGATTAGAAACACTTCCACCAAGGATAGCATTTCCCGGAATGCATTTTACCGCCTAGGCGATGGAGAGATCTGGGGGTGTGGCCAGAACTTGTTTTTAATGTTTAAAAATGAAAGCAAGCTGAAAAAAAAAGTATTCAGATGATTATACCTTGGGCTTATGTTATCCATAAGCCAAAGTTGATTTTGTGAGTATAGGTACGCTTTAAGCCCAAGCCTCTTCGGCAATGCTAAATACCACCAAGACCAGGAGCAGATGTTGGAGTTGGCATCACCATCCTTGCCAATTGGTACTCTGCCCATCTGCGAAATCACATCATCCAGACATAAGGTAACTTGTGGATTTTAATGCAAAAGGGATACGTAAAAGATCCAATCCGATTGCAGCAATTATCTCTAGCCGTTCATGGATGTTGACAGTTTTACAATAAGTCGTTTCTTCTTGCTTAGGAACCCAGCAAAAGAACTGATGAGCATACTGTGACTGCAGAGAACAAAGAGTACGATGCACTGCTGCAGCTCTATAATCCTATCAGTGCTTAGCTATGCCTCTCTGATCTCTGCAGTTCATTACCTTGATGGAAAAATTGGATAGGAAGTTAAATGGGAAATCTCGCCCCAGGGTCCATGAACGGTGCCCTGGACTGCCAGTATACAGCAACCAGCATGCAGAAGGCAAATCATGCATGACCTAAGTTGTCAAATAACTACAAATGCCAGGGTGCCATGATAGCTGCTTGTTGTTAGAGCACATACACTCAAATACCATCATCATTTTCCTTGCTCATGCTGTTGTTGGAGGAAATAAGGACTCTTTTTTACTTGCCGTGGAAAACTGTGTGGTTTTCCACTTTTGGGTGAATAGCAAACTGGTGCTGTGAGTGGCAAAACGCACTGCAGATAAATAAGTTTGTGTGAGGTTGCACCTGTGGCGCGATTCTGCTTTAAGAGGAAGAAAAGCAACCACATGGCCAAAGGTGACTTGTCCCTTTCTGGGACCATGCAGGAAACCACTGCAGCTGCAGTCCTCGTACACAAAATGTTTATCAGTCTGCTCCAGTGGTTGGGCCTGAGGTTGAGCCTGCAGCAAAACAGTGGGGTCAAGCACAGGTCGGAAATGGCCTTAAGTCCCAAAGTCATGAGTCAGACTAATTTCAGATGCACAGTGAGCTGTGGTCTGCAGTCTTAACCGAAGTCTGAACCTCTCCCATTCAAGTGAATGGGGGAGATCGGACCTTTTTTTTTTTTTTTTTTTTTTGCACACAGCAATAATTGCAGCACAGTTCGCAAATGTGAAATGCCACGTTTAGCTGTGGGGTTGTGGCCTGAGAATTTGCAATGCAGCCATGGTGCAAATCTTACTGCCCGTGGTGCAGTCTCAACTTGTTCACAATTGATCACAGGGAAGTTTGCAAATGCAACATTGTTTTTTTTAGCCAGTTGTGACCTGAAGATTCACACTACAGCTATGGTGTAGTTTGCCTCTCATGGCCACAAAGCAGCAGTTTGCTGTGTGTCCAGGATCTAAGTTGCACAATATCACATTTTACGCCTGAAAGGGCCCTTAGGGTCACCAGAATCAGTCACTTTGCCCTTCCAGTATATCTGCAGCCCACATTTTATTCTTGCATCTATCATAATCAATAAGCTGCATAACATATTCCTTGCCTGAGAACAAAGTCTGTTCGTCTAACATGAACTAAGTAAATTGACCTTTTTAAAGGCAAAAGATAATTCTTGATTTTCAAGTGCTGCGTTCTTAATCCCTACAAGATTAATTAGCCTAATAGTAAATTATTTACAAATAAACCCAATCCAGCTATCTAAATTATTAACTATTAAACCTAATCTTACAAGCTTCTGAAGGTGCAGGCAGGGGGGAGAAACAGGACCGCACAGCTGCAACCACGGGTGAATAGAGAAGAGTGAGACGGCCTCTGACAGTCTCGTGAAAATTTCCTCGAACTTCCCATGGGTCCGCCAAATTTCGCCAAACAAATTTCGCGAATTCCATTAAAGTCAATAGGTCGACTTTAAACAATAATAGCAAAGCCCCTATACATGTTAGAACCACTAAATTTGCTAGGTATGTGTAAGAGAACAGTGGCAACAAGGAACAAATAAAAAAATTCCAAAAGATCTTGTGGTTTTCCAGAAA
Organism: Pyxicephalus adspersus; assembly: GCF_032062135.1. Classification (NCBI taxonomy): domain Eukaryota; kingdom Metazoa; phylum Chordata; class Amphibia; order Anura; family Pyxicephalidae; genus Pyxicephalus; species Pyxicephalus adspersus. The sequence goes on along the minus strand of NC_092864.1, from coordinate 15,121,277 downwards.
ATGGCAGGTAAATGACAGCAGGCAAATAGGATTTTTGCGTGATGGACAGCGTACAGAAGGCAGCATAAACATTAGGACATTGAGAAAGGGTGGCGCTACGTGTGAACTCAACTCACTAACAGCAGTCTCTGCCGTCAAAACAGCAGGAGACTGCATTGCTAGCTGGCATCATGACCAGGATGAAATGTGTTAGAAATGCCACCATTAAAGTTGTGGAGAAGTAGGGCTGTGACATTAGGCAAAATGATGGAGGACCAGAGACGGAGCAGTAGCAGTGTGTGGCCTCTGGTCAGCTATCGCCAGGGATGCCGCATTAGTAAATGTCATGGAGAGCTGGGTGTAATGCATCGTCAATGCCACCCAGAAGTGTGTAAGACAATTTTAGTGAATAGAGTACTGACAGGCGGCAGCAGCAGGAGGTGGTGGGCCCTGAAATGGAGAGTGGACCACATTGGTAACTGGCATCTCGAGCTGGGTGTAGTCCATCGCCAGAAATCTACATGTACCAAATGGTCTTCTTTGGTAAATAGGAACATGTATCAAACACTAAAATATCTGTATTGGGGCTCCCCGATGTTTGCAATCTCGCCCAACTCACACAGTAGAAGCCTGACATTTATTTGCATTACTCTCATTACGATTTCTATATGGAGTCCACTTCTGGTGAACGTTTTCTGAGCTGTAATATTGGGAAGAGTATCACAATTACAAGGAGTTTACTTTACTTTACTGTTCATGCAGATCACACTTTCCTGAATAAAGTCAAGGATTTGAAGACTGGTGAAGCTGTGCGAGGAGCAAAAATGTTTTTTTGGCCAAAATGTTCTAAATGTGAAACCAGAGGAAGACTCAAGAGGCCAAGAGGTTGAAGGAGAGACAATAGAAGAAACATTCTGCATCTCCAGCACTTCTGGCCTGAACATTTGTGGCTTTGGGAAACTGTGTTGGATGCAGGTGGGCACAAGAAATCATGTTTACCTCTTTGACATTCTCACCATGGGACCGGGGGTCTTTAAAAATGGTCTCCAAGTGGTGATTGAAGACAAAGGCTTCCTAAAGGTCACCGATGACTGTCGTTGGTTAGGAGATATTTTGTCCCACCAATGTTGTGTGTTTTTGAATAATGTTTTTGATACACAGGTGGGTGATGTGTACTTGTTTTCCATGGAGACTGGTGGTTTTCTTCCTCATCCAACATCTACTGTGAAGGAATGTTTGACATATCTAAAAAATTGATTGATTGAAATATCAAACAAATATCAAACAAAAATTGATGGGGGTACATCCTAATATGTATTGCGATCGTCCATTGCTACTTTGCTGAAAGTGTTGGCTCTGGAAGTATTGCACCTCCTAGATTTGCATCAAGTTATGTTGGATGGCATTGTTAGTTGACATCTATCTTAAAGCTTCTCGCAGATGCTTTAGCTGTGACTGAGAACCTATGCTCTGAGCTTCCCAAAGAACTTCAGCAGTTCTGTGTCCTACAGCAAAGAGAAGAGAAAACGCTTTAAAAGAATATGTTACCAGCCATGGATTCCTTGTGTGATAAGAGAAAACAAAGCCATGATCTCTAAATGGGTCATTCCTAAAATAAGATTGGTGCTAGGAGACACCTTATCATATACACACTTTCTTGTTTTGAGAACCACAGAACAATATTATATTTGGTTCTTCCATGTAACAGCTTACTGGTAGGATTCATAACAAAAAATTAACATTTGAAAGGAAGATAACTATATACCGTGTTTCCCCTAAAATAAGACCTACCCCAAAAGTAAGCCCTAGCATGCTAATCATGCAAGGGTGAAATATAAGCCCTCCCCTGAAAGTAAGCCCTATTGGCTTCTTCGGAGGGTGTGGTCACGTAGTACACGGAGGGATACCAAGAGGAAGGAGGGAGCAGAGAGAGAGCAGGAGATTTCAAAAGCACTGGAGCAAGGGGTGAAGAAATCGCAGAGTTAATTACCCTACAGTACTCTGGTATGACACTAGCACTAAGAGGTTGGTGGATTCTCTTTTCAAAAGGTCCTTGCTGGTATTTCATTCATTAGCAGCAATGCATATTTATTGATTTTTTTTTTTTGCTTTTACACAGATTTAACATCTAACTCTATAAGTCACATGTTAATTGTCAGCACATTTTCTTGTTATGTTGCACTTGTTTGCTTATGAAGCTGTGTTTTTTTTTTCATTACTCATTTATGTCAAATCTTATTCATGTCTTCTTGTATATAACAGAAGAAATCTGTGATTTTGACAGGTCACAGGTAACACAGAGGTATCTTTCTATAGCATTGTAATATTGGTTACAGGTTTTGGTAAATACAAATTTTTGTACATGAATAAATATAGATTTTTTGTGAGAAAAATAAGACATCGCCTGAAAATAGGCCCTAATGAGATTTTCAGAGGTAAAATAAATATAAGACACTGTCTTATTTTTGGGGAAACACGGTATATAAATACTATAATAATGATACAGTTGTGTGTCTGTTTAAATACTTCTTTAAAGTCTTGGATAGAGTTTATTTGTTGTTTTTTTTATATTAGTACATTTATATGTGGAGAACATTAAGCACAGAACAACTAAACGTGCCTCTACTCAATTTTTGTGTTTCAGCATAGTCTGTTAAAATGTTTCATTGTAAAATTATAGCTACTTTGGTTTGTTTAATACAACTGGTTCAAATATTAGGCATTTTGTACAATACTGTACATCTGTCCATTTCCAAATAAATTGCTAATGTAGTTAAAAAATGATTTAAATATTTTTAAGTAGGCCGGAAATTTCACTGTACCAAATGGTCTTCTTTGGTAAATAGGATTTTATTTGAATTAAGTGAATGTACAGTGTAAAAAAAAGATAACTAACAATGTCTTCACTAATACACAATATAGATTACACTAAATGTGCTGACTGCTGACAATTTAACAAAACTGACTAGCTATGAGTGGCACTACAAGTAGCAGCAACGACAATGGTACTTTCAGTACATGTGCAGTCAGTGAACAGCAATTAAGTTTATAATACACACAATATAACTTGCACTAAATGTGCTGACAATTTAACAAAACTGACTAGCTAGTGGCTCATGTAAGAAGAGTAAATGCCCTATAAAACATTGAACTTTGCAGCTAATAATAAACTAAGAGGGCTCCTACACTGTTCCTGTCACACATTGGCTGCTGGGCCTTGCTGTGCATGCTGGGAGCAAGTGATTCGCTCCCAGCGGCAATTCCCACCGAAATTACCCAGCCGTTAGCGCCCCCTGCCTTTTCCCTTGTTAGTTCGTCGAGAACACGACCTCATGGCGAATTACAGGGTCGTTCTCGCTTACAATTTCGGTAAGGGATAAAGGCCCGATATCGAATTTAAAAATCTTGCTCATCCCTACCGGTGAATCATTAATATAAACAAGGCAGCCATATGTGCCAATGTTTTTTAGCATATTTTCTACCTGCTGAGATCTGCACAAATCCTCAATATGCAAATCAGCTAATTTGATTAACCTGCCAATAACCAAAAAAATATTTGTTAGACTGAGAGCTATAGATATCCCTGGGGGAAAGTAAAAATTGAGTTTTTGAGTCTTAGCATCCCCTGCATCCCTAGAACATGAGTATACAGGTCATGTATGTGCTGTGTGAACAGCGCCATCTAATGTCCGAAGGGAAGATTGATATGAGTAAGGAATCAAGGCATGCCAGATTTTATCTGTTTTTGTATTATTTAAAGCAGATCTATCAACAAAAATGTTATTTTTTTTAAAAAAAGGTAGATAACACATCACAGCACACAGCACAGCCTTTTTATCTTCAGCAACAATCTTTTGACCTGTGTACATAGCTTTAGGCCTGCTAACAATACCCAGGAGATAAGAACAAGCCTCTGGCCAGTTAAACTTTTCTGCAGGCACGAATCAATAAAAGAGAGGAATGCTGATGCTCTAAAACTGTAGTTTGATATTTTGGGGGGAATGTGATTGAAGTCTAAACTGCATCAATAGACTTTTGCTTACTTCAAACAGCATTTTCATACTTGTCTAGGAATGCAAAACTCATGAGAAGCAGGTCAGATGCAGGCCAGACAAAACCCTAACATAAGCCCCAAGGCTGAGGTCTGCATTTGGTAGTTGATCATTGAGGAATTTCCCAGTGAATTGCAGCGAATTACAGAATTCATCTAGGGGCTAATCTGATTTAAAAAAAAAAGACTATGATAGGAATTATTCCAAATACATGTTGAAGTGGTATGAAATGTTACTTTAATGTATTAATAACTAACAATACGAGTTTTCTGGAAATGCAGTATAATTTTTCTTTGAAGGAAACTTTCAAGGACAAATTTACTTAGGCAGAAGCTTGCTGTTCCTTATTTTACCTGCAGGTGGCACTACACCTGCACATTACTCTGCTTTACCTTCCTGCCCAGCCTGTATCATCAGAAATAAAACAATGTTTTAATCATTGTCATAATCTGTGTAGCCAGACCACAAAACACTATGGAGTCTGTTTATAAAGCAGTGAAACTAACATTAAATGGTGGAGAATCCTCCAGATCCATGTGTTTCAATGGCAGTAATTGATTCTCCATCAGGGAATTTTTCAATGAATGTTAGATTCACTGCTTTATGAATAGACCCTGTTATGTATAATATGTGAGCTCAGAAAAAGGTGTTGCTGGTAGCACCAAATAATTGCTTACAGGTACCAGTGCTGAAATCCAGCTCTATTTCTTAAGGAAAAAATTAAACCAGGCCCTTTTATATCTCTTTATAGCCCTTTTTGTACATTTGTTAAAATTTGGTACTGATTTTTGCTTGTAAATACCTTTAGATTTAGTGAATACCTTTAGATTTAGTGAAAATGCTGCTTTCTGTCCTCACACTGCGGTGCTCTGTGCTGGCGGAGTTGAGTAACAGCCACACCCCTAACCACAAGTGTTCTGATATTGATTTGTATTGAGAAAGAGAGTGTCTTAACCTTCCTTTTACAGAGGGCTGATTGCTGAAAACTATAGGTCAAGTATTTAAAAAAAATGAACAAAATTAGACAATGCAATGTTAACTAAACTTATATATTATTATAATTTATATATTTATCTATTATTTAAATGTATATAAATAAATATATATATATATTTATATATATATTTATATATAAATATAGATAGATATTAATACGGAAAAATAGTAAAATATGTACAATTATTAATCCAAGGTGCAGGCATTCCTTTCCTCCCTTGTTGTCAATGGCAAGGAAGGGGAGTGTTGCTATTTGATGCAATTAGCCAATTTGAGCAAATATTGGAATATATGCAAACCAAGAACTCCTTTTAATGCAAAGGTTTTCTGAGGGGTGCAAGGGGTTAATAGGGTGGTCCTACTTCTTGGATGTTAGCACAAACATTTTTTTTTATTTTCTACAGTCCTTGTGGCATTTTTGCAAATCTTTTCCTGCACAATCTATATATCACCTTCATATACATCACGCCATATCCATCCACCAGACTCTAATAAATGGCTGCCATTGTATAAGGTTATACTAGTGCACCAGTCTGCAGCATCTTCCTACACACAGAGAAAGAGAAGAAGTGTTCATGCAGTTATCATGCCTCCTCCTGTCCTCCACGCCTCTGGCTCCATTCACCGCTCCATAAAGCAGCCGGCATATTACTCTTAAATGCAGCGCAGGCGGCCTCTGCCTCCGGAATACAGACTCTCATAAAAGAATTCAATTCCACCAAATGTGAGAAGCAAAGCAATCCAGTTAATGTGTTTTGTGAACGGCAAGCAAAGTGCTGAACAGATGCACCGCCGAGACTGCGCAGGATCAAACTTGATTGTACAGATACAAAGCGATGGATGAGGCCACAGAGCATAGGAGGCGTTTGTGGTTTCGAAACGCGTAATGCGTCATTTACCCACCTTGGACTAGTCCTGGCTGTAGACCTCAGTGTCATGCCAATAATCTTTAGGTCTTGTTGTCCTGTTGTGTAGGAATCAATGGTGGCCAGTCTACTTTTTGGTCACCTTTGGGCTTTTATGCGTTTGCGTTTTTCCATCATTAAAAATTTTCACCTGGGAAAAATTTGATTACTGGTCCAATGAGACCTTTGATTCTACACAGCATTGCACATATTTTCCAATGAAGATGGAATACAATAATGTTGTAGGAGGTCACTTATTGGGGCATTCGGGCTTTTTTAAAAAGGGAAACCCTGCGTTACAAATGAGAATGAATGGATTGCTTCTCAAACTCAAAATTTGCTTGAAGTTTCGGAACTTTGCAACATACCTGATTGGAGTCCATAGGGGTGGTTAATTTGATTTGTATGGCTAAAAAGCAAGCTACTGTCCAACAAAATTTGGGGAATGGGCACTGTGTTCGGGGAAATGATCTAACAACAAAATTACAAATAAATAAAAGTATCTCTTCATTAACGGAAGGTTATATGAAC
>NC_092864.1:15087844-15112646 GCF_032062135.1 Pyxicephalus adspersus | reverse complement strand
GTGAGACCCGACTTCAGGATAACAGAGACAGAGCTACTACATCTAGCTTCAGAGACAGTACAACAGCATGAGGCACGACTACAGGATAAGAGAGAAAGAGTCAGACGATCATTAATCCCATGGCTCACAAGAAAGCTCTCGAGGCCCTTCACTCACTTCACTCACTTTCCTCAAACTCTGCCCGTCATCCCAAAGTCAACAGTGGCTGATGAGATCCACGCATGTTTAAAACATTCATCTTTGTGGAAACATGTGCAACAGATAACTTTAAAGCAAAACATGAGAGTACCCCTGGGGGGTTGAATGCTCTAATTTTCTCTAAAAAAACTACTCGAAATCGGAGACGGTAGGTTACCAGTTGAGTCTTCTGGCAAAATAAAATTGCCATCAGATTTCTGTAATCTGGTGTCATCCATTGCAGAGCTAATAGATGCAGTCTATCCAGCAGTTTTACAGAACTTTTACAATTTTAACTGGTTGCGAGAGAGGGCCATTCTTGATGCTAAAAATGAATATGTCCACTAAATAAACAGTCAAATACTTGCCATGTTACTAGGCGAATACAAGTCTGTCGATACCATAGTAGATGCCGATTTCCTAATCTCACGTAATCAGGCTGAATTACTACCACATCTTCTTTTACTTAAAGTTGTCTCTCCAATTATTTTACTATGCCTAGACCCACCAAAACTTTACAACGGCACAAGGCTTTGTGTTAAGAAGCTGCTGGTCGATGTAATTGAAGCCACTATCTTAACAGGAAAGGGAGAGGGTGAAACAGTTTTTATCCCACGGATACCACTCATTCCCACGGATCTCCCTTTTCAATTTAACAGATTACAAATTCCAGTGAGACTTGCGTTCTCTATCACAATCAACATGTCACAGGGGCAGACTATTATGTACTGCCGAGTGGATTTGATAACGCCCTGTTTCTCCCATGGACATCTTTATGTTCATTGCTCAAGTGTGGGTTGCCCAAGAATTTATTTCTTCTTGCTCCGGGAGGTGAAACTAAAAATGTTGTTTATAATCAAGTTTTGTGTTAAAGTAATATTATAGTCGGTTTGTCAAAGATTTTACATTATAACTTGTATATTGTACTTATACTTTTAAAACCTGTAAAAAAACAATTTCTTTGATTTAACACTATAGCTTTGTTTGATTCCTTTTCCTGTATAGTACAAGATTGCAATAAATAAATACCTGGGCAACTCCGGGTAATCAGCTAGTAGCAAACATTGGAAAACATATTTGTGGGTTATATGTTGTATATGTGGGCATCATCCACACCCCTGGAGGGTTTGTCTTTTTACTATAATCATATGGCCAACCACAGTACAGTAAAAAAGCTACAACCATTTATATGTGCATAGACTAAATGTATCTCAACAGTTTAATTCCTATTCCAGGAGATGCTTATTTTTTAACTTTGTACAAACTTCTAGAGCAGTAATTCAAGACCGTTTTAACATGGGGGAACCCTAAAAAAACCTTTCAGGTCTTTAGAGAACCCCTTCTATAATTAATATATCTATTGCTCATAGTATATTAGTGTGGTGGTCAGTTGGAAGAATTCCTCTTAGATTGCCAGCCATTGGGAAGAATGTCACCTTTACAGATAGCCAAAAAGATCATTGGTGTCACTTAAATGACCCGAGAGGTGCAAATTGCTCATTGCTCAAGGAATCCCTAACAACATCTGGAGGAACCCTGGTTGAGAAATACTGTTTTAAAGGATAGGATATCTAGAAAGTCCTTTAATGACTTTCTCAGCAGCTATAAAAAAAACCCCACAGCTGTCTGCAGATTGAAATAGAGATGCCATTACGATAACATTAATTGCAAAATGAACGAAGTAGCAATTACAAAATGCCATCTTCTCCTGAAAGCAGAGTGACCCTTTAAAATAAATAGAATCCTTCATGCGGGATAATGTGCAGGCTATGGAGACAGACGGGGTTAATTGTCTTTCCTCCTGCCTTGTCTACAGAATGCAGATCATCTACAGCTTTCTTTCTCCTCTTCGAAAATGTGTGAAGAAAGAGCAGGATCTATTTTTAAAGAATAATTAGCATGTTGTGAGTCCCAGTAGTTGATTACTTAGAAATCTGGGCGGTATCGGCACCGCAAAGTGAGACAATGACTCTCCGAGAAGAAGGGAGACAAATTTAGCACTTTGGAGACTAGTAAGTAGCGAGCGGATTTAACCCCACATTTACCATGAAAATCTACTGAGCTGATTTGTGGATATCGGTGGAAAATGAAGAGCAGAGGAGTCATCAGATGTGTGCTTACTGATCCCCCAATGAAAATTTCTATTACATACCCATTGTCATTTTTTATTGCTGTATGGCAGCATATGCCTGGGGATAAGGACTACCCACGCCGCCATTAAGTGCAGGAAATTATAGTTTTTATATATGAGACTTGCCATGACCCTTAACATTTCACACATATGCTGAGCTTGTTTAGCTTTCCTCTTCTAAAAGAAAAAAACACAATCTGAAACTTTTGTAACACTCACCTAAATCTGCTATCCTTTTTCCTTACCGGAGCCGCCTCCGAGATCCATGACCGGGGTTCCAGCACCGGCACCGGGCCAGTGATCCAACAATGCAATCTATAGCTACTGAGCAGTCACTTCTTTTGTGTCATTACCTTTCCTCTGGACAGCCAATAAGAAGTGTCCATGTCACTTTGTCAGGGAGCCCCAAAAATGGATTCTTCTATTCAGCAAGGAGATTGGGAGATTGGTGCATCATGTCTCATGACCATAAATGTGGCATTTAGGTAAACTTTAACCCAGGGGTACCCACATTTTTTTGGCTTGCGAGCTTCTTTTAAAATGACCAAGTCAAGTGATCTACCAACAATAAAAATGCTAAACATATTTTTTTTTATATATTTACCGAGGATACTTTATATAAAATATAAATTATTACCTTGCATAACAGCATGAACATGTATAGCACAATACATTTCTGTACATTTTTGGCCATTACCTTACTCTGAAGAGGTCTTAAACTGAATGGAATCAGCCAAAGTTTCATAGCCTGGACAGTAGCTGCCAGCCTCAAACAGACTTCCAAATGATTATTAGTCATGGTGGACTGATGGTATTTGGACCTAATAACTCCTGTGTGCGGTAGAGTACAATTTGAAGGGTGATCTACTCGCGTTGCCTTTGCGATCTACTGGAAGATCACTATCCATGTGTTGGGCACCCCTGCTGTAACCCAATGAATAGTTGGTTATGTTGTGGATGAGACCTGAATACCATTTCAACAAATCTAATCAGCTGAGTTAGCTGGCTCAAGTTGAATTCCCATGCGTGCCAATATACACCGTGTTCCCTGGGTCTGGCCATTGTCCTCTCTGCTTCTGAACAAAAGAATCTGAAAGTGCAGTGGCAGATGTAAGCAACAGTGGGCCCCTGTACAGAACTGACTTGGGGAACCTGTGAGGGCCCTGTCGTCTGAGGAGTAACCAGGATCCTTGTGCAGTAACGCACTTTGCACCTCTTTACGTCCGTCCCTAGGAAAGAAGCTGCAGTCTCATTCAACTTAATGAAAACCCTGCCAAATTTGGTAGAAACTACTATAAATCTTAAAAGTTTCCAGAAATAACCAAATTTAGGGCAGATTTTATGTCACTTGGACAGCAGGAAAACACATCAAGAGTTTCACATTGCTTTTGTGTAGGGCTTTAACCCTTGTTATAAATTTGTCTGTTCTTTGTAGGTGTCAGGAACAGACACAAAGCAAAACAGGCTAGAGACTAAAGCAGTCAGAAATATTATCCAAAGTATAGTTAAAATCCATCAAACAAATACAAATGCAATAAAAACCTGTTGATCAGGCACTGTGTGGAAATTTCCTTTATATAGGTATTATATTATAATTATATTTATAATTCCCTTTAAAGGTATTTATTGTACAGCGCTGCGTAATATGTTGCGCTATATAAATCCTGTTTATTATTATTAATAATAATAATAATAATAATAATAGGTAGTTAATGAGGTTCAGGTGTGCAATGCCGTGAGGACATGCTGCAGTGCACAGTAGTGATCACCAGGTGGTAAAAACTGCTCATTACATTGCTTTAAGCCTTTACCAACTTTATACCTTTACTGTCAAGGATGTAAAAGTAATATATCTTTTAGGAAAAAAAAGGTAGAAGATTATAGCGGATGTTTTATATGTTTGTTTGTCTTCAGTATCTCCAAATAAAAGCGGGAGATACCAGCAGATATCAGAGATATCTGATATCAGCAAGCGGGAGAAGAGGAAAGATCACTGTTCTGACTTTTTTATGTCTATATAAAATTTTAGATTAAGCTACTGAGGACTGTAAGCAAAAAGCTGTTTTTAGCAAAGGAGATAAAAGTATCCTGGATCCCGTATAGAATAAAGAAAAGAGCTCTATCTGCTAGTACAATATATATAGTCATATAAAATAATTCATACTTTTTAAGAAGAATATGGATTTTTAACATTGTCATTTTTAGAGCTGCCCATAATAATACAAATAAAGAAATTATATATAAGTCACTGTATCTTCCTTTCTGATTCTATGTGGGTTGATTAATTTTTGATATAGTGCCGAATGGCTCTTTACAGAAGAGAAGCATCTCTGGAGGGATTCTGGAAGCACAGAGTGGTTATAATCAGGATGAGGATATCACTATAGTAATAACAAAACAGCTTAAAAAGCCCATAGAGCGTTATGATGGCTCCATGGAGACAATAATAGGAATGAATGATACGGTAGTTTTCCTAGTTGCCAACCTTCAATTTAAAAAATTTTGTATTAGTAGGAAACTCTCTTTTTTATAGTATTGTGTCCTTTATGGTACTCCTATGGTACAATGATATTCATGATTTATGTAATTCATTATCATTCCAGGTGTCATACGCTTATATGCAAAAAAGAGTTTTTTGTTTTATATTTTTTGTTGTAATTTGAGAAAGTTTTTACAGAGGGTCTTGCAAGCCAAGTGGGAACTTCTCAGGGACAGAGCAAAAGTCTCCACTTTTGTATCATGGGGCAATATGTATGTGGAATAATCTAATAAACTTTTTTTTTTTTTCCAGGACGCCAAACAAGGAATGATCTGATAAACATACTTACCCTATTGTTGGTTCATTTCCACCCATATCTCAAAATCATTCAGGTGGGTTAATTGGCTTCCAAATGAAAAACCATTTGGAGTTTTAAAGTTAAACATCTCCTAATAAAATGGCCAGCTCTGGATTTGGTGGTAAGGAGTGCAATATCAAAATGTGTCTGAAGCCATAGACACGTCATTTGTTATGTTGCCTTTGTAACACAATGCAAATGTTAGGTTATTTTGACTGGAAACAATATACAAATTTAGCCACTCACTTCATTTATGTCACATCTTTGTGTGATTGATTAGATAATTTAACTTTCCCTTTCTAATCTTACTCAGGAATGTGTCCAAGTACAATGGGACTATAAGGATATTAATATACATCCAAGCTCTGACATGGAATGACACCAGTAGGTTAAATCTCCACCATTGTTGTATATCTCAGTGGTATGGTCTTTGGACTGGTGGTATGGTCTTTGGACTGGTGTGGTCTTTGGACTGGTGTGGTCTTTGACTTGTGGTGTGGTCTTTGAATTGTTGTTGTGACCTCTTTATTGGTAGAGCAGTCTGTGGACTTGTGGTGTGGTCTTTGAATTGTTGTTGTGACCTCTTGATTGGTAGAGCAGTCTGTGGACTGGCGGTGTGGTCTTTGGACTGGCGGTGTGGTCTTTGGACTGGTGGTTTGGTCTTTGGACTGGTGGTGTGGTCTCTGAATTGGTTGTATGGTTTCTGAATTGGTGGTGTGACCTCTTGATTGATAGTGTGGTCTGTGGACTGATGGTATGGTCTTTGGACTGGTGGAATGCTCTCTGAATCGGTGGTATGGTTTCTAAATTGGTGGTGTGGTTTTGAGAATGATGATGTGATCTCTGGACTACTGTGGCCGCTGGATTTGTGGTGTTGTCTTTTGACTAGTGGTGTAAGTTTTGGCACAGGAGCTATCACCCCCGTTTGTTAACATCTCACTGCTTCTTTGAGACTTCATTCTTTACCACAAAAAATATGTACAGTGAAATTTACTTCTGCAATGGAGCAGATTTTCCTAAAAATTATACTTTTGGTGGCCAGGCCCTTTTTCTCTAGGTTTCTTTTATTTTCTCACCGTATCAACTTTGGTTCCCCACATCCAGCTATCACAGGCCACACAAGGACATAGTCTTAGTGCATGTTCGACTAGTTTTGTTAAATGCTTAAATTTACCCCTACACCCTGGTTTTGGCTGGATCAGCAGTTCTCAACCTGGGCTCCATAGATGCTTGAGATGCATTGGTAATTGTCATTGGGTACTTCATTGGTCACAGACAATATGGTGGACAATGACTTTAACGGTATGCATAGGAAGAGGGATAATGCCGCCTGTGTCCCCTGCCTCTCCTACCCTTTCCTTTGATTTTCCAGTGCACACAGAAGAGGGCAGCCTCCATACTTAGCCCTACCTTGTAACAATCTTGGGTCAACAAAGCTCAGAAGTGCTGTAGAGGAAGTGTGGAAATGGAAAGAAGCTATTCTGTGTGCTGAAAAGCACGTCATAGAGGTTTCCTTTTTTTACAATTGTTACATCGTTACATAGTCAGTTAGGTTAAAAAACGACAAGTCCATCCAGTTCAACCAATAGGAAAATAAACATATCCCGGGTATAAAACCCTATAAGACATAGTTGATCCAGAGGAAGGCAAATAACCCCGGTACAATTAGCTCCAACAGGGGGAAAAAAATCGGATGTTCCCTAATTAACAGTCTGTCTTATCTTTACTTTAAAACTTTAATACCCAAATGCCAGATAGAACATCTGGCATTTGGGTATTAAAGTTTTAAAGTAAAGATAAGAACAAAAACAGGCTTAGATATATGTCTTTCTGTAAGACTGGGGGCACAGTAATTAAATCAACTCCTTTGAGCTCTTCCCTCTCTTGGAACAAAATAGCAATGGCTACCATGGTGCTCCACAATTTTTAATTTCTCAGAGGACACTTTCTGCCTTATAAATAGATAGGGGCTACCGGATCCTAGGGAAGACCATAGCTGTGAAGAGTTTGAGCACCACTGGGCTATATAAAACCTGCTGGGTAGTTATAGATTGCTGTACTTTGCATATTATCATTGTTTTGCTGTATACTGTTTGGTTACCCTCACTATGTTCATGACCGTTGATCCTTAAAACTTGGCTTTGTTACTAGTCTGATCTTTTCGAGTGACACCTAAATCCATTTCCATTCTGATCTGTTTGCGAAACGTCCTGAACCTAATGCTGCTGACGCTTATTATACTTTGGTATTTGCTGGAATATAGCAAGGCTTTTTTTTTTATATCAGACAGCTATCTATCCCCTGAAGAAGCTGTATTATTTGCGAAACACGTCAAGAATTTTTGACATTTTTGCTCAGACAGCAGTTCTTTGTCTATCTAAGATTTGTTGTATGAGATGATTTTATTGGTGTGTTTTGTGTAATGTTCAGAAGTTTATTTGAAAAAATAGTTGTTTGGAAGAAAAATTTCTATATACTTTTTATCAGTCATTGATATAAATTCCCTGTTTTTGTTAACCATAGGATTATCTGTGCACTTTATTCTAGACATACAAAAGGCCAGAGACTGCTGCTAGGTGCTGCCATCTTGGGAGGGATGTCACTATACCCAGAAGACTCCATGCTCATTCACGTAACAATCTATGGCAGTGGTCGCCAACCTTGCGGACCTCTAAATCTATAGACTCCGGACCGCACATGCACGGGGAGCCGTGTGTCACTCAAAGGGGAAGAAACTGGTCTGAGCCTGCGATAGAAGAGTGGGAAGTTTGTGCCCAGAGACACAACCTGCCCACTTCCCTGAGCCTACAATCCTTACAGGTGAAATGGTCCTCAGCTGTGGCCAGTGCACCCCCTTAGCGGGGTCCTTCTCCTGACTCAGCGGGGAGGTGCACCGGCCAGAGCCGCGGACTGGGGGTTGGGGTCCTGCCCTATAATATTGCCCTTTCACTCCCCTCCCAGCCGCTACATAAAGGTCTATGTAGGAGGATGACGGGTGAAAAAACAAACAGGCCAGGATAGATATTAACTAAACGTTTCAAGAAGAGGAAAAGGCTGACATGGCAAGAGGGAAAAGGACATGTGGCTGTACTAGCGTCCACGTATCCCAGTGGTTCTCAGCCAGGGATCAGTGGAACCCTAAGGTTCCTCCAGGGGTTGCTGGGGGTAATTGAGAAATGGACAATTTGTACCTCTCAGGTCAGTGATTTTGACTATTATTTCTTTAGTTGGTGACATTGCCTCTTTAATGTTTCATACATAAGACCTGCTAGCAATGAGTGCCGGATAGCATATCAAGCCTTATATGAAGGGAATCTGGAGTAGATAAAGAACCTATAGCACATGGCAGATCTTCTATCAGATCCTGGGCTTGGCGTTGTATTTATCATAAAGGTGCGCGTCTCCTTTTTGAATATGGTGTAAAAGCAGCAAAAAGATACAATAAAGCTGCCAATGGCTACAATGCCTACAAACAATCAGATATGATATAAGCATTCTGGCACTGTCGTTTACATTGGCTGCTTTACTGAGTTCGTTCCTGATGAGAAATTTGGCAGAGGGTACTGCAGTGTCTCTTTGGAAATTGTTTGGGTTTGGCGCAGTGTCCTGCTTTGTTTCCATAGATCCACTCAAGCTCTGAATTAAATCCCAAAGCACTTTTTGTCAAAGGCGTACTGCAGACACAACACTCATCAAACACATTTCCATCTGTACATGTCTCAGAACAGCCGCAAACCATTGTCTTCCAGATCCTACTGGCCCGGTAATTCTGGTATCGCTTGACCGCAGTGCTAATCTATTGAAAGGGAATTGTTTGAGTATGAAATACACGTTACCTAAAACTTGGATTTAAAAATCAATAAAAATGTAATGTTTAAAAAAAACCAAAAAACTTGGAAATGTGAATTAAACCACCCAATCCTTTCTTTTTTTATTCGGATTGGAAGTGCAAATTGGCCCATGTGGCACCCGTGTGAGCTCCATATATAATGCCTTATATAAATATATTATTTTTATATATATATATATATATATATATATATATATATATCTTATTGTATGTGTTAGTTGATTTGCTTCTATTCTTCTACATCTGTCCATTGACTCCTTTTTGCTCTTTTGCCCAACTTTTGTTGCTCTGACTATATACATGGTTCCTAAATCATCTGTGCTCATTCTTCATGTTGATGACCCTGGTTGACTTATTGACAGGTACAAAACAAACATAAAAGTGTATCTAAGGCCATCATTTATTTTGGATGGGGAAGAATTATAATCTCTGACAATTTTAAACAAGTGGGTAGTATGAAGTGGTGGTCCCAAATGAACAGCATTCCAAGTTCCCATATCACTGCCATTCTGTCAATTGGGCCCAAAGAGAAGGTTGGGCCCCTGAGCAATTGCCCAGTTTTCCTACACTAAATATGGCACCGCTTTTCATTAGAAAGATTCACCCATCTGTTTGTACTGGTGACCATTGTGTTCAGTTCTGATATTGAGGAAAAGCATCACTGTATTCAGGTAGACTTCTGAAAGTCCATTTTTACACAGAGTTTCACAGCTGGTATATTAGTATTGCAAGAAATCTGTGACAAGAATGCAGAATTATGATCACTAGCAAGGAAGTGATTCCATAGGAAGTCTTTTAGGGGCAAATTCTTGGTGTCAATATTGCCATGTGACATTACATGTGAGAGCCATGTAGTAGAATGGCTGGGTCCATGGGCGGAAATGATCCTGCACGGCTCCCAGGCACTTTGTCACTCTCTTGGCTGCTTACACCACAGCGCCGGTTCATAAGCAACCAGTGTTTGCAGGTATGACAGCAGGCGACAATAAATGGCAGACTGCTGCCCCCATTTATTCTCTATTAGGTTGGCGTGGGTAAATACCAATGTCACTTTCACCACAGTTATTTCCTCTAAACTCTTCAACACTTTATTACAAAATATTTCCAGTAATATTGTCCATAAAAAATAAGGAACATATCATATTTGCATAAGGCGTTTCGCAGACAAAGTCCACTTCTTCAGGGATACAATTCAACACATTTATGTATCTCAGCACTATAATACAGAAGTTGCTATTACTGCCATGTATCATGTCATATTCAATACAAGTATTAAAGAGCAAGTATAAAGGCAAGAGCCACAGCCCACCGATCGAGAGCTGTGCTTGCCTCTGCACTGGGTTACAAAGTGTATCCTTTATATTGTGAGAGTTACTGGTAGGTACTGAGTGAAAATTGAGATTGTGGCATGTATATTTTTAATTCTCACATTTACTCACATGTGGTACAACAATGGCCCCCACAGGCAGCTTCCCTGTGCCGAGTCAGGAATCCCAGTGGACATATTGCTGGTTAATCTCTCCCATAGGAAATTTTGACATGTCACAATATATATATACAGTAGGATCTCGCCTATCCGGTTGGCGACTATCCGGCTGGCAACTATCTGGCCTAGTACAGAGTCCTAGAAAAAAAGAATCTTCATTCCAAAATGCCGGTGCACCGCGGGCGGACGTCAGCTGCAGTGCTCCTGCATGGTGCTCCTGCTGCCTGCTCTCCCGAACTGTGAGCAGATGTCCGCGGGTACGGAGAGAGGAACACTGCCCGTGTGTTGAGGTTAGTATTGTTTTTTATTATTGAGACAAATATACCAAATCCAAATCAGATGTAACTTGTCATGTCTGCTTGGTAAACACCTTTAAACTGTTCTCCTGTTTCAGAACAACTCTAAGGCCACTCAATAAAAATATTCTGCACTCCCTTATGTATTTGTCTGTCAAGACATCAGTATTCTGTCTGCAGAATGTCAGCCTGGCGCTGCCTTCCGTTCTCTAATGGTTTATTTTAGAAATACCTGCCATACAGCTGTGTCTCTGAGCAGCAGGTGTATTGCACATTGCCTTATATAAACTGGTCAGCTTTGGCTATATACTGCTTTTGTTTTTGCAAAGAGTAGTTAGTCTTACAATCATGATAAGGCTAGATTTAAATCTTTGTTCAGTCTCCAAAATATTTATTAGCTTTCTTATTAAAGCCCAGCTCTGGTCTATTGATGGAAATGTCTCCTGGCAGCTTAAACATAATTTACATTTCTGGCTGCAATACTAATATTCCCTCTGGAACTGTACCTGCAATAATAGTTCTCATTATTCAACTCAGAAGACTGAGGACATATTGTGAGTGTAGGGTGTTATAGACCGGCATTTCGAGGGGGTATCATTAATGCATTCTCCACCCACAGCTTTATAAATTCAGCGAGCTGAGCTGAGTTCATCAATACCTTCTGCCTAAGCAGGAATACCAAAGAAGATCTGATGGGGAAAACGATTCTGTGTGTCACATGGTCCAATGACATTTGGAAGAGGTGAATATGAAATAAAATACAGAATGGCTTCGAAGAGTTGGAGATGTACAGGGATTGGGGAGAGGATTCTTTGAGATGGGCTTTAAAGTGAAGATATACTTACCTAACCTCATCCTTCAGCTCCCTGCACTCTACTTTTAATAGATTTGAGAGCTTTGCCCATCTGTTTTGGCTGCAGTGGCATTACAAAGCATACAGGCAGGTCAATTGGCTTCCCCAAAAAAGACTATGCCATTGACCTATGACAACTGTAGGAACATTAGATTGTGAGCTTCTCTGAGAGACAGTTGGTGAGATGGTTATGCACACTGTACATCGCTATAGAAGATGTCAGTGCCATATAAATGCATACATTATTGAAAGCAATAAATCTGCTAGAATTCAACTCTTCTCTGCAATCTACATTTTCTTGTTTTATTGATCCATACCTGACATTGAATATAGTGACTATGTGTAAAAATAACTTATATAGTAGACAGGGCAAGGCCAATGTGGACACAAGACTGGCATCAGACATTGTGGTGAGAAGGGAAGATGGGGTAGGAGCATATTCTGCACTCTGTTGGTCCATGGCCAAGGAGAAAGTCCCTGCAAGTCTTGTTAGAGGATCTCCTCTGTCCGTGGGACCCCTGCTCTTTGTTTCTATAACTTTGTGCTTTCCAAAAAATAAGTGCAGTGGTCAAGTGACAGCAAAGTTGTACTGAATTCAATGTGTAATTTACATAAGTGGCCCCCAACCTTTTGGATGTCATGGACCACTAAATTTATGGACTCCAGACCACGCACGTGGTGTGTTACTCAAAGAAACTTCCCCCAGAGTGACGTCATGATGCCAGAACCTGCCCACTCTCCCATCGCAGGTCCATAGACACAACCCGCCCATCACCCTGAGAGTGCGATGCGTACGGAGGGCATGGTACGTGGCACTGGCTGGTGCCCCCCTTAAATGGGGTCCTTCTCCTGACCCTACAGGGGGGAGCACCAGTCACAGGTTGGGGACCGCTGATGTAGCCCTTCATTGAGTGAGTCTCCGTGCTCTCGCGGCCCAGCTATCAGACGGCCAGGGGACCCCTGATCTACATATTTGGCCTGTTCGGTGAGGCAGCCAGGTCCTGCTTTTTATTCATTTATAATGAAGCTTTAAATAACTTCTTCTTCCCTTAGCTTCTATTTGCCTTTATAAATATTTTTTATACATTTAACATATTTTTATGTATATTTAACGGATCAAAAAAAGATCAAATACGTTAGGTATGTCATTGATGTTTTTGTGTACTTTAATAAAGAAAATGGCTCTTTTTTTCCATCATCATTATGACCAAATCTTACTGCAACAACATCCTGGACCAAAAGATCTATGCCACTGCATGTGTGGGTATGCAATCCCATATATTTAAGCTCAGGGTGAGGGTTTGGAGTCTTGTGTGCCAAAGGACCACTGATGGTTTGCATGCATTTTTATCATTCTACCTGTACAGGTGGCAAACCACGCCATTGCCTCTGACCCAGATTTAGAGTGCCCGATGATATATGTGGCCCATGCAATATCTCTGTGCCCTATACAGAATTACAGCGGGTGTATACAGTATATATACAAGGCTCAGTAGGCCGCAGCAAAAAACATACATAACAAGTACAGTTGCTTGGTGTTGCCGACAGCTGTTTGCGGTTGATGTGGCCACATCCTGTAGATGAGCTTTTAGATCCTCATACAGAGGTCCCAAGTTTCCTGCATATAAAGCAGAAGTGAAAGAGAGAGAGAGAACGAGAGATCACTATTACTGATCAGTTTAAGACAGAGAAGCCTTGCAGAAGGTTGTGGCCTGGTTTTCTAATGCAATTTCAATTCTAACTGATATATATATGTTGCACCTGGCCACCCATTAGAATGCTAATTGAACCTGACAAATTATATACAGACTTAAATGTGGACTAAGCACCGTCCCAGGGGACTGCACATGCATGGTGACTTCTACAGGAATTACTAGGCCCTCCAACTGTATGTGCTAAGCCAGACCAGAAGGCTACCATCTTCTATGCTGCATAGAATATGAGTGCCGGCTAGAACTTGAGGGGGATTTTAGAGATAAATGGAGGATTGGATGACTTTTTACAGTCAACGTTTCATCCATGCCATCTATGTTAGTGTGGGAATCTCTCCTATGTGGGTGAATCAGAACTACACAGCACTGTTTGTACACTGAACCTCAATGACGGACCTCAACCAGAGTTTTGTGGAACCCTAAGGTTCCTCCGGAGGTTCCTTGAGCAATGAGCAGTTTGTGCCTCTCAGGTCAGTTTAACTGACACCAATATTTTTTTGACTATGTGTAAGTGTGACATTCATCCCACTGACCGCCACACTAATAATGTATCGTGATCTGTGGATATAGTCATTATTGCCGGGGATCCCTGAAAGTTCTTTAGGGGGTCTTCCATGTAAGAAAGGTTAACAAACACCGGTCTATGGTCTACTGGAGTTCTTGGAGTTCCATCACTGTGCCAGCTATGGAAGGTTCTTTTTACCAATATACTGTACTGGTATAAACTTCTAAACGAGCTAAGAAAGAAGGTCATTGGTTTGAAGAAACAAATGTAACCCAAACATGTGACTAACTAATAAGTAGAGTTTTAGAAAAAATGGGTTCTGGGCGAATTTTAACTGGGGGCCCCAAATGCACAGCCATCGGCTTATTTCACCCCTGCCATTCAGTTTATTTAGGCCCTGGAGAAGGTGGGGACACTTTTTAAATTGCCTTTAATATATTTCTAATGCTCACAAATCCCTTTTCTGGCTAAGAGAAGCCCAGCGAACAAGGGTACCTTTCTGGATTGGTCAAGAACTCAATGAATTTCTGCTCAAGTGAATTTTGGAGCATATAAGCATATATATGTACAGCGCTGCGTAATATGTTGGTGCTATATAAATCCTGTTTATTAATAATATTAATAATAATAATAATATTAATATTATAAACATACATAAGCTTTGTTAGGGGGTAGGATGGCAAGCTAAGGGCAGGTAATAACATGACACTAGGGCAGCTAGGGTAAGGGGGCAGAGCAGCCAGCTAAGAGTGGGTAAGTGCATGTTGCTAGCAATAGATAGGGTTAGGGGTAGAAAGGAGCTAGATAGGGGTGGGTAAGTGCATGCTATTCAGAATAGCTAGGGTTAAAGTGGGGAGAACAGCCAGCTTGGGGTAAGTGCTTTTCCACTAGGGATAGCTAAAGTTAGAGAGGAAGGGCGATCAGCTAGGGGTGGACATGGGAATGCTGCCAGAGAAGGCAAAGGATAATGAGGACAGGGCAGACAGCAATGGATGTAAAAATGCATGCTGCTAGGGATATCTTGGGTATAGAGAGCTATCGGGGGCATGGCAGCTGGCCAGGGGTGGGTAAGTGCATACCACTAGGATTGGCTTGGATTACGGGAATAGCGTAGTTAGCTAGGGGTCAGTAAGTGTGTGCCACTAAGTATAGCTTGCGTTAAGGGGGCAGAGCAGCCAACTAAAACTGAGTAAGTGCATGTTGCTTGAAATAGCTGGGGTTAGGAGGTCAGGATAGGCAGCTAGGGGTGGAAAGTGCAAAATGCTAGGGATATCTAAGGTTGAGGGGCAAGGCAACCACTTAGGAGTGGGTAACTATATACCTCCGGGGTTAGCTTTGGCTAAGCGAGCCAACATCTGCCAACTAATTACTAATGTGATCCTGGTGCCAACAACCGCCATCATACAGTACGGTTACAAGGAGGATGTACTGTTAGGGTAACGCCGTCCTTATCTGCAGGAAGTGACACAATACTTGCAGCCACACTGATAAGCTCTTACAACGTTCAAAAAAGGGGAAGAATTATCCTGTATTTAGTAATCGTGGCCACTCATTATAATGGCCTGGTTTACTAACACTGACTTCACACTAGCAGTGAAAGTAATTAATTCCCATTCACCAGCAAAGTGATTAGCAGATGAAAAAGCAATGCACTGAGTGAGTGTTGTTACCTGAGGACCAGGTGAAAATAAATTAAAAATATGCATGGCTGGTAAGCTGAAATGTATCACCTTTTTTCAATTTCTGATATGCTTTAAAATGTCTGTAATGCCAAAACATTTTACTAATGGCAAAGGGTTGGAAAGTGTATACACACCCTTCACCAATGAGTGACCACTGGGACAGATAGTGATGGAAAATCCAAAATATTAGAAATGACCCCAGAGCAGATGTTTAGGGGTAATCTACCAATGGGGACAACTGTTCCGAAGACTAAGCAGGGGACTTTAAGACTAAGACCTGTCCTTTCACATTATTTCCTAATACTTGCTATTACACCTTTATAACAGGAAGTTAGGGAAATTCTCTACAACAGGACACAGACAGTAGAAAACATACTACAAGGGCTTTTGATCCCTTTACTAGTCTATAAAAAACTCATGTCAACGTGTGCTGCTACATGAGGGCCCCGGACACTTTTTAGCCAAAAGGGACCCCCACAGGATCCTCAAGCAAGAATGGAGGGGGGCAGCACAGACATAAAGCAGTCTCTAGTCACATCAGCAAAGACAGATTCTGATTGTTTTCATGGGTTGTAAATTCACAACTCCATAATATGCTCCTATCCTTGTCTCTTGTAAAGGATTATAGTGTGGCACTTGAACATTATCTATTCTTCTATATATTTAACAAGAAACTTGCTTTGAAGTTACTATTGTATCATTTTATGCCAATTCATCCATGTGGCTTATGCCCAGCCAAAAATGTCCCCAAGCTTGTGGAGGACAGTGTTGTGATCAGGGAGCCTGTGGGGGGCAGTATTATGATCTGAGGTGTCTTTGGAGGCAGTGTTATAATCTGGGGTACAGGGGGGGCAGAGTTATGATCTGGGGTTTCTGTGGATGCAGTGTTATGATCTGGGGTGCTGGTGGGTGGTAGTGTTGTAATTTGGGGTGCCTGTGGGGGCAGTGTTAAAATAAGGGGTACAAGTGGTGGCAGTGTTGTGATCTGGGGTGCCTGTGGGGGCAGTAGTAAAATAAGGGGTACACGTGGTGGTAGTGATGTGATCTGGGGTGCCTGTGGGGGCAGTGTTATAATCTGGGGTGCTTGTGGGGGCAGTGTTAAAATCCAGGGTATCTGTGGGGGCTGAGTTATTATCTAGGGTGCCTGTGGATGCAAAGTTATGATCTGGGGTGCCTGTGGGGGCAGTGTTATAATCTGGGGTAGCTGTGGGGGCTGAGTTATGATCTGGGGTTCCTGTGGGGGCAGTGGTATAATCTGGGGTGCTTGTGGGGGCAGTGTTAAAATCCGGGGTATCTGTGGGGGCTGAGTTATGATCTAGGGTACCTGTGGATGTAGAGTTATGATCTGGGGTGTCTGTGGGGACAGTGTTAAGATTTGGGGTTGCTTCGGTTCGTCAGATCTGGGTTCAGCAACATTGTGTGCCCAAAAAATGAGGTTGGCTTAATCCCTGAATATAATAAAAGTCCAGGTTTTTCTATGAATGGATTTTTCTGTTTCCTGATCATACAGACATTATCCAAGATTATTATTATTATTATTATTAATAAACAGGATTTATATAGCGCCAACATATTACGCAGCGCTGTACATTAAATAGGGATTGCAAATGACAGATTAATACAGACAGTGATATAGGAGGAGAGGGTGACAATTCCAGGATTCATCTGTCTTTTTTGGGCCAATCAGTGAAACTTACATTCACCAAACATTCCTCACCAAACAAATCTTCCAGATCCAAGCATTCTCAATGGCAGTGGTTGAATCTTCACCAGAGAAGGTTTTGTAAATGTCATATTCATTGTTTTATGAACAGATGCCGTTACATAATTTTTTGTTTTCTATGATTAATCCCACATTCCAAAGTTCACTGATAATTGAATATAAAAAGACAATTCCCTTACAATTCCTTCAATAATTAAGGTGGTAAATCTTGCTCTGTATTGACCTCTGACACAAGCTAGTGATTCAGGCTTTTCTCATTAAGGTTCAGCTCAATGTGACCTTGTAGAAGGACTTTACATGGTGTCCTGCTCCAAAAGTCAGAACCTGGAAGATCTATAGGAGATGCCCTCTACATAATGGTGATAAAAATCTAATATTATTGACTTGTATGTAGCACAATACAAAATAATGGTACTTTCCATACTGAAAAAAAATCTAATATTTCCCTGTGACTCCATCACACGCCTCACTAATTCTTTGCCTTCCCTGCTGGAAATCAATCCATCAGGACGCCATTGCTTGACACATTCAGCTTTCCTATTAGCCTGGAAGTCAGCGGTCTGTTTCTGCTGCCTGCAGATCTCACGTCCTAAACAATGTATAGCATGAGCTGCTGTGCTGAGCGACTTACCTGCAAACACCTAGGGCAACCAAAAGCAATGTTTTACCCTTTTATGTTCTTTAAAGTATTTAGTAAACCTGAATAGGTTTGGTTGTATTTTTTATTGTTCATATTTAAGCAAAAGTGTTGGCGAAGATCAAGCATAGCATTTGTTATTGGTTGGATAACCCCAGGGGTTTATGTTTGGGAGAATTCTGGTGGAAGTAGTCCCTGGAGTAAAAGGTAGGTACTAAGGATTGTTCCTGGTAATAATATCTGATGATAGGGTTGGTGCAGGCCAGGGTTCAGTAAAAAGGGTTTGTGGTGCTGGTACCCCCATAGCGGTAATTCAGGGGTGTCTGATTATCTCCCTCTGCATTGAGAAATGGACTTTAAATAAAGTAAGGTACGTGGGTCACAACATTTTTTGACATTCTTTTTTCCACCTCCTAGGTTGGGTCTTTTGGCCAAGAATGGAGAAAGTAAAAGACCAGCCATTGTCCTGCACATTGTCACTACAGTTCCTTTTTTGTGTTTGTTAGTCCCTTTTTCTGCACAGTACTTAAAGCGTTGGTCCTTCCATAAAAGTTACATGAAGGAGAATGTATATGGAGTTTCGGCCTGGCTCACCTCAGCCTGGAGAGGTCTCTCTTTGAGGCCGACGCTGCTTAGGTCTATTTCAGACTGTAGATTTTTCCTTTGGACTCAACCACAGTCCCCATTTCTCCCATTCAAGTGAATGGTAGAGTTTGAAAGCCTTTTTTTGCACATGGCTATAGCAGATCACGTCATTGTTACCAAAAGCTGCATGTTGGTTTTGGCGATGTGGTTGTCGGAAGATCTTCACTGCAGCTGAGAATCTTGTTTTCCCCGATGTGGTTTGCTTATCCGGGCTGGAATACAGAAGTTTGCTGTGTACCCAAGAGCTGCCGGTCATAAATTTTAACACCATGGGTCTGAAAAAAACATAGTATTTGGATGGCTGGCTCTGGTAGGTCCTCTGAAGAATGGGTCATCTGGTTTTAGCCAGGTAGACCAAATTGTAGATTCTAGTGCCTTGGCACTGAGGGTTCAGGGTATGAGACCTTTTCTTCTTTAGGAGATCGGACCAAAACTAATACACCTTTTCATTTCTTAACAGTTTGTGCACTTTTTGAGACAGTGGGTCTTATATCAGAATTTAGGATATTTGTTAGCCCCCTACTTCCCTATCTTATATCTTTTTTTCATGGCATCTCGGTGAGGTTACCATCATGGAGTTTCCACAAAGATCATGGAAATCTATGGTGCCCAGATCCGGGCAAAGACCAGAGCAATGGGGGCTCATCTTCCTGCAAGACGAGGGATTCTCATCATTCCCAGGATCTTGCTACAAGGTCTCTGATTTTTCCCCGGGGGCAGCAAGGGTATCAAGTAAATATATTATAAATTGGGAGTGTTTATTCTTAATGGATCATCATTTAAGTATATATAAACCCAATCATTATAAAGTGATATTAGCATCATACATTTATTATTTATTACACATTATTCAAATAATACCTGGTGACTAAATGTCATTATTCAGTCACTTCCTGTTATTGGGTGGCAACATTTTACCCCATTCACCCAAGTGTTCCCGTGTTGTCATCCATGCTCCATGTGTTGTAAGATCCCGGCCACTTTTATCACACATTACACAAGCAAGAAATGCAAGACAACCAATGTAGTAAGTGGCTCTTTGCAGGAGATAAATGACAGAATAATAATATATTATTTTTAGGGTGGCAATTGTTTCTGATACACAGTGTTTTAGAAAAGGAAATGTCCTTCAGGTAGGGTTTACAGCGACTACAACAATGGAATAAAATATGTGAGCTGGTTCTTGTAAATATCTTATCTTTTCACAGCTTCATTTGTTTAACCGCACACGTCTAATCAAAGATGTAATTCATTGTAATTCCTAGGGACAGATCTGCAGAGAATGGGCAGCGGCGTGCGCTCAGATAGACACACGTATTCTAATACATAAACAGCAATCATAAAACAAAGAACAAAATATTAAGCACTGTATAAGCACCCACAGGGGGAAGATACAAATGTTCTTATTAGAGTACTTTTTTTCTGCTCATTGTTTTTGTTTTCCTTTTGTAGGATTTTGCTATCCAATAAGCTGTGTATTTCAGCAATTTGCACCTATCCTGACCCAATCTAACCCACCTTCCTCTTTAACTAATTAGAATTACCGGGTTCTGCACCACTTTTATCTGCCAGGTGAAACTTTTCTTCTTGCCTGCACCTTTAGTTCCATAGTCTTCTATGGAGCCATGTACCAAGCTGGTTGATGAATGTACAGCGCTGTGTAATATGTTGGCGCTATAAAAATTCTGTTTAATATTATTAAAAAATAATGGAAGTCTCCCGTGCTGCAAGAAGAAGATTTGCCATGCCTGTTAGATGAATCTGAAGAATGGCTTAGGGCAAAATGGGACGTGCATATTGGTGGCACTGCAGGGCACAATGACCTTTTTATTGAAATACTTTTTTTTTTTTTGCAAAGCCGTTCCCAAACCTATTGCAATGTTGTTTTAACTCTGCTGAACTTCTTTACAGCTTCTTCTCTCTTCATGGCAAGTTTCCTGGTGGTGACAACTGTGGACCATGTCTATGTAATGTGTACTAAAATGATCTTTATTAGAAGCCAGAGTGACAATGATATTGATATTACAATATTATGTTATTGCTAACATGAGCTGGGGTTTACATGTATTTTAAAGTCTGAGATTTATTTTCTATGTGAATCACAAGCCTCCCATATTTAATTTAGCATCCTGCACTGGGCTGAATCCTTCTTCATTCATGAGCAGGCGCACTGTCCCAGACACTGCAGCTCCTAGTGGGAGGGCTCAGTAAGAGAAGCAGCCAATCCAGAAAGCAGGGGGCGGGACTGGGTGTGGTCAGGTGCTGATTGACAAGCTTCTGAATCAGCAGCGATAGTGTTGATAGCAACGTCCCCTGCAGCACCTTCTATTGTAGTGTAAGCAGGAACAGCCTACATAAGAGTGGCAACTCTGCTCTGAATTTAGGAGCAGTGCAGCATCGTTGTCACCCCAGGAAGCTGCATTAGATGGACTTCACTGGCAGGGATTTGTAGAGATGGTATTTGACAAATAGGAGAACTGTATAAATTCAGTTGCCATGTAGCTCATTTTTATCAAAAGAATTCCATAATTAAACTTTTGATATACTCATCCTACAATTTGGTGGTCACCACCAACACAAGGTTTGCTCTGATCATATCTGCATCCTCTAATACTAGATCAGTCCTATCATCTGGGTACATTGTGCAACAAATACGCTAAAGATAACTGCAGATGGAAACCCCCTCATGCAGCGTTCACATGCTCCAGTAGCTAAATATGACAATGCAAAGTGATGTGTTTAGTTCCTCTTTGAGGAATGAGGGAAAAAAATACCATTCTCTTCCATGAACTAAATAAATTACCAGCAAACTCTTGACAACACGGAAGTTCCTGGTTCCTCTTTTGTAGTATACTTACCCTTCTGTTCTGCCTGCTGTTGAATAGAAGCGCTCTACAGGCATACGTGAGCAGTTTGCATTTATACCGGTCACAATCCACTTGTCTCATTTTCATCTTCATATAGGCTTAATGCATCTCCCCCTAAAGCTTCCTATGTTGTAATGGGCAACAAGCCTTCTCTGATTCTGAGCACTGCTTTCTGCTGGAGTGAGAGAGGGAGGTTGCACAGCATGGAATCATGTGACAAGAGACTGCTGTCCTCCAAAGTATTAGTTTATTAGTTTAGTTAGGGGTTATTGTCCTGCAAATTTGATTCCAGAGACTGGTGTTTGCTCTTTGGACAAACAGTGGTTGTATGTTCTTCCATGATAATCTATCTTCTTTAGTCTTAGATAGTTTTAATAAATAATGCCCTTTGTGTCCATTAAATATTATAATTGGAGTTCAGCTTTCAGAATAATACCTGTGTCTATGCAGGAGAGACTTTCTGCTCTGCTGACACAACTAGAAGTACAAAGAAATGCAAATATCAATCAGAGGTTCCATTACTCCCTATTGATGTTGTTGGAGTTCCACTTTATAAATTGGGGTTTTTACTCAGTCCTATTCTGTATGATAAAAACAAGAAAACCCCTTTTGCTCATCCAGAATGTTAAAACCTCATTTTTACTATATAACCACATTATTATTATTATTTTATTAAACAGGATTTATATAGCGCCAACATATTAGGCAGCGCTGTACATTAAATAGGGGTTGCAAATGACAGACGGATACAGACAGCGACACAGGAGGAGAGGACCCTGCCCAGAAGAGCTTACAATCTAGGAGGTGGGGGAATTCCCTATGGTTGGCATTTGTAATTCAAGGCAGAGTAAGTATCCCTTTCCCCTTTTCTTGGTATTACTGTCGGGGTTTTACTTTAATATCCACCCAGCCGGCTGTTCTGGTACAGCAATACCCTGCATGTCAGGATGGAGTACCAGCGGTATGATGAACCCACCCAACACTCCTGGCAATGATGGAAGATTGTGCTGTTGTAGGTGTAGGGAAAGGTCATGTACACAAACAATTATTTCTGATCTTTTCAATGCCAAGTCATTTCCTTTACAAACTTGTCTTATGTAACGATAAAGCACATCACAATATACATAAATAGCAACTATATTTTATTTCAGTACACGGATAACAGAGGAATGTATAACCAACGTGCCGTATATCAACGTATCTCAATGATAAAGGTGACAGCGCAGGGTCCCTGGTTCAAATCCCGGCCAGGACACTGTCTGCATGGAGTTTGTATGTGATCTCCCTGTTTGTATGGGTTGTCTGGACACTCCAGTTTCCTCCCAAATCCCAAAAACATGCAGTGGCTCCCCTAAAAAATTTACCTTAGACTACGCTAATACCAAATGAGTATGGCAGGGTTGTTAGATTGTAAGCCCGGGACAGGTATTGAAATGACTGTAAAGCTTTGCATGGCATGTTGGCAGGCATGCTGTATACGTTTCAGTGGCCAGATGTGCTTGCACACCACACTACAGCTCATCTGTGAATTTGGTGGGAAGGTCAACCAGATGTGACCATGTAGCACTCAAAGTAAGAAGAATAAATGCCAGGCTACATTTCTCATCATCCTTGCATTACAGAAAGAAACCAGGTGCCCAAGTGAGGAGACAGGACTTGGAATCAAAGGAATCACGGGGCAAGCATTCGTAGGACTTTACAATGGGTTTATTTTGGATTTATAAAATTCAGTTCCATAATTATTATTATTATTAAACAGGATTTATATAGCGCCAACATATTACGCAGCTCTGTACATTAAATATTAACATAATTTCTTGTGTTGGATGGAAAGTTAAAAGTAAAAATAAAAAACAGCTGAAGAGATTCACGTGGGGTATTGGCCTAGCATTGCCGCTGCTATGAAAATGGGGATCAAAGTGCAAGGGGGTTACCATAGAGAGGCGGCCATGATGACAATGACAAGCGAGCGTTTTGATAACAAAAGCGGCGTGCTGCTGTGTAAACGTACCGGCCCTGTGCTCCATCATCATATTCACTGCCTTCACCCATATGTGAGCCGTGTCACAGTGTATTCACCTTGAGGGAAAGGTACGGTGAAAACCAACAGACTAATATAAGGAGAGGAAAGGCTGGACATGGGTTTGAAGGGTCTGATTGTGTGATACTTCCCCCACCTACTAGAGTGTAAGCTCCTCCGGGCAGAGTCCTCTCCTCCTGTGTCACTGTCTGTATCTGTCTGTTATCTGCAACCCCTATTTAATGTACAGCGCTGTGTAATATGTTGGCGCTAAATAAATCCTGTGTAATAATAATAATATACAATAATAATATACATAAATTATAATATAATTTATACAATAACCAGATATTGATTACATTACAGTTTTCTCTCTCAGTTTTGTCTGTTTATTAGCAAAAATTCTAAATTGAAATATTTTTGTAAATGGCAGTATTCATTATGATCATTCCTGGGGATCTGGCCATGTCCGCACTTCCTGTTATAGGGTGACAACTCTCTGTCCCTATTTTCCAGTTGTGCTCCATGGTCACGTTTTTAAGGAGAAATTTACTTGGAAAGAAAAGAATATTTTTGCACTTTTATTTATTTATTTAATATGTGTAAAGGGTTAATTAGTGTATTAAAATTAGGCTGGCATTTAATTAAAAAAGAACATACCGCTCCCCCCTACCTCCCCAAACCTAATACCATAATCTGCAGCAATTTATTTATTAAAAAAAAGCTTCAAACCTGAAGTCTTCCCTGCTGGTCTCTGTTGGGACAACTGGTAAAGAAGTTCCTTGCAAGTCTCTAGCCGGTCTTGTCGCCGCCCATTTTACAGACTTCATCACATGACATGAGCCATTTATGGTGGCAAACCAGTGTCCATGCCATCAGGATGGGTTATGAATGTTGCTAGATTACTTAAATTGGAACATTGATTACTGAATAGCAAGGGGTGTGGATGGAAGATTCCACATGGATAGAATTCCTTTTTATAGTATTCTTTTATTTATTATTATTATTATTATTAATATTATTATTAATAATAATGTTATTTTTATATATTTTATATATATTTTTTATATATTATTTTTATTCTTTATCTCTATTTCATCATTATTTTTATACAGTCACAATAAATGAGCATGATGATTGGAGCACCGTGCATAGGGGGCCATATATCTTGTGTGCTGCAAACCCCAGGCAATTACAGTATGCAGCTGCAGGAAAAAAATTGGCTTTAACGTGCATTTAATTTTTAAATCCAAGCACCTAGAGATCCCGCTATTAGGATCCTACATCAGGCAGTTCCTCCTAAAGCTGACAACACTGTGTCTTTGTTGTGCTCCTGCGTGGTCACCCTATCTCAGGTACTTCGGATAGAGAATACATAGGG
>NC_092864.1:15040953-15087359 GCF_032062135.1 Pyxicephalus adspersus | reverse complement strand
CTGCACCCAACTCCAGAATATTGATCCCAATAAATGACAATGAAAGCGCCGGCTTCACATGCTATTTATATTATTATGCTATATATATATATATATATATATATATATATATAATATAAAGTATTATGGTAGTATGATTAATATTTTCCTGATCGGGGGTTTGCTTCTTTCCGTCATTGGATTGACAATTGATCAGCATGCCGCCATTGGATGGGGTACAGAGCTATGTGGCTGTTGGTGCTCAGCGCCATCAATAAAAGAAGCCGCGGTCTCCGATCAATAATCAATCAAAAGGCTGATTTTTCTTTGATTGGATGTTTTTATTGGATTGAATGTTTGTAAAATGTTGCAATGTGCCTGCCTAATAAAGAGCCCTTTACTTACTTAAATGGACAATGTATCATTGACAGATACCATTAGGGCTGTTCACATTGGCGGTGAGCTTGCCCTGCTCTTATGGCTTTGCCATGGCAGGGCTGTCTTGGAGCTACATGGAGCGGATCCATAGAGAATGAATGCAGATGGCAATGAGTGGTTCAGTACTGCAGACAGTAAGAAGTTGTTAAGAACCAGCAATGCAGTGACCGAGCTGGGAGCCATGCAGGATCACCCCATACCATTGCAGGTCTAAACGCAGCCTGTCAGTCAAAAGCTCCGTTGATGGCTTTGCACATTTCTCAGGCCTTTAGGAGGAACCCCACTGTCCCTGCTGGAAATTTCCTTTATATTGCATTGTGTGGAACGTAGCAGTGAAAACCCTGATCTGAGCCAGGTGTACCTTAAAAAATAACAAAATGTTTCTGCCGGATTTCTAAGGAAATGCAGCATCCATGCACATGTGTAGAAAAGGCTGTCCCTGTGTGTGGAAGCCATGGTCTCTCTGTAGAGGTCTGTCACACCTCCTGCTGAGTCAGACTTATAGCTGGGGAATTAGTGAACCTCATTCTGCTCTCTGATTGGACAGCTCCGGCTATAACACAGTAGAGGTGTGTCAGACCTCTTCAGAGAGACCACTGCTTCATCAAAGAGAGCCCAACTTTACAAATGATGGGAGACGCTTGACCCCGCATGGGAGAAACGAGAGGTGCAGATGCTTCCCAGAAAGCTCTGAAGAAGCCGGGGGGTCTATTAGAGGGAGAATAGGTAAGAAGCCAGGAACATTTAGCATTTACCTAATCCCCTACTAATTATGCTTGTGCTTATACTCAGCAAGCCGCCTGTTGGACCTCTGCAAAGTGGCCACTGCTTCCACACCAACCACTTCTCTATAGTGTGATGGCAGGGCACAGACTTTTCTACTTAGGCTGTGGCTGCTTTATAAAGAAAAGCCACTTTAAGACTTGCACACCTTTTATTTGTATACTGCCGGAATATATGAACTTTTACAGGTGTCAGGTGCTTTGGTATTCTTGCAGTGACAGGTGCTGAGCCTGGGGAGAGCAGGGGGCGGGGTCATGTGGTCCTCGCTGTGTGTGTATGGAGTGGGCGCAACCAAGAGACGCTGTGAGGGCGTGTTTAGGCGGATGTGAGAGAAAGGGGCGTGGTCATTTTTGGTATTTTCAGTCTGTAGATTGCGCTGAGAGGGCGTGTCTATGCAGATAGTAAAGATAAGGGGGCGGGGTTGTGCGGTACGCGCTGATGTGTAAGGAGTGGGCGCGGCCAGGAGGCGTTGTGCAGGCGTGTCTATGCAGATATAGCGATTAGGGGGCGGGTAATTTTGGTCCTTGCAGAATCCGCACTGTAGATTGCGCGGAAAGGGCGTGTCTATGCAGATACTAAAGATGAGGGGCGGGGTCTTACGCTACGCGCGGATTGTGTGTGGCGTGGGCGCGGCCAAGAGGCGCTGTGCGGGCGTGTCTATGCAGATGAGGAGGGGAAAGGGGCGTGTCGGTCTGACGCGCGGTGCGGTGGAAGCAGCTGTGTGCAGAGGCGCTGAGGAGTGAGTGCAGTGCGCCCGGGGAGAGCGGAGGGACCGGAGCACCTCAGCACCGCTCGGCATGGCTGACCCCGCCGCCTGCGAGTTTGAAGACACCACCACCCGCTTCGCCAGGAAGGGGGCCCTCCGCCAGAAGAACGTGCATGAGGTGAAGGACCACAAGTTCACTGCGCGCTTCTTCAAGCAGCCGACCTTCTGCAGTCACTGCACCGACTTCATCTGGTGAGCCCTGGGGGGAGGGGCACTGCAACCTACCGGCACTGCAACTTACCGGCACTGCATCCTGGTGTCATCCCAACCTAGCCTGCATGCTGCTGTTCTGTGGTACCCATAGGGACCCTGCATCCCTTACACATCAGCCACATCATTTACCTTCCCTCCACTCCTAACTAAGAAATGGTTGCTAGGGGTTACAGCACTCTCTAAGGATCACCGATAACTTTCACATCAGTGACCAATCAGATTTAGACTTTGTGGCGGCTTGTGGCTTATTGGTTGCATTATTCAGCGGCGGGTTTGCATCTGATTTCTATGCATCCAATGAGTAGAAGTCCGGTAACCCCTAGCAACCCTTGGTTACCCCTAGCAACCAGGTCCCAGTTCATCTAAGTTTGGTGATTGCTAATTGGTTGCTAGCAGTGGAGGTCCTGCTGATGAAACTTGGACAGGAGGTAATAAAGGAGCCGAGCATGGCGCCCCGACTTCCTTCTGCAATTTGCATCTCGATGTTCATGTTGTATCGGTGTTATGTGATTGGTTCATGCTGGGGGGGGGGTGTTCTGTGAAGCCTCATCCCTGTCCTAAAATTACTTTTATATTCCCATAATGACCGGTGACACCGGGGGGATGGAGGGATACTAGCACCATCCGCTAAGAGTCACCTGTGACATTGTGGGGTACTAGCGCCATCCATGGGGGGTGACTGGAGATAATGGGGGGTACCATAAAGAATGACCAGTGAAACTCCAGAGGGTACCAACGCCATCTGCGGAGGGTCACCGGTGACATTATGGGGTACCATTGGTACCTATCAGTGAAGGTTGACCAGTGGTATTGAGAGGGTAATAGCGCCATCCTCCAAGGATGTCTGGATGTCTGATTGTGGGGGTACCAGGGTTGTCAGCAGAGGGTGATTGGTGACATTAAAGGGTGGGGGGTTACCAGTGCCATCTACGAAGGGTCACCAGTGACATTGTGGGGTACTAACGCCATCCCATTGAGGGTCAGTGGTGACAATGTGGGGGTACTAGGGTCATCCACTGAGGGTGATTGGTGACATCAAGGGGGGGAGGTAAACCAACCCCATCCATGGAGGGTCACTGGTAACAATGTGGGGTATTAGCGCCATCCCTGGGGGGTGACATTGAGGGGGTATCAGCACCATCTGCATTACAGGAAGTACCAGCACAGTCCACGAAGGGTGGCCGCTGTCATTGTGAGGGTACCAGCTCTATCCATGGAGGGTGACTGCAGATATTGTGGGGGTACCATGAAGAATGACCAGTAAAACTCCAGAGGGTACCAACGCCTTCTGCGGAGGGTCACCGGTGAGATTGTGGGGTACTAACGTCATCCGTAGAGGGTGATTGGTGATAATTCAAGGGGTACCAGCACCATTTTCAAAGGGTCATCAGTGACATTGTGGGGGTACCAGCGCCACCCGTGTATGGCACCATGGAGGGTGATTGGTGCGATCTCGGTTTGTAGGACGCGTTCTTTCCTGCTGGTGTCTTAGCGTTCACATCAGTTTGTGGTGTAAACACACACACAGGAAACTCGCTGAGAAACGTTGCCCATCCGTCACCGATCCCTGACCGCGCTTCTTCCTGATGCTGCTACAATCAGCCCCCCTTGGCCATACTTCCTCCTCTGCTTCTCTTGTAGCACTGCCATGGCTGTAGCGCAGATTATTACCATGTAGAGGAATGCCGTTTCGGAAGCTGGATTAGCAACGCAGCCCGCTGTGGCTTAACTGAGGGATTCTGACGAGCGTGGCGTTCCATTTGTGCTTCAGATTAGCGGGAGAGTCTTTTAATGAATGACAGAGGCTGTGTGAATGAGATGCCCGTTGTGGTGACAACATTGCGATGAGGGGGAAAGGCTGCTTGGCATGCGATGTCCAGAACTTAGATTACCATGCTCATGTGTTGTGTGGAGGCATCCCAGCTTGCAGTATCCCATAGCAACCAAAATGCACCTCTTTGCAATGATGGAAGGCAATTCTTTTTTAAATAAGCCTAATGACTTTCTATAGCTTCTAGCAGTGTGCGGTAACCCATAGCAACCAGTCGCTATTGTTTATTATGGCAGCTGAAGAGAATTCTGTGCTGATTGTAGTTTGCAACTTTTCTGCTGAATGTTTGCAAGAAACATTAATTTGTAGTGTCCTTCGGGTTCAGAAGAATGGGTGCCTAGTGCAAGGTTTTGGGGTTTTCATCGCTGTAAGTCATAGGTGCAGGAAAGAGTTGCCAGGGATGGGGGGGGGGGTTTGACTTTTTCTTAAAGCAGAACTCTGACAACAAAATAAAATGACCATCACAGGATAAACCACACAAAATGCTGCAATGTTCACCTTAAGTACAGAGCTCTGTAGTACTTCTATCTGCCACTAGATGCCCTCAGTCTAATGGCTGGCATCATTTAACCCATGTCTTGTGAGCCCTGGTTGTCCTGAATGGTGAAAGGAGAACCAGAAATGTGATAAGGGTATCTATCTTTCCTCTCCAATCAGAGAACATTCTAGAACATCAACTGATTGGCAATTGGGCTGCTTTCTTTCTGAGCTACCCTTTGCTGCTCCATGCATTTCTACTGCATCCTGCAGTGGAGTATAAACCGGCAGGAAAAACCTCAGAGAGTTCGGGGGGGCTGTCTGAAGCACCTGAAAGTTTTGTGGCTCTGCAGCAGATTAGTGTATCACCTACCAAATACAAGATGTGGCTGATCTGACTACCTATTTATCAGATTGCATTCTGTGTAATGGCTAGCTACATGCACTGGTGCATTAAATGCAAGTCAAATGTAAGATATACCTATACTGTAATGCAGCTCTAAATGCATCGGGTAAATGTCAGTCATACCTGCAGGGAGTTATTTTGTTTACAATCGCAACATTCACAGCATGTGAATCCCTCTAGGTACAGTCTCAGTTTACATTCATCCGGCAGCAGTGTCTCGCTGCATTGCAGACCCCGGTGACACAGCCGAAGCAAGTTGTCAGCCCAAACTGCAGATGAATGGCACGCCGCCATGCCCTCCTCTGGCTTGTACTTCTCGGTGCGTTCACCTCTTCGTCCTCCAGGCCCTTGGATTTGGGTTTTTCTTACACCTGATCCTTGTCTTTCCGCCCACACGTTGTAACTGCAGCTATTTTTGAAACAGCTGCTGAGATACAATCGGGTTTGCTGTGGTTTTCCCTTTATTTTTGAAGCATCTTCTTTTTTTTTTTTAACACAGCAGCGTGCTTTCTGTTGGTGCTTTGCCTGCAGTGGATTGTTTGTATTCCAGCACAGAGCTGTATTAATATTCCCATGATGAGTATGGAGGCTGAGTGAACGAGCACGCTGAATAAGCAGCCAAGTTCACTGGACGCAGGAGCTGTGATGAATCTACCATGTTGCATTGCCAAATATTATTGCATTAGGAGTGTAATAGTGTTTGTATTTAAAGGATTAGCGCACTTCTATACACCTTGCACTCATTCCCCCGCACCTATCCTGACCTGGTCTAACCTTTTCTCTCCCGACATACTGAGGGCTGTGGTTTTGCTGTTTAACTTCTGTCAGTCTTTTTTTTTTCTTACCTGCGCAGTACACTCCATGAACTTTTATAGTGTGATAAGTGATGGAAAATGAGCCCCATTGAAGTCTATGTGGGTGTACTGCACAGGTGCAGGCGGTTTATGTAAACATACAGGGAGACTACGAGACTTGGAATCACAGCACGGCTAGGTGCAGATCTGCATGGCTCCTGGCCAACTGCTCAGCTAGGAAGGAATGAAGACTTGCAGGCTGTGGATATAAACAGGGAGACCGGGACCCTTGGGAGCTCTGTAGGTCTAGGTGCGCAATGACATTGGATCAAACATTCCTGCGTGGCCTCATAAGGGTCCATGGGACTGGACTGCACAGGTGTAGGCAGGAATGAAAGCTTACGGTATGTGGACAGGGGGACTAGGACCCTTGGGATCTCAGTAGGGCTAGGTGCAGACCCAAACAGGTACAAGCATTCATGGAGTCTTTTGGGCTGGATTGCGCAGGTGTAGGCAGTGGATGTAAACAAACAGGGAGACTGCAACCCTTGGGATCTAAATAAGTCTAGGTGCAGACCTGTAGAGCTCCTGGCGGCTGGCAAGCTAGACAGGAATGAAGACTTGTGAGCAGTGGATATTATCAAACAGGGAGATCAAGAAGGCTAGGTGCACAGCTCCTGGCTATCTGCTCGACCACCGCACCGCTTCCATTGAACAGCCCTCTGTCACCCCCTTTCATTCTGTATTGGGCTGTCATGTACCATCTCACCCAAGGAAGGAGTTTGGCGCATGAAATAACCGTTACTGCATGGCAACTTCACCGACAGTCTGAACATAGCCTTAGTTTCCTCTAGAGCAGGAAGGTGGGTTAGGTTATGTTACGGTGAGGGGGGATGTGTGGAAGGATAAGTGCAGGGTGTAAAAGTAAAAATCCATAAAAAAATTAAATGGCAACTGAAATTTCCTCTAACCCTACCTCACTGTGAACCCAATTAGATGTATGCTAATATATAAAGTAACTGTATGTTGGAATTGCAAAAATGGCTTGAAAAAAAATAGTGTTTTCAAATATATTACTCTTTAGTGCTTTATTATATCATATAGAGCAGTGATTTGACTTGTCCCCTGCATGCTTCTCCAATCAACACCATTGAGCAGGGTTGCTGATTGGAGCACTGTGCAGGGGGCTCGTCAGATTTCTGAAGTCTGAATCTCCATTGTTCTGCAACTTAATGAATTATTACAGCTTTAACTGAATAATAAATAAGAACAAAAACTGAAGCTGCCTTATTTTATAACGTTACACATATTAAAAAATGGGAGGTTCAATTGGACATTCTCCAAATCAGTGTTTCATGTTTTGTAGTAAACTACAAATGTAGCAAATCCACTTTAAAAATTTGTGGTCAGGCAGATTCTTACCTGCCTAATCCCTGCCCATCTATCAAAATTCACTGAGCTGCTCATCTTAGGGATACGCAGTATTCGTGGCTTCCCTTTCATATGCTGGGAATGATTGAACTCCTGCACATCTGGGTGTACGTTGCGTCAACCCGGTCAACCAAGATGGCTAAAGATCAGTGCGGAGAAGAGAGGGGTCAGGCATCAGGGATGCAATGGGGACAGGTTAGAGTTTAGGTTCTGCTTTAATTACTTTTCCCAAAGCTTTTAACACGTGCTGGATAATCCTTGCATGAGACAGTCTTGGGTGAATATCTGAAGTGTACAGCGATCCCCTGATGTTCAACAATCTGCCACAGTGGATTGACGAACAAC
Organism: Pyxicephalus adspersus; assembly: GCF_032062135.1. NCBI lineage: Eukaryota > Metazoa > Chordata > Amphibia > Anura > Pyxicephalidae > Pyxicephalus > Pyxicephalus adspersus. The sequence continues at coordinate 15,079,896 of NC_092864.1, read as the reverse complement.
TAATTGAGAATGAACGGATGATCAAATTCTATGGAGGAGAGCACAGAGGGGTGCTGCTCACTTGTCCTTCTCTCCCCTTTACATAGAACAGAATGACGCTGTGTGTACGGTGCTTGTTTGTTCTGTCACAGGGAATATTCACATGGAAAATCATTTCCATCAACAATCATCACATGTATGTATGAGGCTTTAGATGTAAATAACTCAACTACCCCAACCTTATTCAATGTTATCTGCAAAACATGCACCTCTGGCTAGACTTCAGGAGAGGTTTGGGAGGAAGTGGCTGGCCTTTATTTTCAAGAATCCCCTTCCTAATTTGCTACACATTGGATCTGTTGTACCAGAACCTCACTTAGCTATGAGACTGTTAGATGGTGGTGGGGTACTAAGGTCCAATTCAGACCTACCCTGTGCCTCTCCTGGTGCCTGCTATCAAACCAGATTGCTGTTTTATATGCCAATGAACATGATTATTATTATACAGGATTTATATAGCGCCAACATATTACTCAGCGCTGTACATTAAATAGGGGTTGCAAATGAGAGACCAAGACAGACAATGACACAAGAAGAGGAGAGGACCCTGCTCCGAAGAGCTTACAATCTAGGAGGTAGTGGTCTTCCTCGTCCTATTCGGCTTGCTCCTACTTTCTGCTCCTTCAGAAGAGCGCCCATCTTATCAAACTCACCTACCTGTCTTCTTCTGTTTTTTAAATCCCTCAACACTCACCCACCATTCCATAACCCCCTCCTATTGTGTGATACTTCCTTCACCTCCTAGATTGTAAGCTCTTCAGGGCAGGGTCCCCTCCTCCTCCTGTGTCACTGGCTGTATTTGTCTGTCATTTGCAACCCCTATTTAATGTAAAGCACTGTGTAATATGTCGGTACTATATAAATCTTGTATAATAATAATAATAATGATAATAATAATTTATATCTGAACTGGTTATTCGATTCCTTATGGTGACACTGGCTTTTGTTTCTGTTCTCTTACAGGGGTTTCGGCAAGCAGGGATTCCAGTGTCAAGGTAGGTGCCATTCCTGGTGCTCCCCCCCACCTTGCCCGGACTATTGCGGAAAACAAACAAACAGGGCCGCTGGTAGAATATTGCTTCTCTGCAGAGCTGCCAAGTCTATGATTTATTGACACACTCCTGTGGCTGTGTACAGAGAGGCATCTCCATGCCCAGGGAATCTCCTGCTGCTTGTAATTATGTAACAGATAATGATGTGAATGCTTTTAGAGCTGATGTCTCCATACAACCTCCGGTCAAACCCCACACTTACAAGAATTTTCGTCATTTGCTTTTTATTTCTTACAGCACACAAGACAAACTGAACGAGGTAAAATTGTCTAGGTCATTTTTTCAGAAATGATCGCTTCTAATTAAAGAGCAATACACCTGAAATAAGTGTTACATTGTTACATTCACAGCTTTGTATGTAGCAGTGCGGAGATGGATATCTATGGTGCTCAATGCGGCGCATTGCTCTCTGCAGCTGTGTTCAGCAGCAAGATAACGGTTCGTGATTTGTCTTGTTTGGGATTACTGGAACAGGAAGTCAGCTGTTTGCATCTTTGTGTCTCCTGATATGTTCATTGCTGCTTGGTAGTGTTAAACATAGCTGCTTCTGGTGTTTTCTAAAAATGCCTTCACCCCAGCGTTTCTGTACACGTGCATCGAGCTTTAGACCTGGCAGATATAATGTTATTCTTGATGTTACTGTCTTTATGTCTTGCAGTGTTTGACAGTAATTTTTTTTAGCTATGGTTGCAAAAAATAATACTTTTCTTATAAGCAATACTCTAGCAATACATGGCACCTTAGTGCCCTGCCCAGTTGCCATTTGCTAAACTACCGAATCGCTCACATCTTTCATCTCTGCAACATATGGGCTGATTATTCTGTAGACCAAGATATAAACTCAAAAAGCTGACTGCATTCCTTAGGTAACACAGGAAGTGTACACAGGACATGTCTGTATTTTGGTCAAGAGAAATGTTTTTTTGCGCTTATATACCAGTTATAACAATCCTTGTTCAGTGGTCTATTTAAATTGGAACTAAGGTCAAAATATAAAAAACACACCTCTAGGAAGACCTGGGAGTTTCTTCATTTGTGTCCTGCGTATCTGTCTTCTGCCTGGCACAGAGGAAGTGCTGGGTGCTGTCATGTTTTTCACTCTTCCAGGTTCCAGGTACTGCGCAGGCGCGATATCGGGTGACGTAGATGGGGAAAAGATTGCAGTGAGATTGGCAATTTTGTTTTCTCCCATTAAAGAAAGGGCTCCTTCTGCGCATGCCCGAGATCAGGGTGGGCACAGAGGGCACTTCCTTGCCGCTCCATAGAAAGAATAGTGCTGTGTGTACAACACTCATCCAGAAATGATCAGGAAATAAAGTTTCCATAGACAGTGATCTGATGTTAGTACAGGGCTCAGAATGACACAGTACTGGGATATCACATGTTCAAGATATATATATTGGCCTTGCATTGTTTAGGAGACATATTGTTGGATCATTTGATGGTGCCATAAGTAAACAGGGCTTATCCTATTATCAGTGATGGTCTTATTTATAGATGGTGAGATATTCGCTGCAGATACCCCATAAATAAGAATGCTGCAATTCTTGAAATGGGAGAGCGACATTCTATACAGTCTCGCCATGTACCAGCATAGCCATTGGCTTCAGTAGTGGAATGTGAAGATAGTGGCGGCACTACAAACATTTGCCAAGTCCCAGCTTGTTAGGAAATGGCATTTGCCTAAAGGAAGACTATTTTCTCGTTTTACCCAGCCCACATATGGATTCATTATTATAGAAGTAGCTTTTAGTCATTTTAAGGGGTCAATGTACAAAGTTGTTTCTTTTTGTAGCATGCTTATCTACTAGGGAAGATTCCCCTCCTTCTTGACATTAAAATAATGGGAAATAAAACTTTTAACATTATCAGGACATTAAAATTCGAGGAAAAACCTTTCAGTAGGAACACTTATGTTCCGGTGACAACAGTCTAGGATAAGGATTCCCTTTTTTTCAGGAGACATTCTCTCATTTCCTGTTTTGTCTTCTGAGCAGGATACAGATGGCACGCTACATACACTTTACCCTTTTTATCCTAAAAACTGTACAACGTCTGGAGTTTAAGTGATAACCTTCATTGACTAACCTGAGGTAATAAAATTACAAGCTTCCTTGAAGCCTTACTACAACTTCCTTTTACCAGGGAAATGAACATATTCTTTAGTGCTTTCTCAGTCATTGAGCAGTAATAACCCTGGTCCTGTCAGAATCAGAAAGGGAGTTCAGACTCTCCACCTATCTGCCTTTGCTTGGTATGTGCTTGTTCCAGGGCAGGAACTCAAAAAACATGGGATGCCAAAGATGGACAGGTACAAATCATTTTCAGACGAAGCATTGACATCCTTCTTTTTAATACACAGTATTTATATAGCACCAACATTAGACAGCGCTGTACAAAGTCTATAGTCATGTCACTAGCTGTCCCTTTAAGGGTTCACAATTTAATGTCTCTACATCTGTCATATGCCTTTATTACAGTCTAAGGTCAGTTTTGGGGAAGCCAATTAACCTAACTGCATGTTTTTGGACCAGAGTACATCCACGCAAACAAGGGGAGAACCTGCAAACTCCATGCAGATAGTGTCCTGCCCCTGATTCCAACCTGGGACCTAGCGCTGCAAAGCCCGAAGTGCTAACTGCCACTGTTTCTAATGCATGTTTCCTTGACAGTATAGTGGTTGACTTGCTTTAGAACATTATCGTTGTAGATAATTGGCAGGTTGTCGTCTCTGAATGGAGAATTTCAATGACCGACATGAGCTGGGTAAATAAGTACGGAGTCTGCACAAACATTTTATTATGGTCAGGTTGTTACTTGCTTGATAAATATGAGATTGCATTTTAGGTGATCTGGAAGTTTACATTGCTGCAGATTAATGCCCAGGAACAGCAAAGGTAACTGATATTTAAAAAGTGCTGATAGACAAAATATTGTGGTGTTTTTGGAGCCAGTGGGATCTGTGTCTCCTACTATATTTTTAATTTACATATACAGGACAGAGACAACAATTCATTTAACTTCTGAACTAGGTATATTGTACTTTAAAATCATGCTAAAGGGAAGGAGGAATATTGTCTTACCCAGAGTGAACCCAAAACAGGGAATAACATTTTGAATGAGGCTGATCCAAAGTATGGTGGAGGGCAGCATGGTGGCTCAGTGGTTAGCACTCTGGCTTTTACAGCGCTAGGTCCCAGGTTCGAATCTTGTCCACCATACTATCTGCATGGCGTTTGCAGGTTCTCATCGTGCTTGCGTGGGTTTTCTTGTTTCCTCTCACATTCCAAAAACATGCAGTTAGGTTAATGGCTTCACCCCATAATTGACTTTAGACTGTGTTAATGACATATGACTATGGTAGGGACATTAGATTGTGAGCTCCTTTTAGGGACAGCTGGTGATATGACTATGGACTTTGTAAAGCACTGCATAATATGTTGGCGCTTTACAAATACTGTGTAATAATATTATTAATAAAGTTCACTTTACTTTATATGTGTAGTCCCCAGTTTTTCTAAATATTCACTATTCAATAATGACAGTCTCTAAAAATGTTTTGTTTTTTTGAGTGGAAGTGGGAATTTGAGTCGAATTGGTATAGAGATTTTGGCAGGTCATGGCAAAGCACTGAACGTTTGGGCAAATAGATCACTGCTAGACCTAGATGCTGTATATTACATAACAATATATAATTTATTATCTCCCCACCTCCCTATATTCAAGGCCAAGGTGCCTAATTAGTTCCCAAGATAAGGCTGGAAGCAGATGACGTGTGACTGGTTATTTCCAACAGCAAACCACAAATATCTGTGTCCCAAGTAATGTGACTCAAATGCCATGAGATGCCAATATTGCCATAATATTTGTAAAAGAGATAGAGAAAATAGAAAGCTGCAGCCATGAGAAGGGAAATGGAAATGGAAAATCTTGATAAATGCTTTATTATTATTATTATTATTATTATTATTATTATCATTGATGTTAATAATAAAAATAAAAATCCAACATAATGAAACTGTTGCTGTAGCCACATGATGCTTCTGCAGACCTTTTCTGTGTTTTGTAGAAATCAATGTTTGAATTCCAGGTTTGGAATGCACTCTGCACTTCAGAAGAGTTTATAATAAACTATAAGCTATTTAAAAAAAAAACAGCTTATGACCCAAGCTGAAGGACCTTGGAGGGACGGGGGAAATGTGCAAGTCCGTACATGATGTTCTGTTTGCCGGGCCTCAAGCAGAGTCTTGTCTCCCTGTTCCAGCTGTGTTCTCCTAACATCAGATGTCACTGATGGTGTTTGGTTGCAGAGCACTTCATCCTCCTGAGTCCCTATTACAGGCAATCTTTTAGTGAACTGGTAATAGTGCAAATGTCCCCAAAATCTAAATTGTTTCTGCTTGACTGAAACCAGGTTGAGTAAATTGTTATTCTTTTGCAATCTTTTGTGGAATCAGTCTGTGCAGGCCAGCTTTCTTCTCTCTTTTTGGCCCTGATTTTCTAAAGCTCTCCAAGGCTGGATAGGATACACTTTCACTAGTGAAGCTGGGTGATCCAGCAAACCTGGAATGGATTTCTTTAAAGTCATTTTCTATTTGCTAGCAAATGTTTTGAATCCTGGACCAGATCCATTTCAGGTTTGCTGGATCACCCAGCTTCACCGAATAAAGTATATCCTCTCCTGCCTTGGAGAGCTTTAATAAATCAGGCCCTGTGTGAGCACAGAGTCTACAGAGCACAGAGAACCTGGCTAGCATATTTATATAGCTTATGGTTATAGACACATCAACTACTAACAGTGCTAAACCCTGAATTTTTTAAAGCTGGGTGGTAAGAAATTGTAGGCGGATGGCAGCCAATGTACTGTGACTCAACTCATCAGTAACCACCCAAAAACAGCCAGGTAATTGCAGTAAAGTGCCGAGTGGTGCACCCAGCTAAAAGGGGCTGGAGAGAACACTGCATGAGAAAGTGGCATATAAACAATATGGTGGAAGGTACGCATTGTACCTGGATAACAGGAATTGTGAGTGAATGGCACAAGCTCTTGATGCAGGAGATAATAAGGTTTGCCAAAATACAGTGGCATGAGTTTTAGGAGTTGCATTGCTTCCACCCTGCACCAGACAAGGTAGCCTTTTCGGAGCTGAAAAAGTTGTGGTCATGTGACCTATTGCAACTCAACCACCAAACCTATGACTGGGTTAGGGTTGGTATCTGATTTAATGCCCAAACTACTGCGGGTTGGCACACAGGCTTTAGCTGTGACTATTTTTTCCAAGCATTCTCTAGGTGGATGCTTTCACCAGAGGTGCACTTTGTTTAGTTACAAAATAGTGATTGTTAGCAGTCCAGAAGATGAGATCACTAAACGACCCTGTGGGAGAGTTGCTTTACTAATTTTTCATACAAGACTATCATGGTCGATGAAAAACCAAGAACCTGTATGAGGTTTTAAATCTAATTAGTGACTTATTAAGGAGTTTGCAGTTCTAATTAAGAATTTCCATTTTATCTAGAAAAAAAACACTTAATCAGAAACACTTAACAGAGTTCAAAACTATTCAAAAAATAAACCCGGACACTTACTTGCTTCCTTTATATTGCAGTGGAATAAGGGCTTCTATAAAGTCTGGGACCTCATTTTGCCTTTTTACATCCTAATTATATTTTTAACCACACACTTCCTATAGAGAAGAGGAGTACACAGGTCAGATGATTCTCATCTGATAATTGCCTCAGGCCGATATTGGGAATCTGGAGTGTGTACAGCGCCCGTCGTTCCAACGATCGTCCTGGCGGGTCCACGGACAACAAACGAGGAATGATTGTAGTAAAAGTGAAGAGAGAGCACAGTGGGGTGCCGTTCCGTCGTTCTCCCCTCTCCATAGAGCGGAATGGCGCTGTATGTACAGCGCTCGTTCATCCATCGTTCGGCCCTTTGTTGTTGGAAAAGGATTGTGAAAGATCCTTTCCAACAACAACTATTGCACGTGTGTACCTAGCCCTACTCTTTGTTTCCACCATAAGAAAGTGTGTTGCACCTGCTTGGCTGTCTGTTGTGATACTGACCCCATTCATTGTACCAAACAGGGCTCTAGGCAAAATGGACAGAAATGCATGCACCAGTGCATTGACCAAACACACTTCAGCAAGGCTTAAGTATAAATAAGTATAAGTTTAAGTATAAATATCATACATTGCTCTCTATCTGCTGTCATTGCGTATCCATGTACTGCACTGTACATAATGGGAGTGAGGCTTTACAGTTAGGCTGCATACACACGTTCAGTTTTTGTTGAAACAATCTTTCGTGATTGTGGCCAGCGACAAAAAAGCGACACCCTTCTGTTCTATGGGGGGGGGGGGGGGGACGTCAAGCGTGCGGCACCCTGCTGTGCTCCTCTCCATTGGCTAGCACGGCAGTCTTTCACCATCAGTAGTCGAGAAGTGAGTCCAATGGGTACCCAGACAGCAATAAAAACCTTACAAAGGTAATGACCCTTCCCTATTCTTTCTGAATCTGAACTGAAATAATAGTTGGAGTTGTGTTTTGTTTTTTCTTGTCACTTTGCATCAAACGGTATCTGTCAGAGCATGGAACATACCAGAGCTCTGTCCATTAATGATAACAAAATAAATTCTATGAGGTATCTTCTTGGTAGTCCACCCACTTCCTGCACTTTCCACACAGCGGAAGTGAAACCGATAACACTTTTGAAGTCTTGTGTGTGTGCTTTTTTTTTTTTCAGTACAACGGATGGTTTTGCCTGTGACATTATCTCCTGACCTTAGCTGTTGCTGGAGACTTTTTGAAGTACCATTGATAATATACAGAGACACTAAGGTATTGACAAGCTTTTGTTTGCTGCAAGTGGGTTTTACTTTCCTATACAAGTCGATGGGAATGCAAAACCTGGAGGTCACATGCTGGTCAAATATACCTGTCAATGAATTGTGAATGATCTCAAGAGGACCAATAAATTAAGATCAGAGTTATGCATTAACGCAACCCCAAGCCTGGGCCCTTTGGTAAGACTAAAAGTGTATTTAGTGACCAAACCTTTCTTTTTGATGGAATGGGAAATGGATAAAACTGCGGTGAAGTTGTCACCTTTTTTTGTGTTCTTTTGGGAAGAATTTGATTCCTGTCTGTATACACAACATAAAGTGGATATGGTAAGAATTGTTATATTTCCTGTTGGAGAGATTTCCTCTCCTTTCGTGTCCCTGATTCAAGGAATGGGGACCAGTAGTTATCAGGACAACAGGACTCACACTGTCACCCTAAAGCTCATCTCAACATTTCTGATGGATAAATGGAATCATAAAAGGTCCACATTCATTTTATTTGCTGAACGTTTCTTTTTTAAAATTTCTTAATTATGTGGTTTTGTTTAAGAAGGGGGGGGGGAAGTTTTGGTCACCAAATTGATCAACCTTCCCCTTCAAAAGAGATGAGCTCAGTCAATATGACCCTTGTGGTAAATGCTTGGATGTTTATGTGGAATATTAGGAGCCTTTTCTCCAGGAAAGTAGGTATTTCAGTCCTTCTGTTCCTTATTTAGCTCCAGTTAATTGCCAGTCCCTAAATTCTTTGTATCACCTATGTATAGTGAGATGACAAATTGTCCCCACCCGCCATGGCATAATTTACTGCAACAGTGCTTGTCCACAGAGCTCCGAATCCAGTGCGCTAAATCAGGTAGACAAGGAAGGTAATTTGCCCAGGGTGGTAATTGGCTGCACACATGACTGAACTACAAGGTATTCCTGGCTCCGTGTGTCTGGGCGATTTTGTTTCTGTATGCTGGTAGTGGGGACGCAGCAAAAAATAAATGTAATGTTCATATTTATGAAGAAATGCCTGACACGGCTTCTTTCAGCTGCAGTATAATTTAAAGGAGATATAATTCATAACCTAATAGGTTTCAGATGCTTCTGAGATTATCAGGAAATCATTGACAGTTGTATTTGACCTGGATTCGATGTCCTGACATTCATTTGATATACTTGTCAGTGTTCTCTCCAGAAATTTTTTTTAACTGGGTAGGAAGAAGCTAGGTGGCTCCTGTAATGTGGCCCAACTTCTCAGTAACCACCCAAAAACAGTGATTACTGAAAAGTGGTGCACCCGTATAAATGGGGCTGGGGAGGACACTGCTTACAAAGAGGTTTTGCACTGATTTTGTGTTGGAATGCAAAACCTGCTTGAAGCTATTAAAAAAACAACAATTGTCAAGATGCAAAAATGGCATTAATAATCGGCTGCTTATTTCATACTACTACTTTCTGCAGAAAGGGTTCAGCACACCAGGGAGCCAGACCGCTGCTCAACACAGTGTGAAGTGCTCCAGGTGCCAGTGGTCATACACAGCCTTGCCCTGTGTTGCCCAGAGGCTTTGTTGATGGAGCACTGAGCTGGGGACATGTTGGATCACATGCGACCTGAACTGCTGCCATCTTCGTTGCTCTCTAATTTGATTTTAGCACAGGCCATTGTTGCAGCAAATGGTAATGTTACAAAAAAATGTAGGCCAAATTTATTACTGTTTATGCAGCTTGACATTGCATCATTTATTACAGGAAGGTTCAATTAGTCTTTAAAACAATTCTCTATACTCGGAGGCATCAGTCCCTAATCACAGCATGCTATTGGTCAAGTTGGGGAAAAAAAAAGGGATTAACTTGTTGTGTAATTACTTAACGGTGTGTGTGATGCTGAGAGGAAAATCGATAGCGCTCAGCTCTGTTACGCTCTTGCTGCCAGTTTTCTCTGGAGATTTTGCTCACTCTAAGCTGTTGAAAAAACAGCTGCAGGAATGGCATTTTGTAAAGCGGAGCAGCTAAAAAGAAGGGGAATATCTGCAGGACTTATTGGCCTTTTAATTTATTATTATTGCTTTTAAGGATTCCATTGTGCCCGAGCCTTTTAATCAAAAACCTTCCGCTTTTTTTTTAGAGATACACCTTGAGCTGCTTCCGACAGAGAGACGGTCAAGAGGGTTCTTGAAATCCTTTCTCTCTGAGTAATAAGTCTTAGAACTGTCATTGGTGACTGTGTGCTTTTCAGCTGCGGAGGCTCTAGAAAGGGAGTTAGGGGGGTACTACGCTAGAGAGGTCATCTGATAAAGAATGTGAGATCTTATTGTTGTTTATAATGTTTAAATATATTAAATTAGAACATCTTGCACTCATGGTTCCAGGAATCAGGTCAGGCAGGTCAATATTGCACAAAGGGAGAGGCAGTGACCGTTCTGCAATAATCTCTACTATCTGTCAAAAAGCCGACCTGTGCATGCTTCAGCTTTGGTTGCCTACCTGTGCCGGCAATGAATGAGCACCAGCACAGAAATTCCTTCACCCTGGCAAGTCAAGATGAACAAAGATCAGGAAGAGCTCCTCTTTAAAGCTTATCTGTTAGCCATGTGATCATTTGCGTGAACAGATCAGCCAATTGGTGGCCCTTCCTAAACTCCTTTCCCTCTGGTAACACTTGCCTCAATGTCTATACCAGTCTTTCTCGACCTTTTTAACATGGATGAACCCTTGAAATAACTTTCTGGTCCTCCTTGCGGCTCGATATAGGACATAACCCTGCACTGTACCCTTTCTCCTTTACATGGTACTGATACCCTTGGACCTCACACCAATTTGAAAATATCTGTCGGTGCTTCTCCAAGTACACTTCAAATACACAAACATCCTAGATTCAGCGATAGCCAGGAAAACTTCTGTTGCACTTATATAACAGGAACATCCCATGAGCATACATTTTGTATAGCTCTCTCTACACATCCCTTGAGGAAGCCTAAGCAGTGAAACGTACTGGGTATGAGATACTGCTATTGATCTCGCTCTTGTACGATTTCGAGTGTACTATGTCTAGCTAATCGGTCTGCTATCCGATGCCGTATAATGGGAAAGATCCCCAAATGAATATATAGTGCTTGTACTTTAAGTTGTGACAAATTTTTCTTTTATTTGTTGTATTTACAATACAAATATTTTGTGCCTCAAAAAAAAAACCCAGTCTTTGTTATCTTAGCTTTCAAATAACTTTCTGGCCTTCAAGGAACCCTGGCTATGATTACTATATCCACAGCTCACAGTATATTAGTGTTGTAGTCAGTGAGAACAATTCCTCTTACATTGATGGTTCGTGGGAAAATTGCCAGATAGCGCGAAAGATCACTGGTATCTATCAAACTGACCTGAGAGGTACAAATCGCTCGAGGAACCCTAGGATTCTATGGAACCCTGGTTGAAAAACCCTGGTTTGGACCATTAGTCGTATGTTCTACAGCAGTTTCTTTAGCAAAAGAAAATCTTTACATTTCATCTACATATTTTTAATGGAGTTGCCAAAGTATTTGGAGGCGTCTCATTTTGACATTTTGCCGCTGTCCCTTCCTTAAATGAACATCTGGTTTTATTTGAATTCCGAGCTGACATTTTCAGATTTCTGTCCTTGCTTCTAAATAAATGTAAATGCCGTCAGCTCCCAGCAGTAATTTACTTTAAATCTCATTTACATGGGCCCAAAGTAGAGCACCAGATGCTCATGTCCCAACCCAGCACCTCCAAAATGCTGGATCTTAAAGAATGCATTTCAAATCACTGGCTTGGTACACATGAAATGATCAATTCACACTTTATTTTGCACCATCATGGTGACCTTTAGAGCCCAATCTCTTTGGACGGCCTCAATTGCTTTTGATGCTTCACCAAACGCCTCCCTACTGCCTGGAAATTGTTGGATGGGCTGATTACAGCCGGGAAGTCAGACAATTTTTCTCTCTGTGACTGTGTAGGTTTTTTCCCATTAAAGTGTAGCGTTTGCACATTGTTAGATTGGCGATATTTCTGGATGTGCAGAGACATGCCCATGCAGGAGACACATGTAGGACACACGTAAGCTGCTGCCTCGTATCTGCAGGGTGTGAATTACTGAATGCACACAAGCCATCTCCGCTGGGCGCCGCGGTTAGCAAGGTCACAAAGCTCTGTGTGGGCATTTGCCGTATGGATTTGAGGTCATTCATACCGAGCTGAATGAGTGAAATAAGATCAGTGCTATAGAGGAGAATTAACCTTAACAGACATTCGTTTTTTACTAGCAATAACAATGCTCAAGGCTGTAATTGGTACAAATCACTGCTGCAGATTGGTCGGTGTGACACAGGTCTCAGACAGGAAGCGAAGAGATATCTCTCTGGTGAAAACAAAGTATTAGAAACTAAACACAGTTACGTGGATGCTAACAATGACATTATCTTACTTGTTTCCTTCTGGTCTGTTTAATAAACCAATCATCTAACCAGTTTAAGGTTTAAAAATTTTGAAAAGAGACAGAACTGTTTCTCCTGCATCTCAATATATCATCTCATCTATATATAATATCATCTCAAAAAGCTATGTTAAAACAGAAGTTTGGCTCTCAAATCTTCAAGGAGAAAGGGCCGAGTCCAAGAGAGCCTGTCCTTTGTGTAATGCTATATATGCCTCATAGTTGGAAACCTAAATACTTTAAAATTAGGAACACTTATTGGAAGTGACTTGACAAAGTAGTGTGCCTACTGTGCATAGTGTACTTGCAAATGTTTGTTTTTTGCTGGGTAGCTTGAAAGTGTGCTGTGGTTCACTATGTACTCTTCTGTATAGCACCCTGTTTGTAAGCATATGAAAGCAGTGCCAATTTAAGTCTATGGAGGCAGCAAGAGTGGCATTTGTAAAATAACTGCGATTTTTCCAGGCATTGTTGCAATCAGTTTATCTGGCTGTGGTAGGTGGCTGCACACAGACATTCCATTACTGAACTATTTGGTGGAGAGGATGGGATACTGGTTACTCCAAAAAATAAATGAATGTTAGCAAACATAATAAAAAAAAAAAATAAACCATAGGAAGTATTTTGATATCTGTTTGATAAGTGCAAAACAAAAAACCTTAAAATCATTTTAGAAGTTCTGAGCTACCCTGTTTTTTTCACACATCCTTTGTTATCTCAAAAGCACTCTGTAGAGCTAATCTTGGACTACAGAATGATGAACCGTTATGCTTTAGGCTGCGTACACACGTGCAATATTCTTTCATGATCCTTTCCAACGACAAAAGACTGCACGATGCATAAACAATTGGTGTACATACAGCACGGTTTTGCTCTATGGAGAGGGGAGGGAGAGAACAGTGAAGCTGCACCACACTGTGCTATCTCCCCATCACTTTCATTACTATCGTTCATCGTCCGGGGATCCACCAGGATGATCAGTGGAGCACTGTACACATGCCAGATTCCTGTCCGGTTTCAGCCCCGAGGACCCGAGGAATATGACTTGTCTACGTAGCTTTAGTGTTTCTCCAACCAGGGTTCCATGGAATCCTAGGGGTCCCATGAGCAGCAGGTCTTTCAGGTAATTTCCCACTGACACCAATAATCTTTTTGGCTATCTATAAAAGTGACATTCTTCCCAATGGTCAGCAATGTTACTGGAATTCCTCCCAATGACCACCACACTAATTTACTGTAAGTTGTGGATATATAGTAGAGGTTCCCTGAAGACCTGAAATTTATTTTGTGGGTTGCTCCATGTTATACAGGTTGAGAAAAGCTACTTTAAGGATTAAAGAGTTGAGAAGTTTAGGTAAAGAAAAGGGGCTGATACCACGGCCCAGAGAAAAGCAGGCAGATCATCCATCAAGTATTTTTATGTGCTTGCAGAATCCTATAAATGGATAAAAATTAGGAAAATGTTCATGAGCAGAGGTGTGCTTTTTAAAATTTTGCCTTGCTTTGAACTATTTACTTATTTTGTGATTTGCCATTCAAAATCCAGCCTCCCTCCTACTAAATCATCAGGTTCTCTGTACACCTACGTCCTAACACTCTTAGATTTGCTTCACGTGGATCAGCATACGGTTCAATCCCGAGCACACATTTCCCCGGAGGGCAGAGCTATGGAACAATCACACAGGGGAGTTATGAAAATGACATAAAATCAAATTGTATGTGCCATTCCACTCTGCTCCCTTAACTGTGCATTGCATGCTGCTTTTATGAGAACGGTCAATCCTCACTATTCATCACTGGACAAAGTCAATAACAATGTAGGTTATTTTATTAGCCCCCCCCCCCACAAAGCTCATTTCTGGCCTTTATGCGTCAGGCAATTGCCACACAAATAACCGATCCTACAACCCCATCAGTGTGTATTTGATGATTGAACTGCACCTCCTTGCACATGTTTATACTCGTGCGCCACATGGCTTCCATGTTTAGGCTTTTCTGGACTGATAGAAAGAACAACCCATCAAAAGGCAATCAAACTCCTACAGAAGCAAATGTTTGGAAATGATTCCATGACCTTGAAGATTTGTAGAGTAATGCTCACGTTTTTGTCCTACCCACCTTAGTTGTTCTATATGGAACATAAAGGTTGATAGGTGACCGGTTACTTCTGTAAACCCCGGGTCTCCTTAAGAAAGCTTCAAGCTGCATAGCGAGGAAAACGTGGCTTGCTTCATTTTGCTTCAGTTTCATAATACAGGGCAACGCCGAGAATGGTGGCTATGAGAATAACACCGCAGTGTGTGTTGAAATTCAAGCAAATCTAAGCTAAAGCAGCCATGGAGGCGGTAATATAAAGATGCTGGAGAACACTGATATTATTTATAAACCGTATTTTACGCCAACAAATTATGCAGTGCTTTACATTAAATAGAAATTGCAAATGAGAGACATACACAGACAGACACAGGAGGAGGAGAGGACCCTGCCCTGAAGAACTTACAATCTAAGAGGTAGGGAAGCAGAATTTAGAAGCTTTAAGAAGTGCACCCCTGAGGATGTCTGAACGTACTGGGGATTGGGCTTTAGAACAGCCTTTCTTGACCTTTTAATATGGGGGATAACTTTCAGGTCTTAGGGAACCCCGGCTATAATTACCATACCCACAGCTCACAGTACAATATTGCTGACTAGTGCAAAGAATGTCACCCTTACACATAGCCAAAAAGACCATTGGTGTCACTGGTAACTGACATGAGAGGCAAAAATTTGCTCAACAAAACCCTAACAAACTATAGAGGAACCTTGTGATTTAGGCTATGTACACACATCCAGTAATTGTCCTTGGAAAGGATTTTTCATGAAGGACTGGTTAAACAGAACCACAAGTTTTGCAGTCAACATAAGTCACATATATGAGCAGTTTGGAATTTCACCTCCTATATAGTAATTAAACCCTAACAGCCTATTGTTTGTCCCATATGGGTCCATTAATATACAGTTGAAAGCGTTTTGTTGTACCAGTTTAATTAGTGCAAATCAATTTTCATTCTGATCCTGGCAGAAATCTTGCGAGCTTCTTAAACACCTGTCCTGCTCTGTTATCAGTTGTCTATGGTCTCCAAAAGGATCATAGAGCACCTCCAACCTATATTACAGAGACAAGGAACTGCTTTTTAGTCCTAAAACACTCCCATTTCCTAGGGTGACAACCCTGCTTCTACATAGAGACAGTAGATTGAATGGGCGTTGTCACCCTAGGACAGAAAGTTTTTTGCTGGCAGGTTCACCAGGGCAAAAAATAAAAAATCGTCACTACATCTAAAGACTGGTAAGTTGCTCCTGGAATTAGATACTTAAATAAAGAAAAACAAAGGGGAAGGTCTCTTCTCTTGTTAAATGATTTGTATTAAAATAAAAAGGTGAAACCACCAATAGGAAGAGAGTGAAATCCCCTAACAATGGCTGACTACAGGAGCAGATGACCAATCACATTCTGACAATACCCCCATTATTATAATAGCAGGAATCCCGCCAACCCTGTTTACTACACATGGGTATTCCGCATGCCGCAGCTGGTAGTCTATTGCTTTGATTTATAAAAATTATTGAAAACTGTTTGCCTGCAGAGAAACATCTTGAAACATGTCAGAAAAATCATTTTGGATATTTATTATTCCAGTTTGGTCACAGGTGGCCCTTTTGGCATCTTAAGTGTTTCGGTTATGAATACAATTCCTCAAACTGCATGAGCAAGTCTGACGCATATGGCTAGCCAGTCATTTCATGCAAAACAGGTCGGTCAGTGCTTGTGAGGGGGATTTTCTTACACCCCTGTAGAAGAGGCCTGGGCTGAGCCTCGTGCTGGATAGGACGCTACATTCACAGACCAATCTGCAAACCTTTCGGTCAGCTGCCCATCATCTAATGGAGTTCCAGCTGTTGAATGTGCGGAGATCAAAAAAACAAACATCTGATTGGTTGTTGGCAACACCAAAGCCCCGTTCGGGCGCCCAATGGACGTCAGTTAATTGTTGCTGGAAAAGATCTTTCCAGTGATAGTTTCCAGTGACTGACGAATAAATGAGCCCTGTACACACAGCACTGATATGTTCAATGGAGATGGAAGAAAGCAAAGTATTGATAAATACCATTGAGGGACCACTGTACACATACATATCTGATTTTCAAAACCCAAAACTTGCCTGCCTTTTTCTTCCCCCACTTTGTGTTGGCACCAGAAAAAGTACAGAAAATCAAGTATTTCAAACACAGAGCTTTCCTTTTAATAAAAGATTTTTTGACTTGCTTGCAATGTGCTGTCGAAGTTCCTATAGTATGTGACTACATCTAGAAATTACTTATTGCTGTTCATGTTGACCCAGCTCCTTTGTTCCTCCCTTCATAACCTTTGATGTAACCGAGGGGCGGAGTAAAAAGGAAATGGGGGAGTGACAGCTCCGGGGGGGGGGGGGAGTAGACATCACATTGAAGGTGGCGGCACCTTGGCAGCAGTCTGCTTTACTGTAATATACAGAAATATTAGGTTTACCAACACGGAAGATGGCTGCATATGTGGAAACCTTGCATACCCAGAGACAGGACTGAGGCTTTAGTGGCATCATTGCTGCATTGCTCAAGTAGCCAATCTTTGATGGTCATCATTGCCTGCTGGGCTTTGTAGTTCTAGTCCAGCTGGGGCCATCACTCTGTGTGTTCTGTAGCTTTGCTGTATATTTGTGGATGTCAGAAGGCACTCTGCAAAGCAGCATGGTCATCCATAATACATGCAATGTCTGCTGTGCAGTCTTGCTTTAGGGAATGAAAGGGGGGGGTGTAGATTCATGCCTTGTGTATGTGAATGAAGGCTCCTGATCCAGCACAAGAATCTATTCCTTGAGGATTCACCTTATGGGAGGTGGAGAGCAGAAATGGGCTCAGTCTGCATACAAATGAGATATGAGGTCATGTGCGCCTTTGGCATAAAGCATCTGGAAAGGTGCATTGCAGGCTGGAGAATGCAACACAAAAAAATGGACTTCTGTTGTCTGTGATCCCTTAAAGGGAACATATCTCATGTCCGTGTGAGAAGTGTCCGATAGAAGCTGCCATTCTCTGTATCCGGGACGTCCCTGCTAATTCACCTTCTCTGTTTGTCTTGCTGACCCTCAGGGCTACAAGTACATTCAATGCTTTGAGTTGTCAGAGATGGAGGAAACAACTTGCTCTTGTTCTGACTGCCTAAGCAATGATGTTCCCTTCTTTAGAGAAATCTCTGCTCACTTTCATGTGAAGCCAAATTACCCTAGTTGGGTACAGGAAAAAAACATGTTGTGGATTTAACCCTTCCCTAGTTTATCTAATTTAAAACGTTTTTGATTTTGGTTATTCTTTAAGGCTGAAGTTTATTCTGCATTATTTTTGTCTTGCCCAGTCCCTTCTTTATCAACATGCTAATCACTAATAAACCTTTTGATTTTCTTTGTATTCTATTTTTTAATACATTGCTAATCATTAGATGTGTGTGCTATGTGCAGGAAGCTATGTGCAGCACCATGCCGACCTCTACGACCAGTCACCGATCTGCACAGAACTTCCTGAAAACATCACAGCACCCGGTCTCAGTATTCCTAGGAGGACTTTGATGAAAGCAGTGTTAAGGAGCTGTGCAAATATCTAAATGAGGGGTGAATCTCAGTCTGGAGCAGGGGGTGTTACCTGGACAGGCTGTGTTTGCTTTCTGTAGGTAACTCCCACATATGATCCTGCGCTTCCATAATTGACAGAACTGAAATCCAATGAATGAAAGAGGCGAGGCCAGGGTGGGGAAGGAGGGGCTAGAAGATGCTGGACCTTCTGCAGACAGGAAGTAAGGTGGGCTCTAGCTGCAGCTTCTAATGCACTCCAGTGTTCTCCCCTGAATTTTTTTAAGCTGGGTGGGAAGAAGCTGTAGGCTGGTGGTCAAAAAGTGCATGGCAACAATGACAGATTTTTTGTTCTCAGTTATTGTTGCCATGGGTATCAAGTGACCCCTATAATTCCCCAAGTTTTATACTGTCCCCCCATACTTTGTTCCAACTTTCTAATACCCACCCTCCTAGCATTTTCTATTTTTATGTCATATTATCCTCCAACTGCCCAGTTCCCCTATATTGTGACTCAGCGCTTCAGTTACCACCAAAAAACATCCGGGAGGTTACTGAAAAGTGCTGGGTGCTGCGCCCAGCTAAAAGAGGCCGGAGAGATCACTGCACCTTATGAGAAGTTCACAGAGTGCATTGAAATCGGAGCAAGCAATTTCAGTTCAGGAGAGGAGCCGGTACAACAAGTCTGAAGATAAGGTCAAGGTTCAGCTTTAATGCTGTCTTCACTTTAATTGTGAGAGGAAATAATTGTTCTGGAATTGGAGTTGACATTCTTGCGTTCCCATTCTCTTGTATCGCACCCTGGAATTCATGTTCTCCAAATTGCGCTAATTAACTTAACAGAGAAGCTTTTGTATTCCTTTGGTGAGTCATTTAAATGAAGATTCCCGAGCAGAGATTATGATGTCCCATTTGTGGGTCTCTCGAGTTTCCGAGCATAAATCACACAGGGGCTCCTGAACGTTTCTTTTTAAGAATCGGATTTTTGTGCCGCCATCAGAGAAAGCTCCTCTGCGGCAAATTGAATATTGTCTGCTGCAGATAACGTGTTTGGGGAAAGAAGCTGAACATTATTCAGAAGCTTATTTTTATGCAAGTTACTTTTATGTGTGTGAGTTTAGCCGGTGGCGCGTTACCCAAGAGCTGATCCAAATTCTACTCTTTCTGAGTGCCGGGGTTTATCTTTCACCATATATTCTCTAGTGCAAAATCTTCCAGGTCCAGGTGTTGCAGTGAAGAATTCTTAAACTGAGAGAAGTGAATCTTACTTTCACTAAACAGTCCCTGGTGGAGGATCTTCCGGATTCTTTGTATTCAGTAGATGTAATCTTCACCAGACAGCAGCAAATCTGAATCAACTTTTCAGTTGCAGTGCAGAATTGTCCAGGTCCATGGGTTTTCAATGGTGGTGATACATTCTCCACTACAAAATGGTTAATGTGACATTCACCAAATATTCTCTGGTGCAAAATCTTCCAGATCCATGTACTCATGTCATTTTAAATAGCAACTATGGATTGTTCCGGACCCACGTATTTTCAATGGCATTGATGGCTTATACACCAGACAGCAAAAAAATCTGACATTCCCCAAATATTATCTGACACAGAATTTACCAGCTCTGGTATTTCAGTGGAACTGATAGAATCTGACATTCACCAAACATCCTCTGGTGGACCTTGGGCCTGATTTAATAAAGCAATGAGAGGATACACTTTCATCAGTGAAGTTGGGTGATCCAGCAAACCTGGAAAAGATCTGGTGCAGGATTCAAAACAGTAGCAAATGACTTTGAATAAATTCATTACAGGTTTGCTGGATTACCCAGCTTCATTGACGAAAGTGTATCCTCTCCTCCAGCCTCGGAGAGCTTTAATAAATCTTTAATAAATCAGGGCCAATGTTCCAGATCCATGTGGTTTTAATGGCACTTTTGGCATCTACACCAGAGAGCATTGAATCTGATACCATAGCCCTCCCTGACTTATTAAAGCTCTCCAAGGCTGGAGAGGATACACTGAAGCTGGGAGATCCAGCAAACCTGGAATGGATCTGGTCCAGAATTCAAAACATGAAATCCATTACAGGTTTGCTGGATCACCCAGCTTCAGTGTATCCTCTCTGGCCCATTTATCAATCGATTTTCACTAAACATTCCCTGCCACAGAATCTTTTAGATCTATGTGTGTCCAATAGCATTGTAGATTGTTCATCAATGAGAAGTGAATCTGACATTCATTGGCAATAAGTCCAATGTTTAGCAACCCTACTCATCTTCCCCCTATTGGCTACAAGGAAGATAACTTCCCCTGCAGCCTGATTTCATTCTTCTAGCTGATCTATCACAGCTTGCTGTACCATACTTCTGGAAATTACACTTCAGTGTTCTCCCCAGCCCTTTTTAGCCAGGCACAAGGCACTTTTCAGTAACCACCTGGCTGTTTTTAGGTTTTACTGAAGAGTTGGGTAACGGTACAGGGGCTGCCACCCACATACAGCTTCTTCCTACCGGGCTTAAAAAAAATTGGGGTTGAAAGCTGCACTTGTCTGATCTGAATATCAGAATAACTTTAAAAGTTATGTGAACTTCCAGAGTTCCTCCTCAATGACGCCGGGGGGGTTTATTTTCTACTTATTTTTACTCATTATCCTACTTTTTTGTAAGTGTCAGAAACTGAAATGAGTTTTGGATAATTACTTAGCCATTTTTATACAGTTTGATTTGTATTTTTTATTTTGGTTTGCTGGCATGCTCCGGCACTCATTAGTTTGACTGTCAAGGATGATTTTGTAAAATGCAATTTTCTGGGTCATTTCCCAGCTAATTATCCAGTTAAACCTAATTGGGATTGTTCTCATAGACATTGACACAAATTGTTTCTGGAAAGGGAGTTTTAGACGGTTAACTTTGGTAAAGGAGCTTTTTATATCCTGGCCCAGTTTGCACTGGAGAGCCGAGGGAGTCTGCTGTGGCACTACATATCCCAGGGTGCACTCTGTCTGCTTGATTACTTGTGGGGCACTTACTTGTCCAGCACCAATCCCTATGTGCTGCAGTTTTTCTTTTCAAAGTAGCCACAAAGAAGCCTGTCTCTGCCAGCTGCAGAGAAGAAATCTTGACCTCTGTGAGGAAGCAGTGGTCCCTCTGCAGATGTCCAACACACCCTCTGCTATATTTTTCTAATCCACAGGGAGGAATGGATTGTCTAAATCCGTGTTTCTCAACCAGGATTCATAGAGGGGTTGCTAGGGGTTCCTCGAGCAATGAGCAATTTTTGCCTTTTAGGTCAGTTTTGCAGACACCAATGATCTTTTTGGCTATCTGACATTCTTCCCTCTGGCCAGCAATGTAAGAGGAATTCTTCCTACTGATCACCACATGTACTGTGAGTTATAGTGATTAAGGAAGGGGTTCTCTGAAGACAATAAAAGTTTTTTTTAAAGGTTCTTCATTATAAAAAGGTCAAGAAACATTGGTCTAAATGCAGTGCTATAGGCCTAAACTCTGCAGAGAGACCCCTGCTTCCCACAAATAGCAATTGTCATTCTCTACAGCATGCTGGCAGGGGTCAGACTTTTGTAATACTAAGGGGAACCAATTGGTCTACTGCTGCCCTTTTGTTTTTATACTCCTGTTTTTTATTCGGGTCCTCTTAGCTAAGTGTATATTGGGGATTTTTTGTTGTTTGCACATAATCCCTACATTATAATCCTGTAACTTTTTTCCTGTTGTATTGGGAAGGGTTAAGGGTCCTGGCCACAGCTGTTGGGTGGCTTTATACATTTTTTTCCCTGTCAGCGCCTAATTGGAAGATGTATGGGCAATCTCACCATCAGCCTCTGTGCTGTCTCTTTCTCTGAATCTCTTTTAATGATGTCAGACAATTTTCAGGGATGCATTGACTTAATTACCACCCACTCCAGGCAACAGGTTGGACAAATTGTTGCAGGTCCCTGAGCTAGTCTTGTTGGAACTTTGTGATGTTTATCGTTTGATTTGCATTCTGGTTTATTTGTCGTGTTTATGCAGCTTCACTAGCAGGAGCGGGGAATTCTGTTGAATCTGCGGTCTGTTCAAACCTCATATGTGGCCGCGTCCTTTACTATGTGTTCAGCATCCCATTTATTTGATTGGGTTCTGCAATGCATCATAACCCAAACAAATGTAGTGCATTCTGCATTCTCTAAAGCAGAACCAAACCCGTGTTGCTCACCTGACACCATTCTCCCATGGGGCACCGCCATCTTTTTCTATTTTTGCTTCCTTTTTGCGATCTTCTGACACCTTGATTGGCTGGTCCGGGGTGAGGTAGCTCCCATGGAATGTAAGCTCTTCAGGGCAGGGTCCTCTCCTCTTCCTGTGTCAGTCTGCATCTGTCTGCCATTTGAAACCCCTATTTAATGTACAGCGCTGCGTAATATGTTGACGCTATAGTAATCCTGTTAATAATAAAGTGTACAGTGGTTAACATATTCCTGGCACACACAGAGAGCCTGGATTACCAGATATCCTGGCAAATAAAGCCAATTCTGGCTCAGCTTTATCAACAGCAACCCAGGACTTTCAGGCAGGTAGATAGGATAATTGCCCGACCTTTTCTGCAATAATATCTTGCCTGATCGTTGATTTTCAGAAGTGGAACCTTAGTTCCTCCTAAAAAGGATGCCACATGTTGCACTGTAGTGCGTTCGTATGGTGCAGTTAGGATGCCATTAACAACTTGTGTTCTGCATTGCTGTGCTTGCATGGAATTCACTAGATCAGTGTTTCTCAACCAGGATTCTAACCTGAGGTTGCTAGGGGTTCCTTGAGCGATGGGCAATTTGTGACCCTTAGGTCAGTTACCATTGACAACAATGATCTTATGGCAATCTGTAAGGGTGACAATCTTCCCAGTGACCACCACACTAATATACTGTGAGCTGCGGATATAATAATTATAGGAGGGGTTCCATGAAGACCTGAAAATTATTTTAAGCATTCCCCCTTGTTAAAAAAGTCATGAAAAGCTGTACTAGATTATAAATAAATTATAAATAAATGCAGGATATGTACACAGTAAGGACTCTTTTTTTCTGATTTGTCATCTGCAGCCAGAATGGAAACCTCAGCTTCATGTTTCATTGCAAAGATTAATTTTGTATATAAAAAAAACAAGCAGATATAGACAATTGTGTTTGGGTTTATGTGATTTACATTTTAATGTCATTTCTACATGTATAAATATATATATATATATATATATATATATATATTTATTTAATACTTTTACCTGCAATGAAGGTTTTTGCTCAGGCACTTCTTGGTATAGGTTGACAACTCTCCCAGTTGTTGTACCGCATTGTCATCCCGTTATGTCGGCATCTGATGGACATGTGACTGAAGTGATACACATTACATAAGCATGCTCCACTGTTGTATCCATTAGGAATCCCCCTTTGAAATGCTATTGTTAATAATAATAATAATAATAATAATAATAATAATAAAAAAAAAACAGTATTTATTTAGTGCCAACATATTACGCGGCACTGTACATTACCGTAATTAGGACACAGACAGTGGCACAGGAGGAGAGGACCCTGCCCAGAAGAGCTTACAATCTAAGAGCTTACAATGCTATGCATCCAGTCGTGCAGTATGTAGACCGGTTGTGGCTGGAGAGAAGTTGAAGGTGATCAACAGCATTAGGATACAACAAGGAATAAAAAGAACGGAACACAAGAATTTTATACAAGAAAAAAAGATACCTTGTACATTAACACACTAAATCTCATTCAGTCCGGGTGTTGCATGTACTGCAATCTTTCTGCTTGTGCATTCCCCTTTATCTATATGCTGTGCCTTGGCACTTAGAAATGGTGATATGTGAATCTATAACACATCACTCTGCAGGGTAGTATTTTAGAGACTGGCTTTATTTTGATACACATGTCACAAAATGTGGGCTTGTTCTGTTGTCTCCCTGACGCTAATAGCACAATTAAGTCCTGAGTTGGAGGTAATGGAGGGTGATAGCACATTTCAGTGATGGGGGAGAGTGGGTGGATGAATGAAGTCACAGTTTCAGATCATCTCATACGTGACAAATTAACTGCTACTTTTTATACTCGCTGCCATTGTTCCTGTTGGAAATAAAGCAGAGTCCGCTGAGATATTCAGTCCATGTTCATCATTTTTTGCATTTCCTCTGTATTTCTGTGTGTTAACATTATCTGTTTTTATATTACAGTTCGGGATACCAAACTACATTTACATTTATAGCTTCTTACCTCTGTGTGCGTTTTCTTTGTGCTTTGAGGGCTGCCGTCTTGGGTCCAGACCAGGCTTGGATTTGTTTATTCAGCCAGTCTGTAGTCTACACTGTAACTGCAGACGAGTAAAAACAAAAAGGTATCTGCTTTGCATTTGTTATTAAACATTCAACTGGACTTTGTGCAGGTTTCATCAGAACTGCCGAAACAGCATGGAAAGCTGCCATTAGTCTTCAACATTACAAGAACAAGTCTAGTTGAATGTTACTACTACTAGATATACTATGAGCTGGATAAATAGAAACCTTTACGGACATTTGCATTGGGTATACAGGACATCCAGCAGTGGACTGGAGTTTATGTAGGGGTAAACATGGGGAGTGATGGAATGGACATAGGGAAGTGTGCACGAAGGCCCTGGACCCTTCAGCCAACAGGCATCTGCACAGGAGCCCCAAGTGAGTCCAACAAGGGGGGCCCAAGTCAATTTTGCACAGGGGCCCACTGTTAGCTATATCTGCCACTGGGTGGTGAGGGGTGTGTGAAGGTAGAGCGCAGCTTGTGGTGGCATACTTGGCACAAACCATTCCCATAGCTTCATCCTTGCAAATTTCTTATGCATTTTCGGATGTCCCAAAGGTGCATCAACTGACCTTGGTCTGCTTAGGTTCATCACATGAGGACTGCACAGAGGTTTGGGGTTCTTTTATTAACTGGCACAGCAATCTGGCTTTGTTTTTTTTTTTGTTTTTTTTTCCTGCAACTGTGCCCCCATATTTTTTTGGAATGCTATCTGCAAACCTTTTTTTTCCAATGTCCATGCTCTTCTTTCTTAATAGTAGAGTTGGATGGTCCTTACTAGTACTGTGAGTCCAGGCTGTGCAACGGTGTGGCCATGACATTCAGAATTTACAGAATGGGAATTAATTGGCCCCAAAGAGATAGACAGTGCAGGACAGAGGAGAAAACAAGGAACAATAATGGAACTTATAGTTATAGGTATTTCTCCCCATCAATGTTTGACTGATGCTGAAATCATCATGGCGGCCAATATCAACATACTTGACCCTTTTGCAGTTGCTGTTGTTGGAATAATACGAATTATATTCTTCCTGTACATTTCTCAGCAGCTGTAGATTAATAGTAGATAGCGGTTATAGAACTGGCTGCTGTAGAACTTCCATGTATTTTGCAATTTTTTGAGTAACCTAAAAATGGTCAGTGGTTTTATGTTCACTGACTCTGGGCTGTTTACTGTCACAACGATGAAGTGATGATAACCTATTGTTATAACAGAAAACCCACTTCTATGATAGTTTTGCTCCAGGACTGTGCTGACCTATTTGGGTATAAACTATTAAAGTGATATGATAATATAAATAATTCATAATCTGCTCCAGTGCCTGATGCATTCCTGTAGTCTCCATCTTTTTTTTTTTTTTTTTTTTTTTTTTACATTATCTACGCTTCTACATCTATTCAATAAATCAAGGTGCATCAAATCTCGAGGGAGATATAATGAAAAGTGTTCAACATTCTGCCTTCTGCATTTTCTAAATAATCCATTATTTAATTTAGGGGGGGGGGGGGGGGGTTTGTAGTCAGTACCATCAAGATTGTGCTACCCAGAACTCAGGGCACCCAGGGTACAAACACTGTTAGCCTTCATGTCAGTGTTACCTTCTATTCAGGACCTTTATAATACTGACAGGTGTATGCTGAGGACATATAACTGTTAAAGCTGAACACCGGGCACCAGCTAAATACATATTTGAAATGCAAATTTAGAATTTGTTTCATCTGCCAAACCACTTCAAGTTTTGTGCAGCCAGTCTTATGATACAAGCAACTTTGCCAATTTGGCAAATTAGGTCCCTGGACTTGCTCCAGGAGCAGCCAAGCTTGGTGAAGGACACACTTCCAGCTCGCTCATTGGACACTAAAGGAACAGCAGCATACTGGTCAGCTTTGTGTCTGATTGGCTTTATACAGTCTTATTGTCATTAAGCCAGGGTTGTTATTATCTATAATTCATCTTAATTTACAAACATCTTAAGTGTAACTGAACTTTGTGGAAAGTTACACTTATTTTAAAGCTTCACCCTCCCCCCACCAGTCTTGGAACCTCGGTCAACCAGCTTTGGGGCAGTGTCCATGAGCTTTCTTTTGACACTAGATTAAGACACTTTTCAGATTATTTTGTTGACAAATGCATTTGACCTGCATTTACCCCCCATTTGACCTACTTCTCTTGCATTCCTATTGACTCATATAGAGAGAGAAGCAGTTCTGGTGCAGACAAAAGCAGAACTGTAGCCAAAAATAGCAAGGTAAAAATAAAATACCTTTCAAAGGATAAAAAAAAAAGAAAACCGGCTAGAACTGTACTCCTCATTTTTTACCCCAGAGGTTTCCCCTGCAGTATTTTTCTGCAATTAGATGTTCCTTATCTGACAGTCGGCATTATTAAACCCATTTTTTAATCTCCAGGTGATCCTGGGTTCACCCCAGCCTATAACTGGATTTAGAAAAGAGGGGCAGCATGGTGATGAGCTCAGTTTTCTCCTTCGATCAGCTTGTCTTGTCAGTACATTGACCGGTTCTGGCCTTTCTGTACAAAGACTGCCTGATTCCAAGTCAAACTCCCAAACTTACACTGTACAGCATGTTTGGGTATCCCCATGGGATAGGATGCTTACTTTTACTTTTCCTTTTATAAGGAAAAAGTAAAGAGAATGAATACTTCATCCAGTGTTCTCCCCGGTCCCTCTTAGCCTGGTGCACCACCCAGTAATTTTCAGTAACCACCCGGCTGTATTTGGGTGGTTATTTAAAAGTTGGGAAGCAATACAGGGGCTGCCACCCACCTACAATTTGTTCCCATTCGGCTTAAAAAAAGCATCTTTGACATCAGAAATGTCCTCAAAACGTTGCCCCTTCAGGTGTTTCTTCAAATTGGGGAACAGATAATAGTCCAAAGGGGCCAGGTCAGGTGAGTAGGGGTGGTGGTGGACTAATTGGAAACCCAGGGTGTTCAATTTGGCAGCCACAATGTCGGACGTGTGCGCAGGTGCATTGTCCTGCAAAAAAAGGATCCCTTTGGTCAACTTTCCACGGTATTTAGTCTTAATTGCCTCCTTCAGCTGGTCCAGGAGGTTAGCATAATACTGTCTGGTGATACTAGAGCCCTGAGGTAGGTAGTCCACCAACAGAATACGGTCTTTGTCCTAGAAAACGGACGCCATGACTTTTTTTGCCCGGGGACCAGCTGTGGTGCCATTCCTTTGATGGTTTCAGGATCATAGATGTGTAGCCAGGATTCATCCTCAGTCACAAACCTAGCCAAAAAGTCCTGTGCAGCTTCAAAATGGGCCAAAATGGCTTTGGATGGTTCAACTCGTTCCTTCTTCTGATCACTGTTCAAACATCTCGGTGCCTACTTTGCTGAAAGCTTGCACATGTCACAGATAGTGGTGATAACAAATCCAACAGGCCCCTGTGAAATGTCAAGTATCTGGGCTATCTTTTTTGCAGATATTTGCTGGTCCTAAATATTTAGCTCATGGACAAAATCGCAGGTTGCCGGGTCAGTTGAGGTTGGGGGGCGCCCACTGCGGGGCTCATCTTCAACGGTGAAATGCCCAGTCTTGAAACGATATCCAGGTTTTGACAGTCCTGTAGGAAGGACATTTCTTCCCCATATTTGTGACATCTCAGTGTGAATGTCCTTTGCTGATTTTCCCTGGAGAAACAAAAACTTCATGACGGCCCGTAACTCTGACGACGTGAAACTTGCTTGTGCCTCTGCCATCACATCTTCTCACTAAAAGAAAAAACAGTTTTAGGAATCGCAAAGACCTGATATTTGAAGAGTTACATACTAAGATATTAGGTTCTCATATGCCCCCATAAACATTTTTCTATTTCATCTGGAAGGGGGCAAAACCAGGAACTTCTCAGCACCCAATCGAATATAGCACTAACATATTACGCAGAGCTGTACAGTAAATAGGGTTTGCAAATGACAGACAGATACAGTCAGTTACACAGGAGAAGAGGACCCTGCCCTGAAGAGCTTACAATCTAGGAGGTGGGGGGAAGTATCACACAATAGGAGGGGGGATAAGGATTGGTGGGTGAGTAGTGAGAGTTTAGAAGACAGAAGATGACGGGTAGGCAAGTTTAAAAAGATGGACTTTAGGGGCTCTTTTATATGAGCAGAAAGTAGGAGCAAGCCGAATAGGATGAGGAAGACCATTCCATACAGCAGCTCTAGAAAAGTCTTGGAGCTTTTGCGTGTGATAAGTTTATGAGTGAGAAAGTAATTAGTAGGTGATTGGACGAGCAAAGAGAGCGACTGGAGAAGTATTTGTATATGTATAAGGTTTTCAACCTTTCCCCTTTTTCTTTTCATTCCTCAACATAGCATTAGGCTTTTACTTGTAATAAATGGCAAATACCATTCCTTCACCTTTGCTGCAGAGGATCCCTTGACACTTTAATTATTTAATTGCCGCGGTTTGGTTAGGAGGTGGCTTCACACTCTGGAGACAAAGCTTTCATTTTAGTGCCATCATCTGTTACGAGGTCCTTCTTTCGCGGAGGGGGAAGGGGGACAGACGCACATTTCTTGCCTGATGAGTCAAAGCAATCTTTATAATTTAGTTTATGATCCTGTTATTCCTTGATCGGATTTATCAAAATAGGACAGCGAATGTCTTGAGGTTTCACCTGCCTCGTGTTTCTATTTTAAAGAGGTTAGAAATATTTTTATATGTTAACCTAATTTACAGTGGCCAGGAGTAAAAGGTGAAGGCATTTTCTCTAATGAAAGCCATCAGCTACTTGGAGTACATTGTTGATGATAAGTAATGCTTCTGATTAGCGCGCTGTTGGTTGAGGACATTATTAAATGGACCTGGACCCTTCTAACTAGGGTAAAGCTCTTTGTCTTGTATACTTCTAATTAATTGTTTCAGCTTTTACAGACCCTGTCATCACCACAAAAACTCAGCCAGGAATATTCCACTGACAAGATTCATGTCAAGACTGCATTCTAAATAGGAAGTTTTACTCGTGGGCATTATTTTGTCTGAGGGGACCCTCCCCTAAGCAGGGTGGTCACAGAAAAGTGTCGGGTGGTGCGCCCAGCTAAAAGAGGCTGGTAGAACACTGCTGACCCTTTATAATCATCGTGCTTCAGTATTCTATCCATTCAATTCATCCATCAATTGGTAGACCTGAACAAGGGAGGTATATAACTGCTTGAGGCTAGCAGCCAACTATTCAGCCCAAGATCTCTCATACCAGTTGTGCCCCCATTCCCAGGGGATGATGAGTTTACTGATTTCAGCACACGCTGCAACTGAGATAGTAGCATTTTGGGGGTGCTAGTAAGTTAAGTATAAGGGGGTCAGGGGTTATATTTTATAGACACTGTCACTTGAACCCTGCCAAAGCAGGCTGATGGTCTTAACTCTGAAAAGTCAAACCATTTTGTCTGATGGAGAACATTATGAAATTACAATACATGTGTCTAAATTGTCCTGTATTCTTCCTAAAGTTGTAGTGCATGTCTCAAGCCTAGAGTGTAATAGCTATACAATTGCAATGTGAGATCATCTAAGGCACTGCTGCCCCTGACTTCTCATCTTACATGCTTTGGAGTGAGATTAGATATTGTCTTTGTTTTCCTTCCTGGAGTGAAAGCTGTGACTGAGGACTTCAGTCCAAGGATCTTTCTTCGATGCTTCATTCATTCTGTGTATCTGTGTGTCCTCCACCTCTTGCTTCTTGAATACTTCCACACTAAATGTCATACCACCAGTTCTCAATGGTGCAAATCTGACATGGGTAAATAAAGCTTTACTGCTACCAAGATGCTGTCACATTTGATTCTGCCCTCTCCTTCACTTTCCATATTCAGAACATTTCCAGGTCCTGTCACTTTCACCTGAGCAACATCTCCAAAATCTGCCCCTACCTGTCCCCAGAGACCACCAAACTCCTTCTACACGCTCTTATCATCTCTTGTTTGGACTACTGTAACCTCCTTCTCTCTGGTATTCCACTAACCCGACTCTCTCCTCTACAATCTATTATGAATGCTGCAGCCAGATTCATCCATCCTGCCCACTGCTCCTCTTCTGCTGCCTCTCTTTGTAGTTCTCTTCATTGGTTTCCATTTCACCTTAGCATCAAATCCCTCCACAGTTCTTGTCTCACTTACCTTTCTGACCTGGTAGAAAAAAAACTCCCCTAGGCGCTATCTTCGCTCCTCCTATGACCAACTAATGACTTCCTCACTTCTAACCTCATCACACGCTTGGCTCCAAGACTTTTGTAGAGACGCCCAAACTCTCGGCAATGGTCTTCCTCGTCCTATTCGGCTTGCTCCCACTTTCTGCTCATTTAAAAGAGCTCTCAAATCCCATCTTTTCAAACTCACCCACCATCTACTTCTGTCTCTTAGAACCCTCACTACTCACCCACCATTCCCTATCCCCCCTTCTATTATATACTGCTTATCCACCTTCTAGATTGTAAGCTCTCCTGGCCAGAGTCCTCTCCTCCTCCTGTGTCACTGTCTGTATCTGTCTGTCATTTGCAACCCTTATTTTATGTACAGCGCTGCGTAATATGTTGGTGCTTTATAAATCCTAATAATCATAATACCAAGATAACCAATTCCAACACAGGCACTGCGCAGAGTAAGGCATTGTAAGTCCCAATGGGGAAATGATCTGCAGCATTGAGGCAATACCGGTTGTCTTGTTGTTTCTCAAACCAGTAGCTCATTTACTTTAGGAGCAAGATTTAGAACCAGTATTCTGGCACTGGGTAACAAACCGGCATCTCATTCAATGTGAAGAGTGTAGTGTGTATAACCTCTGTGTGCTGTCCACATTGAATTCAGAGCATACTCTTCTCAAGTTCTTTGTATCTAGAGCGTGCAAGTAGCTCTGCATGCAAAGCATTATGGCATTCACTCCCAGAGGTTGGCTATGAAGACAGTTGAATTATTGTACTTCCAGTGCCCGCTGGCTGTTTAGACAGGCACAGAATGCTGGCACTGTGCCGGCACATTACACTCTGAGACGTGAGCTTTCTTCCAGGCACATTTATTGCTGTACACAGCTCACGCCTGTTCTCTGTCCTTTAGCCAGGTCTTCGGTAAATTTTGCATATTTGAGCTTTTATCAATGAGTAGACAAAAAGAGTAGCTGATCAAGCAAATGAAGACAAAAACATATGCGTTGTAGTGGGAAGGGATGCATTCAGTTACCAATTTTAGCTAATAGTTCCACCAATGTCTTACAAAAGGCACTCAAAAAAATGCTCAGATAGGCATAAATGTTCATAGTTACATTGATGGGCTATTTTAGAGAAAACCAAAGAACAATCTCTTGTTATATATTATGTTGTTTTGGGGTCTTCTGAATTTTTTTTGCCATGTTCTGACATCACCTGGTATGATTGTCAACAGTTCAGAGTTTACAGATCTATTTAGTTAAAAATCTAACTATTCGTGTTTCCTTAAGGTAGAACTGTGACCAAGCTATGAACATTTACATATTTTATAAATGTAAACTATACTTAAGCTCTTAAAAGATCTGGTGTCTGGCTTGTGCTTGTATCAACTGACTTTTTCCAATTTGCATTAAAATTTTCACTTTTAGGGTGGCTACGTTGCTTTTCAGAGTCCTCAGGAGCCTTGATGTAGCTGCCCTTGTGAGCAAAGTTTCATCAGGGACTACAGCATGTAATGCCGATTCTTGCATAGGTAGATCTTAAACCTAGCGGATGGACCAGCAGTATATTGGGCATTAATGCATGTTGATTTGACAGAGGAATCTGAAGAAGCCAGAGCATACATGCAAACTGATTGTGTGCACAGGCCAGCAAAAAACTCAAGCACAAATGTGCTTCCTTATGATGGTATTGTGCATGATAACACATGTAGTCCTGATGTTTGTTAATATTTTAGGTGTGCATTTCCCAACTAAAAGTGCAGGGAAGCTGCTCTGATGGAGCTGGAACCTGTTGCTGTAAACAAGCTCTTACTGACCCCAGAACTGCAGACATTCTGGAGCAATCCATCCTCAACCGTTAACAAGAAAAGCAGTGAAGTGACTGTTAAACATTTTCTTACGTACCCCATGTCCTTACTTACCCCTGTAATTGTAGACATTGTGGAGCAATCTAAACTTTAAATGTTAGTAAGAGAACAGTGAAGTGTTCTAGCCTAGGAACTCCGTTCTCTTCTCCTATTTCTGGTCTAACTTTACATTTGAGGTTAGAAGGCTTGCAGGTTTCCATATCATTTAAGGTATGATGAGTATGAATAAAAAACCCTTGCAGTGGCAAACCCCCACTGACATGAATGGTTTAGTGGTTAGCACTCTGGCTTTTGCAGTGCTGGGTCCCAGGTTCAAATCTTGGCCAGGACACTATCTGCACAGATTTTGTAGGTTTACCCTGTGCTTGCGTGGGTTTCCTCCGGTAACACCGGTATCCTCCCACATTCCAAAAACATGCAGTTAGGTTGATTGACTCCCCCTTAAAATTGGCCTTAGACAGTGGTAATGACATATGACTGAAATAGGGACATTAGATTGTGAGCTCCTTTGAGGGACAGCTAGTGACAACAGCTATGGACTTTGTACAGTGCTGTGTAATATGTTGGCACTATATAAATACTGTGTAATAATAATGAATGATTATTAAGGTTCAGAATAATTCTTTTACCTATCTTATTTCTTTATACCTTTAGGCTGGTTCATTGTTGTGTTTGCAGGGGCTAAAGTCATCCCCATCCCCGGCACCTTTTTTAGCTGAAAGTGATAAAAAATGTATTGTGGGCTTTGATTACCCAATTTTTTGGTTACTTCAATCTGTCTCTTGATAGGTTTACTGTAGGGTCATGTCACTTGGCTTTTCTGTCTCCTAATAAAAAGTTAAAGTATTGTACCTTGTTGGCCATTGATGAAGAATATTTTGGATTAAAGGCAGTGATGCTAAATACATAAGATACATTAACCCTTTTGTGCAGTCCATTATTATTATTATGATTATGAAACAGGATTTATTTAGTGCCAACATATTACGCAGCACTGTACATTAAACAGGTGTGGCAAATGACAGATACAGATAGTGACACACGAGTAGGAAAGGACGCTGCCCCGAAGAACTTACAATCTAAGAGGTGGGGAAGCAGAATACAATTGAAGCTTTGTGTGCTTTAAACGGCCTTGTCTTTTGCACCACCATTTTGACTGCTGGCAAGGACTGTCTTCCTCGCCTTCCTTCCTCCTGCTCTTGTAGTGCTAGCCACATATGAACCACATACTGGGGGGGGGGGAATAAATTCCACAAGTCAGGCCAAGCTTAAGGCATCTAAGTCCTGCATTTTAACACCATTTATCGGCTGATTTAAGTTATCACTTATCACTGCAAAATTTCCCAATAAAACTGTAATACTTTCATTGCAAACCTTATTGGTAAAGCATCTCCGATACCAGGAAGTCCTTTTTGTTTAACCTAAATCTCCCCATTTCTTATAAAATCTTTAGTGAGTGCCATTTCTGTATATCGTTCCTTTTTAATGCTTTGTTTTTAGGCGGTGGCAGTGACTGATATTGCCGTGTCACTTGTACAATTTACAGCCTGGCCTGTGTGCTAATCATTCATTGAACAGCCATTGATCTTTTGTGTCAGTTTAACAGCTGTAATCAGGCCTGTTGTTCCTGCTGATGCATTAAAGGAGTATTAGTGTTCAGTAATAGTGATCTACTTGGGTGAAATATTGGAAGTGACCCCTGAAAATGGATTTCTGGCAGGAAAAAAGCCTCTTTAGCTATATAAGAGGAGGGTGGATGGATTGCAGTTATTACATAAGCTAATATAATTGATAGAAGTTCTTCAGATAAAGAAAGTTGTAGATGTAAGCCATTGATAGATGACATTTAGTTTGCTAAATCAATATCCTCTATTTATAAAACAGGGAATCAGACTTTCCCTCAAACATTCCCTGGTGGGAATCAATTACTCCAATTGAACACATGGACCTGGAAGGTGCCCGCATTTTATAAATAGAGCTCTATGTGTTTTTTCATTCTTTATAGGGTTTCTGTGCTGATGGACTCTTGTCACCTCTTTACAGCCACATCTTGTTTACCTGAGCACCAGAGATGACTATAAATCATTGCTCAGTGCAAAGTTACTGATGGTTATAATGGTTGGAACATGCTTGTGCGAAACGCTATAGCCTCCATTGGAAGCCCATAGGGCAGGGTGACCACACGGAAAGGAAATTGGGACATAGGGCCAGTGCATTGTCACCCTATAACAGGAAATAGTATAATGAAGTGTTTCTCAACCAGGGTTCCTCCAGAGGTTGCTAGGGGTTCCTTGAGGTCCCAATGAAATTTTTACAGACACCAATGATCGTTTTGGCTATGTGTAAGCTTGGCTTCTTTCCCACTGGCCAGCAATGTAAGAGGAATTCTTCCCACTGACCACCGCACTAATATACTGTGAGCTGTGAATATAGTAATTATAGAAGGAGTTCCCTAAAATTATTTAAAGGTATTTCCCTATGTTAAAAAAAAAAAGTTGAAAAACACTGGTATAATGTATTCTGGGGTCATTTCATCCAATGTCTCTTATATATTCTGTAACGTCAAGCATCCGTATCATTCAAAAATTGAAAGATAACACTGAGGAATATTGCAATTGAAAGGCTCTATAGTTACAGTAGGAAGCTGTCAAATCCAAAAGAAAATCCATTCCTTCTTACAGATCATTTGCTTGGATCTCAGTCTTTTGGCCTGTTTGTGCTCCAGTAGTCATGTAACCCTCGCAGGATATGTATCCATTCGGCTCCTCCTCTGCAGCAGCTCTGTAAAGTAGTGAATCGAACTGCTACATAAGCCAAAATGGCAAAAATATAAGTTTTGCTTTTTTTTCACATACGGTATATAAGGAACAAAGCAGCATTTATATCTCCTCTAGAACTTTACATTCTCACCTGGATTTTATCTTTAAACACCTTCTTTAGGCATAAAGCTCTATCATCAATCTATGGGGATCCACAATCCATAAAGATCTATATAATCCTTTCTATACTCTTGTTTCTTCTACTGGCATTCAGGCTTGCTGTAGCGTTCCCCTTTAGGACCTTGCAATGGAGAGAATACAAGATACTGCTATTCCACCCGGCCCTCCTAGCTTCCCGCATATGATTCTCTCTCTTATTTGTTAATTCAACAGTTCATGAGCTGTGCTTAATGTCTTCTGACAGGCCCTGCATTGCATTGCCTGTCATGCCAAACCTTTAGCAGGTCCCTTAATCACGGCTCAGCGGGCGCACCAGACAGCATCATCTCACCCAAGAATAAATCCTGTTCCATTCTAAAGAGGTCACTGCAACGGTGACACCTTTGTAGGTTGCTGGAACGGTGCAAAGAACGGACTTGTGAATATGGTGGGCCATGGGGTGTTATATTTCTAGGAATCAAATCCATCCCCCCTCATCCATTCCACTCTTCGCTAGAGCTTAGGATTCTCC
The DNA here is from genome assembly GCF_032062135.1 of Pyxicephalus adspersus. Classification (NCBI taxonomy): domain Eukaryota; kingdom Metazoa; phylum Chordata; class Amphibia; order Anura; family Pyxicephalidae; genus Pyxicephalus; species Pyxicephalus adspersus. The sequence goes on along the minus strand of NC_092864.1, from coordinate 15,044,049 downwards.
CAGAAGAGAAGGATACCGCATTAAACAATGCCAGAATGGTGCTTGCTGCATTATTGATCGTCTGTAGAGTCTGCCCTTTTTTAGATTAGCACACAATTGCAATGAGAAAATGATATTCTGGACAAGGAATGTATATATAGGAGGAATTGTTCCAGTGATGGGGAACACATTGGTCTCCATTTTCAGCATGTAAACGTTAAAGCAATCAATGACACTGACAATATGCAAATTGTACTTTAAGCAACCAATTGCTAATTGTATTCACTTTATTTAATAAAATCGCAGCAGTCGTAATTAAATCCGAAATCATATATTTAGGAAGAAGTTATTTGTATACTGGTAACATAGAAATAACCAAATGACCTCTTCATTGCCATTACTCTGAGCTAGCAAAATGGCACCATTGTGTTCAGTGTGTTCACCGGAGCTAATCACATATACGGCTCCCTTGTGGCATTAGGTGTATTGCGCTCCCCTGATTTCAGTACAAAACAGTTTTTATTACTCCCTTTGATATTCTCACCAGGCTTGTTGTTGCAGGGGCAGTGTCAGGGGGGCTCAGTTTCTTTTGATGCAGGCATACCCCCAGAGCTACATAACCCAAGAGACATCTCCATACACACTTGACTTGTTCTTGACTTAATGATAAACTATTAATGCACACAGATTATTTTCACCCTGTTGCGTCCGTATGTAACATACAAAATAAAAGACTTCAGGCTGAGCAGCACATCAGCTGTTATCACTGGGAGATTGGTTTTTATAGTTTTTATTTTTGCACAGGGCCCTAAATCCAGAGATCCGGGGTTTACCCAAAACATTTTTGATGTAAACCTGTGCATTTTCCAAGCCATGCAAAACTGGTTTTAATAAATGCTTCCCATATCAGTTTTTTACGTTCAGTCCACTGCTAATCTGGTCAGCATGAGCAAAGAATAGAAACTATTTGTCCGCTCCAAGTCATGACTTCTGGTCAGCACATGACAACACATGAGCGACCCAATAACCGCACAGAGACGTGGGAGAAAAGGAATAAGGTCACAGCAAAATTAATGCAATTAAAGGAAATGCTGTAGAGAGATAGGAGTACAAATACTACTGGGAGCTAAAAGGTTTACCAATCAGATGTCACCTTTCCTCAGTTCTGAGCAATCAGAAGAGTAGAAAATGATTGCCTTTTTTTTGATTGCAGTAAAAAATGATTGCTGGTTAGCGCACATAGATTGGCCTTTTGTCTTGGATCTGTATGTGCAGCTTCCAAATCTTGATATATTTGATGTTTGTTTAGATTTCCTACCATTGGTATTCATTGTCTCCTCTTTGTCAGAGATTGGTGAACTCATTCAAGAAGTGAACAGACTCCTAATTTAACATGATTGGGTTATCTTAATCTCAGAATCCTAGTACTGCGCAATTATCCAATGTCCCAATTGACAGAACAGCAAGGGCTGCAGGGATCTGGAATGTGGTGCATTTTGGGCACCCACTTTATATTCTCCCAGGGCCCCATATTTTGTAAAAATATCCCTGGCAAGCAAAACACCTCTTCCTGCCTCCCTCACATTCCTATTGTCCAGTAACGCCAACCCAATATTCTGTTGGGCCTGTTGAGCATAAAGAAATTTGTGAGGCTGGGAATGAGCAATAAGCTTTGCCGATAAGAATGTTCTATAATGTAGCTTTAGTAGCAGGACTTCTAGGTAGGTGTGTGCTAGGTGAAAAACTACCAGCAGATAAAAAAAAAAAAAATATCTTGATAATCCTTCATGCAAACATCTGTACAGCCAAGCACAAATTGGGATCTTTTTTAGGTACTTGTGCTGCCAGTCTAATTTAATATGCATGCTTACATTGGGGGAGCGCGGATATGACATCATTAGTGCGCATGTTGTTCATTCTACAGTCATCAGTTTGGGGCAGTTAGGTGACACAGATGTATAACTGTAAATGAGAAAGTGGGGTGACTCTGTGCACAGCGGGGGGACATGGATTATAAATCAGTATTCTGCGAGTGGTGGTCCCTGTTTTATGACAGCCATGTATTTTGACAAAAACAGCCGGGTTGTTACTGAAAAGTGCTGGGTGGTGCGCCCAGCTAAAAGGGACTGGGGAGAACACTGTATATTATAAGTGAATAAGCAGATGTGTATGCATCAACTATATAGTGGTTGGGCAGAGTTCGGCTTAAAATGTATTCATAGAAGGTTCCATATTGATTCCTCTTTTAATGCACAGTGATTTTATATCAACCTTTACAATGGAATTGGAAGAGTTTTTTTCCCCCCTTTGCGTCATTTGACTCTGAATGTTTCCAGAACAAATGTATGTGCTGGTAATGGGATTCCTTTCACTAACTGTCTTCCTAATAAAAGGGTTTATGATAAGAAGCTGGTACGAGTCCTGTTTTTAACCAAGCTGATAGTAGCAAGCTTGCAGCGTAGTCTAAATAAAAACACATTAAATAGGAAAGGAGAAGTAAGCAAAATAATGTATTGAAACGGCAAAGCTCCCTCCCACCCTAGTAAGCAAATATTCATCGTAGTGCTGACAAGCGGGGAATCTGATCTGGAAATTATAACTTTGCGATGCTTTCTCCACGGGCACCCCATGGCGAGATGGGTTAATTACTGTGGAGGGTGTACCGGGAAGTCTGACATGGTGAATAATGGGTATGTCTGGATGCAGCCAAGCTGTCAAAAAGGTGGCAGTTTGTAGGGGGATGTCAGCTTGCTCAGAACACTGCTGTCGTTTGGTGGTGAAAGCAGAGAATGGAAAATTAACTTGCTTTGCATTTGACTAAAATATACTGTATAGCAGGGTATTCGGGGGGGAAAGGAAGAGCAGAAGACCCATAAATAGTAGAAACCAAATCGGGTTTTTGGTTTCATTTTCTTTACTTAATTGGCTGTAAGTAGGTAGTAGGTTAGCAGTTCTACCTTAAGCCACTGAGATCCTAACTTCATATCCCTATTTAATAATTACAATAATATACCTATAAGTCAGGCATTTGATATGCACGGTGCTTTATACGTCTGTACGGTGCTTTATACGTCTGTACTGTGCACGGTGCTTTATACGTCTGGACTGTGCACGGTG
>NC_092864.1:14961534-15040429 GCF_032062135.1 Pyxicephalus adspersus | reverse complement strand
TATACTTCTGTACTATGCACGGTGCTTTATTCGTCTGTACTATGCACGGTGCTTTATACGTCTGTACTATGCACAGTGCTTCATACGTCTGTACTATGCACAGTGCTTCATAATTCATAATTGGGCAGCATGGTGGCTCAGAGGTAAGTCCTCTGGCCTTTGCAGCGCTAGGTCCCAGGTTCCAATCTTGGCCAGGACACTATGTGCATGGAGTTTGCATGATATTGCGTAATATGATGGCACTTAATATTAATTCTGTACTATGCACAGTGCTTTATACTTCTGTAATACTTTTTTTAGAATTTTCTCTGATATGAAGAAACACAAACATGTGCTTGTAGGTGGCATGTTGTTATCTTCAACAATCCATTTGAGATTTTTTGGAAAGTTCAGCTTGATTTACATGTTGAGCATCACCGATTCATCATAAGTTCATTTCATACTTGCAAAAAAATGCAAAAAAGTAATGCAAAAAAGTCTAGAAACCTTACTTAATAAAATTGTAACTTGCACCTTCCCTTAAATGCAGGTTTCTTGTTTAAGCGTAGTATACGTTCCAGATGCATTTGGTGGTTCATTTGAGTTCAGGTGATATTTGGAAGTTGCCATTTTTAGACTTCTGTAAGAGGAAGTGAAGATTTCTTAATGGATTAAGGTGTATGAAATACCCATTGTTTTAAACAGAGGCTGATTACAACTGAAACCGCAGCGTATTATACTAATGGATAACCTGGAAAGCCCGTGTGTGCACACAGGTGATCATTATACAGTGCTGTCTTGTAACTATATTTGTTACCCTTTTCCACTCTGCATGTAGCAATTGCATTATCATTTTTATGCAGCCACATTGAAGTTAATACCCATAAAACACTTGTGTGAAAAATACAAGCACAGCTAAAAATAAATGTGCTTTCTCCAAACACATGCTGGCTTTCACGTGGCAAGGTGTATTTTCTGCACTGCAAAATGCAAGGCTGCAAAAAAATGGTGAACAAATATCACTATGCACAAGTTGCACATTGGAAAGAGAGTCAGGAGCTGTAGTCTAAATTATGTAGAATTCCAAATATGATTCTATTCTTGTGTCGCCTTCAGGCAATGCACAGCCTTGTACCTCGAGTTTGTACTTTGCTCTTTACAGCATTATCATTGCCAGTATAGCTTAAAGGTAAACTCCAACCAAAACTTTAGGTTGTAGATGACATTGGCAGGGTTAGAATCTTGATCTTTTACTTATGCTGTGTTGTGCCTGGTGACAACCATCTCCGGGACAGGAAGTGTGAGTAAATGTATGGGTGGAATGGTGGCTAAGTGGCTGCCACTGGCGGCACCCCAGTTTTCAGGGCAGTGTTCTCCACAAAAAAGCTGGGTGGGAGGAAGCTTTAGGTGGGTGGCAGCCCATGTATTGTGACCCAACTTTTCAGTAACCACCCAAAAAAAGCCGTGTGGCTACTGAAAAGTGCTGGGTGGTGTGTCCAGCTAAAGGGGGCTGGGGAGAACACTGCAGGGTCCCCCATGGTGCCCAATCCCCCCTTGTGGAGCAAATAACAGATTTATTATGCTCTACTTTGTCTAAACAGCAAAGGATATATAATACTGTTCGGATTGCTGGTTTTCTTGATCATGTGCAACAAATTCAGCACCTGGAGAAATAACAGAATTGATATCCGAGGCGGTCAAGGCCAACAAATACTGGATGATACAATGATAATCATAATATTTTGGCACGGCTGCCCCTAGGCCATAATACATAATAAAGTGTCAAGTATTTTGTGGGTAACATTCTCCACATTGCAATGTTTTAATCTAGCGCATGTAAATCTATCTAATATAGTGGCATTCTTTCCATTCTCTGTTTGCTTTCTTTTCTTCTTATACGTTTATGTTGTAGTGTTATGTGGTTTAGCCAAGTCTTAGCAATGCATCCCAGTATCTGCTAAAAACTGGTCAAGCACCTCCTTTGGACAGCAGATCTGTGCCAAGTATATGCAAGACTACATACACCCTGGATTTCTTTCACTGGAAACAATCTTTTGTCATTGTTACAGGGACTATAGAACAAACAAGCACTCTTCAATGCTATGAAGCGGGAAACGAGGTGGACGAGCAGGTGGCACCCCACTGCCTCCTTCTACACCAGTTTTCCCCAGTCCACTTAACAGATCCCTAAACAACATCAAGAGATCACTGTACACATGCTGGATTTTTGCCAAAAACATCAAGGTGGCCAAAAATCTCAACAAGAAGATGGTGGTGCCTGCTGCTTGCCAAAAAGTATCGGGGTGTGCATCCTGCCTAAACGCTGGCACTATATAAATACAGTTTAATAATAACTGAAAGTTGCTGGCTGGGCTACTAATAAAGCTTTGATGGTTTGTCCTAAATGACAAAGCCACAGAATGACTTCTTTAGCTGTTGCAAACTTTTTCTTACATGAATGAATGAATTAGAGCTATAACTCTCCCCCCCCCCCCCCCCTACTTTATTCAGAGAATTGCATACACCAATTTAATTGAAGAGAGATAGTCAGAAAGCAAGCAGATTCTGTTGTGCTCTCCCCATAATAAATCTACGCTCTGCTTATTTTGTATAATGTATTACCTTGTATGAAATGTTTGTGTAAAACAATTCAATTTTGTTTTCACACTGTACATGGAAAAGATTCATCATACCTTTATTGATTGGGGTTTTTTACATTGAGCTGATCACATTTGCATCTGTACCTAAAATTAGCTTTACATTTCCTTTTGACAGCCAGCCACGTACAGTATGTGCCTACATGTTGTTTCAATCATAAAATAAAATCACCTTTTCAAGCTTTACCTTTTCAAACAAGACAAAACAGTAAAATAGAAAGAGCTTTTTGTTGAAATGTACAAATATGTTTGTGTGTGTGTGAGGAAAGGGGGGGTTATATACTTCCTAATTGCAGCCCTGAAGAAGCTAATTTGTGGTGACAGCGTTACATTAACTCTTCTTGATGGACTGAAGATTGAGTGTTCCCCAGACATCACTCTTGTCCCTTCTGCCACTTTATCATCTCATTCATGCTATCAGCGCTATGCATCGCTCTCCAGGGAGCTGTAAATCTACAGATTATTTCGAGCTAAAAATAACCCTGAGCAGAACTGCACCATTTTCATGTTTTGTCTTAACACCTTCAGTTTGTATACCAGCAACACCCCAAGGCTTACCGCTTCCTCTTGCATGATGGGTGGTTGAAAGGAACAGATACTAAGAAAGAAGCTTCAAACCAGTAGGAAAAGCAATGCCTTCAAGCGCGCAGCAGGGACATTGAAGCGCCGTCGGCTGCCCTGCTGACACTTTCCCTGTGCATTGTAAATGTGCCTTTCAGAGAGTAAAGAATCAGACCTTTGTTTTATCCCTTTGCATAGTTCTCGGTTAGATGCGGTAGAATCTTTAGGCAACGGTTCAAAAGGACTCTGTTGCCATCTGTTGTTCCGGTATGAGGATGAAGAGGTGTTCAGGTGGCTGCCTTCCAGTTTTCAGCAATACTAAATGAACCTGTTGCCTTTTTTATTTTTTTTAAGGTCAAATCGATCCACTTATAACAATCAGGAATACAGGAAAGGTTGGGCAGTGCACTTGGAAGACAATTATTGCCGCTTTTGTTTGTCACATCTATTGGTTAATAACATAAGTGTATTTGACTTTTGTTTCCTTTTTTCTTTCATGTCTGAATGTTTTATCTCTGTCATTCTTTCACACTATTAATTCTTCCCTCCTGTACTTTTCCCCCCTTCCCTTCATCACTCTTCCTAATTCTCTCTTCTAATTCCTTTTCTTCCTGTTGCTCTCCTATGGTCTCCTCTACTTTCCTCTGCCCTCTTGCCCTCCCCTATTTTCTCTTCTTTACTCTTTTTCTCCTATCTCTACCCCTCTTTTATCTTGTTTTTTTTTCCTCTCTCTGTTTTCTCCGTTATTGTCCTCCTCATTTTCTCTTCTTCATGCCTCCTCTCCGTTTTCTCTTCCCCACCCCTCACTTTGCTTCACTTTTTCTTCTCCTCATTTTCATCTTCCCTCTTTATTCTTCACTCCTTTTCTCTCTTCCCTACTCCTCTCTTATCCTTTCTGTTTTCCGCTACACCTCTCTTCTGTCTCTCCTTCCCTCTCCTTCTTTCCCCTGATTCTGTTCTTTCCTTCCCTTCTCTCTTCTTCCTTTACCCTTTCCTTTTACAACCGTTCTTTTCCACTCCCTTATATTATCCTTCTTTTCTCTCCATCCCTATTCCCTTCTCCTCTCTCTTCTTTTTACTTCCTATCTCCTCTTATGTTTCTGTTATGAACAAAATATACAATTAGGGCCCTAGCCTCTTCTTGTGTAGATAAAATTGCTAAATGGCATGATATGAAATCGCCCTGAGCCAATGCAGTGGTTTGTACAAAAGGAAATGTAAGAACATGTTAAGCAAGGCATGCAGTTATGCTCATATATGCTTTAATCAGTAGAGGGAAACCAGTCTAAATTAGACCTGCAAGGCTAAGATCTTCCATGTATGTCATTGCAGGACTTCAGGCTATATAGTCCTTTGGAAACCGTGTTGATTTTAGTTTAGAATAAATGCTGGTGGGCAGGACCATCTTCTATTGTATATACCTGTATTTTCTGTAACGACTGATGATTTTGCCCCTCTTTGGTATGTTGGAGTGCTGTTGGACCTTGCACTATATGCTGCACATTGCAGAACCTGAAAACCTATTTCACAACTGATAAATGTTTTATACTTGTAGATAACCATACCCAATATTTGACATGTGAAGTGTATAGCGTCTACCTTTGATGGTTGACCCTATGCTGTATGATTGATTGCAATATACCTGTCACTTTAAAATCCAAATTAAACTGTCACCTCAGCTCCCAGACAGATGGCCATGAAGTACAAGGACAACCTCCCGATTTGAAGGTTTTTGTCCAACAGCATATGGCGATAAATTGTGATTGCCATTAAGGTGTTGTATTAGTAATCAGCCCAAATTTTAAACCGAGTGCCCCCACTGATACACACAGAGCTGACCTTATGGTCCCCACAGACTGCAGACTACAGGTGATTTATTTCCAGCAATAAAATTCATGTTTAGGAATGCATGACAGTCTCAATCCTGCTATTTTGTGTTGTTGGGTATACCTAAAATAAACATACTGTATAGCCATTGAAGTCATACTAAATTCAGTGTCTAAAGGTAGTTACCCTCATGTACTGGGTGCATTTTAAAATAATGTTCTATCAAGAAGCCCTGGAACCATATATACACATACTGAGTTTTGAAAAAAAAATGGGATTTAGACATTCCTTTCACATACTATAATGCTACTCTTGCACACTAGTAACCAGGCTTTGCAGTAGCTCCACAATGCAATAGTGAAGATGGGACCTTAAGGTTTCCCGGGGTGCAGAGGAGCTCAAGATGGCAAAGAATACAGAGAAGTACCTGGTGGTAATATCCCAGTATTATCACTTTTTATAATGGGTCTAAACTTTGATTTTCCTGTGCCTGCAGACTCATAGCAGTGTATATATGTAGGGTGGGAGCCATGCCTGTGGTCTTATATGATTTCAAATGAGATTTGTTGATGCCACTACTGTAATGCTTGCTGCTCTCCATCCTGGAGTGAAAGCTGTACCTGAGGACCTACAGTGACGGGATCTCCCTGCTCGTACTTGGTTCTTTCATTATCCTACCAGTCGTCAGATTAACAGTTTTTGGGGTAAGCGCTGACATAGAATCTCTGCTCCTCTACCACGATGACTGCCCAGTGCAATGCAAAAGAAGCCATTATAAGTCTGTAAGGAGGAAAAGATCAGACACAGGGAGACCATGGCAAATACTAGTTATTAGTCTTTTGGCACAACTTAAACAGTTCAGGTCTGTTAGCAAAAGTACACTAGGAGCCTTAAAAGTGATTAAATAAGTTTACAATCTCTGCTTGCTGGTAACCATTTTGTTCCCATTTGCTGACAGGTGTCTTTATTTCCAGTATATGTAGGCAATGTATTTTAAACAATTGCTTGTTGTCCTTTTCTGTATTCTGCTGCAAAATTGGCTGTCGAAACATAAGAAACATTGCAGCAAAGAAAACAATCCTCAGTTTTCACCTTGTGAAAGTTTTTGGGATTGAGTTTTTCTTGCAGTTGCAAAGCTTGTTTTTTCAGATAATAGGCGGAAAAAGTGAGGCTTCATTTATCTCGTCCCTATCAGGGATTTTCCTAAGTTCAACGTGAGCCTGAACATTTTCCACCTTACGGTCATTTGTATTCCATATCTCTTGTTGGGGCAGATATAAGGCAAAACATATGAATCTGTCATAAAATTAATAACAAATGACCTTGTTCTTGCGAGTGCTGAATTAGACTGATTTAGTATCACACAACCCAAAATGTAAGTCTGTATTGAAATGTATCTTCATCCAAGCAGAATGGAGAAGGGTTATGGACTTTTCAGACTGACCCCAGGCCCAACCACACTCCCAATGCCTCCCAAATAACTGCAAGTCTGAAAGGGGCCTTGGATTAAACTGTGTATGGAGCCATTCGAGAGAGAGATCATCTACCTTTGTAAATGTCACTAGGACCGAACCAAAGTTCTGAGCCTTGATTTAGCCAGTATCAGAGCTCCCATGGGGGTAATGATCTTCCTTTCTTCCCCATTTGATGGCATTTGGATGCTTGAACACTGTATTTCAAGTGGAAGAAAAGACGGCCACATATGTGAAAGTACCAGATATTTCAGAGAAATCCAATAGGGGGACAGACCCAAGGAGCATAATGAACGTGTACCATTTTTAAGAAAAGGGGATTGTTGTAGTGGTTGGTACCTAACAAAAGTGGTTCAAGGAAATCTAAGTGATGAATTGGCAAATGGCCATGGCTTCCAGTGCTCGTTGGTGCTTATGGGGGGACATCAAGCCTGTCTGGTCAGATCTCATAGAAAAGATACTGTAGGAAACATTCCTGGAAACTGTAATGCTGGCTTGAGAGAAATTTGTCAGAACCAAGGGCATCCCAGCTTTCTCGTATCTGCAGTGTCAGAACCAGACCTAATTAGGCAGGGGCTGATCCAACCCACCATTCTCTGCCCTTGACTAAATATATATGCATGGATGAAACCTTTACAATTTTGCTCTTCCTCTTGTTCCATATAGATGAATTGTGATTATCAGGTTGAAGAGACTGCATGGCTAAAGGTTGCAAACTCTGCAGCTGGCTTTAAGAACTCTTTTGTCACTTTAAGTATTATTATTACACAGTATTTATATAGCGCCAACATATTACACAGCGCTTTACAAAGCCCATAGTCATGTCACTAGCTGTCCCTGATAGGGGCTCACATTCTAATATTCCTACCATAGGCATATGTCATTTTTACAGTCTAAGGTCAATTTTTGGGGGAAGCCAATTAACCTAACTGCATGTTTTTGGAATGTGGGAGGAAATCTCTCAGCTCCTCCAATGACCTACTAATGACTTCCTCACTCATAACCTCATCACACGCACGGTTACAAGACTTCTCTAGAGCTGCTCCAACTTTCTGGAATGGTCTTCCTTGTCCTATTCGGCTTGCTCTTACTTTCTGCTCATTTAAAAGAGGGCTCAAAACCCATTTTTTCAAACTTGCCTACCAGTCTTCTTCTGTCAATTGAAACCACCACTACTTCCCACCACTACATATCTCCCACCCTATTGTGTGTGAAATTCCCTCACCTACTAGATTGTAAGCTCTTCGGGGTAGGGTCCTCTCCTTCTGTATCACTGTCTGTATTAGTCTGTCATTTACAATCCCTATTTATTGTACAGCGCTGCGTAATATGTTGGCGCTATATAAATCCTGTTTATTAATAATAATAATAATAATAAAATCCACTCAAACATAGAGAGGATAGACAAACTCCATGCAGATAGTGTGCTGGCTGAGATTTGAACCTTGGACCTAGCACTGCAAAGACCAGAGTGCTAAGCTCTGAGCTGCTATATATAAATATATATATTAAATTGAGTGCTGTCTTTATTCTCTTAGTAAGGTTCTGCTCTAAGATTGATCTCTTTTTCACAAATTATAAGAACAGCGTGCTGCTGCTAGGTAATAGTTGGTACATTTTTGGTCAGCTGTTGAGTACAAGCTGCCCATTAGATCTTCATCTCAGGTGACTCAAACACTTTTTTTTTTCTTCTAATTTCACGCATGACCTGCCAACTTAATCCAGAGCTCATTAAATCTTGAGCCATCCCTAGAAATGGTTCCCAGTGTACTCCACAACACTCATGATTACCAGGAGAGCCGCTTTGTTCTGCTTTTATAGTGCGGTTTTAATTAGTTCTATTTAAGGTCATTATATCCCAAGTAATAAAGATCTGCTGAAAGGGTTAAGACCTCATTCCTTTAAACTACTGACAATTATGTTGTTCAAATTTGCAGTTGTATTATGGATACAGCTCTGTGACTATATTACTATATTATATATAACTTATATTAGGTCTCAGTTCATATGGCATTTATTTTCCTTTGCAAGCTACAAATGTCACATCACTATAGAGGAAAAGATGTGCAGATGATGAGTAGAGTGAAACTTTAGCTAAAACTTTTATTTTTTATTTTTTTTCTTCGTATGACCTGACCCAACACACCTATATCCAATACTATCTTTTACTCACACAAATTGACACCATACCTCATAGATTTTAGCATCTGTTCCGAGACATAATGAATGACATTTAAAGAACATTATAATGCACTTTTGTATTACTTTATTGCACTGTGATGTAACGGTCTCAGTGTCTGAGGAAGCCTATCTACGAAACGCGTCAGTTGAATTGTTTGCGTTTATGTTTAATATCTACTTAGCTGGTCTTGTATAGATATCAGGCATCACTTCCCAGAAGGATTTACCTGGGACTTGCCTATTTATATTGAAATGGAACCTTCTGGTATATAATATACAAAAAATATTGGTTCTCCTTATTCACGTTTGTGTGTTATTTTGTAATATTGTGTTACATTTAAATATATGTTATATTTAAATATATATGATTTGCAAACAAACCCTAGTGTTTCATGTCCTCTTTATTACTTACTTTTAGCTAAACCGACATCACAAAGCTGCATTAATAATTCCAGAATTAGGTATTACTATTTTCCTGCAGGTAGTTTCTATGTTCAGACCTTTGGAAGGTAAAATCCAGTTGCTTTTTAAGACATTAACATGGAGGTCGGGTCCAGACCCTGCCCTATTATACACCTTTTGGTCATTGAGTTCCCACAGTGATTGGCCATTTGGAAGGCACAAACCGGAGATCAGAACCCAATAGCCTCCTCTGTTTTCAGAGTAATTTACCTCTTGTATTGGGAAGTACAGAGTGTTAAAACTTTTTATGCAAAGTAATAAAATGCAAGAGATGCAATTAGATATTAATCTTCACCCTAAACCTAATCCAGGTATATAAATTCGTTTAGGAGAGATGTCACTTCTTTTATATTAACAAGCTGCATGGAAAGCTTGTGGGTGGAATCTGTCATGTGCACAGATCACAGGCTGCCTGAAGATAAATAGAGGGGGCGGATACAAGACCACCCCGCACAAAAAGAAAGACCAGCAGTCTCTGGTCCTCATTACAGGAAACTCCTGTACAAAGGCAAAGAGTTATTTTTTTATAATGGTGGATAATTGTACAAATCCGTAAAAGATACAGCAAGATTTAAATAAGAATTCACATGCCATTTTTTATATAGAAATATTTATTTAGCCTGGAGTTCTGGCAGAATCCTTCCTCTAAAATGTAAATTTTTGCTTCCGACCTAATCATAATCTAAAATATTATCTCAAAGAAAACACTTATCACATCCAAAATAGTAATATCATTTTTATGCCAACACTGAATTAGCAATCAAAGTTCTTTAAAAGGAAAGCACTGATCCTTCTGCAATAAATAATTATCCCAAAATGATTGGGCTGCCAACCCCTAATGATCGAGTGTAAGTAGTATAATTGTTGTATTGAAGGTTATTGTTGGCTTTGGTGAGGGGTTCACTTCACACCTTGGCATACATGCAAATGTATAAATCAATTAATAGACTTGGGGAATGCAGAAAGGGAGTCCATATGTTTTGCAACCCACATATGGGGAAGTAGATATTTATAAATAGCGTGTGCTTTCTCTGTATTTTCCAACCTAGTTCTTGAAATGCAAAGCTCTGCAAAATGTGAATTCGTTCTCCTTGGTTTACTTGGAAGGAATAAAGGAGGTGGAAGTTTAAAGCCCATCTGCTTTATTTTCATTCTGCCGGTTCACTGTACTATAAACTGTATGTGTGTTATTATTATTTTATAAAATAATAATATATTATTTTATTTTTTATAGTGCCAACATATTTTGCAGTGCTGCACAAGTCCATTGTCATGTCTCGCTTTCTCTCTCGCTCTTTCTCTCTCTTTCCCGCTTCCTTTTGCACTTTCTCTCTCTCTGTCTACTTTTTGGTAAAGGAGCATCAGGGCGATGACACTGTTACAAATGGTACGTCAGTCTCTTTATGGTTCTGCATGCCTCTTTGCCTTTCAGGCCCTTTATGGCAGGCTTCAACCTTTTTTCTGTTAGATTTTAGGCATTATTAGATTCATGAAGACTCCAGTTGTTTGGTGCAGAGGATTATTTGATTTGTTTTGAGTCCTCAGTTTATAACCTCTAAAGTTTATTTCCTTTAGATTGATGGGTAGTGACAAGATGGATGAATAGATTCTGACCGTCTCACAAGAGCTGACTTCTGCCATGCGGCTGATGATGGGAGCTGATATAAAGATAGATATATAGATAGATAGATAGATAGATAGATAGATAGATAGATTCCATATAGTTTTCATTGAAATATTTTAGCAAACATTCAGTTAATAAATCATATGTGAATATGTGGAAGAAAAAAGTGTTTTTCTTCACCAGCTTGGAGGGCTGCTTCAAGTTATTTAACGTCTGAACTTTCACACAGTTGTAAATTCAGTGCGGTTTGTGGTCTGGTACTTCTCTTTTATTGTTCCTGTGAAGGATGCTCAGGGAGGTTATAAAATTTTATTGTATTTGTTAATATTGACAAGACATACATTTATTGCCGGAAAAGGCTTTTCCATTCAATGACATATTCGGCTGTAAGAATAGTGGAGTACGCTGATTACCAAAAACTTTAAAACCTCTGAGAGGTGATGTGATTATTTATAACAAATACAAGGCCACGTACACACGATAGACTTTGATAATTCTTTTCAATGACACAATGCATGAACAAGCGCTGTACATACAGCACCGTTCTGCTCTATGCAGAGGGGGGAGAAAGACGAAGCAGCACCCCACTGTGCTCTCTCCCCTTCACTTCCATTACAGGCATTCGTATATCCACCAGATGGTCTCTGTACACACGTTAGATTCAGGTACCTGATACCAGCTCTAAAACTATAATCGGAGTGCAATCATCTGACATGTATAAGTAGCCTCAGAATATGACAAGGGCAATACTATAACTACTAGGTGTCAGAGCATCTCCAAGTCAGCAGGTCTTCTGGGTTGTTCCTGATATGTAGTTGTTGGTAGCTAACAAAAGTATTCCAATGAGCGCCAAGTGATGGATAGGCAAATGGCCATGGCTTCCAGGACTAATTGATGCTTGTGGGGGAGAGTCATGAAACCTTCAAAATTTTGCTTACCTGAACCACTGGAAACGTTTTGGCTTTTCTTTTTCTTCTAAAGGAGCTACGACACCTGCAAAATGGAAGCTTAGTATAGTAACTAAAAGGTGTCCCATGAGCATATTTTGCAATTTGCAGAAAAGGTTGTGTTAAGAAGTTTGAACAAGTGTTGCATTACGTTCTTGCTTGATAAGAATTCAATTAACACTTTGCGGATTTTCTTATATTTTTCAGTCAAATTTCAATTGCTTATAAGCATGTGTTTTTCCCTCCATGTAATTTGCACTATCACAGTACAGTGAGAAGGCGGCCTCATTTTTCATGCAGATGAGGGAAGGTTTTATAATATACCAGGTCAGCTAATTTCAAGGACATTGGTGACTTTAAGGGGAACTACAATTAGCATGAATGTCACTCGTAAATAAACATAATTTCAGATTTTGGGCACTTGGTGTTTTTGATTGATTGGAAACTGTGGTAGCATCTTGCCTAAAGGTTCCTTGCAGCAAAATCCCTTTGCCTAAATGGAGGACCAGCTTGTGGATGGTAGAAAGGTTCACTTATAAGTTGTACTCAAGCATGTGTCATGGATTCTTTATAGCTGCACTTTGCTGCAGACAAGTGTTTTTTATGCTGAATTCCTCATTCTGTTGTTTTGCCCCTGGTGATACCTGTGGGCCACTCGGCACTATCACATAGGCAGTCCACTGCTCTGCCTAAGCTATAGCACCTGCAACAGGTATATTACATAAGGCTTTGCTTGCACCCTTGGTGGCTAAAAGAAGCATATTGGGACCGAAAAAAACCTTGCTCCTCCAAATACAGTTCACCCCCTTGCTTTACATCATTAGATCTGCTGAATTACTCCAAAGGACACCATAAGTTTCTATATAGTTTTGGAGGGATAGTGATGGGAACAGACTGGGTATAAAAAAACACATACCTTTGCAGATTCAGACAAGAGCATTTACATTCCTCTGGTGGATGGGGTGACACCTGAAAGCTTGTTGCTTGCAGGAATTAATTGTTGCATGCTGTAAGGCTGCGTACACACGTGCAATAAATATCCTTGGAAACAAACGGCTAACGACCAATAATTGTTAACAAAAAAAGTGCACAAGGACTGGGCAACGATGTCAAAGAATGAGGATTGTCGCTGGAAACGAACGACTGTCCTGGCGGATCTGACAGGGCAACAGTCGTTCACAATCTGTTGTGTGGATGGTTCTGCAGTACACTTTCTCCTTTACATGTCACTTCCTGCATCGTTCAAACGATCCTATCCAGTGTGTGTACCCTATTGATGGAATATTTTTGAATGATTGTATCGTTACAGCATGTACAGAATTCTGCACAATACGATTGTTCAAAATAATCGTGCATAATCGTTGATCTATCGTTAGTCGTTATTGCACATGCGTACCTAGCCTAAGTCTTGTAGATCTTGCTGCTTTTACTTTACTATCTAATAAAACAAAGTCATTTTTTTAAGAAACTGCTGCCTTCCATCATGGGTCAGTTGTGGTTCAATTTCCAATGTTCCTCCCAGCCCCTTTTAACCGGGCGCACCACCCAGCATTTGTCAGTAACCCACCCGTCTGTTTTTGGGTGGTTGCTGATAAGTTTGGTCACAAAACGGGCTGCCACCTGACTACAGCTTCTTCCCACCCAGCTTAAAAAAACTATTTGGGGACAATAGTGAATTCTACTTGCAAAATGGAAATAAAAATGCCAGCAATCAGGTCTGTTCTTTAAATTTCAGATAAATGTTCCATATTAACATGTGGTCATGGAGCAAAATGCAAAACTTGATTTCTATCTCAAATTCAACCCATTGGCGCGGCATCACCAAAGGAAAGTTCTGCCCGTTCAGTGTTCAGATATTAGTACAGAAATAATAAGAACAAAAGCAGCTCCAAAGATAAAATCTAGTTGTGAGTCATGAAATACTCCTGTAACACTTATGCATAAGTTAGGTGTAATCTGCTCTTAACAGGTACCAGTTTTCATCATATCATTCGCACACATTGATAATGCAAACACATTCGTTAGCTGCTGAAGGAAAAGCAGAAGCGGTGCTGCCTTGGCCGCTGACTTGTAGCCATTTTTCATGAGCCAGAAGTAGGTGGTGGTGGGGCTATACATCAGGAGACATCAATCGGATAATATTATAAATATAACTTTGTTTTTACAATAAAATATATTTTGAGATATAAAATCATCTAGCAGGTTAAAGACAATCCATTACATTTTTATCTTTTGACATGAGCTATCCTTTAGAGATATTTTAGAAAACTGCTGATTTACCTTCAGGACGCAGCATCGTATTATTTTTATTGAGCAAGCCTATGCTTCTTTTCCGTGCAGAGCTGCAGCTCCATCTGTATGACGCATTGACAGAGCCAGGTGGGATCCCGATGAGTGGAAGGCGCCCCCCTCTGTGTTGATTCAGACACTGCGGTACTGAGAATCTGTGGGCTGCAGAAAAGATTTCTTTATTTTTACAGCTTGCACAATTTGTTGACATAATGTTTTTTTTCCCCCCATCCTTTGTTGTTGTGCCATTTTTTATGCAGCGGGAAGTCAAAGCTTACGCATTGTTTTTTAAAGAGGTACAGAGGGGCCAAAACAAAATAATGAAGGTATTAAAGTGGAATTGGGGCTTTTTTTGTGTATAAATTCCAGCACTGCAGTGCTTTGCTCAATTCTTCTAAACATCACAGCACAGGCTTTAGAAACCCTTTGGTTGCTATTGTTGGCTGCGGTGTACCCAACCCTTGGTCTTGGAAACTATTGGAAATTTCACCAAAGTGACCAAGCACTCTTGAACAGGTAGCCATATACCTGCACATCTGCCCTGCTACAACAGCCAATAGGAGGGAGGCCTAAATGTGCAACCGGCCAGGGAGCAGGTAGTGTGGAGGCTGTCATTGTTGTATCTGATGATGGGAAACCCCCTTAGAACCCTTATCAATGGCTTGTGTCGATGACATCACTTTAAAATGCTGCTGAGATGATCCAGAATTCATTAACTGGTGCTTTTGGCTTGCAGTTGACCTCTTGCTGACTTGCACGTGACCTGCTTGGGGCTCAAGGTAAGGTAGTGTCTTTGGTCCTCCTTTTCTACTAATAACATTTATAAGGATTGCAAAGAGCACAAAAATGCCCCTTTGTCTGAATCCTAAATTCTGGAATGTTCCAGTAAGACAATAACTACCTACAAGCCCATCTAGTCTTGTGAAGGGACCCTCACAAGACCACATGGTCTTTCATTGTTGATGCCTCATCCATGGTCACCATGTACTCCTTGGCATGAGACGCTGGCTCAGAGATGACACAACAATTTAAATCCTAGTTCCTTTGTAATTCATTTTGTGTTCACAAATCTCTGAAATGGATCATTGCCTGGTGTAGCTTCTGAATTTATAACTTGCTACAAAGTTGCAGTCTTATAACTGCGGAAACTGATACCATGCTTCATCCTGCCTGCAGCAAACTGATGGCAACATAGCCTAGAAAAAGCTGCAATCTTAGAGCTCAAGCACTGTTATCAGTGAGGTGCCGGTGATGGTTCCAGCACTACTGTTTTTCCCATGAATAAATATAATTTGCAGCTTCTAACCAGTTCCTTTAATTATGTCCTCCATAATGTCCTTCTTTCCCTTCATTAGTAGCAGGGGGCTTAAAACGCAGGCTTGCAGACTTTTTCTTCCCCTTCAGTTTCCTTTAAACCACACCAGTCATCCTCTTTGAGTGAGATGGTGCATAAAGACATGTTCTGTGTTTGCCGCCCACCACTGTGCTGGTAAATGCAAAGAGCGTTGTAATAACGCGTTGGTTATTTTGTTTAAATAAAACCGGGTGATGAGCAGATTATTTTCTGACAGAAGCACTTAGGGATGACACGGCGTTAGTTTGTGTGGGGGAAAAACCTCTCAAGCGTTCCGGCTCCGGGTGCGAGCTGTCCGTTCTCCCCGTCACCTGTGCCTCGTTACCTACTGTCACTCTGCATTACACGTTAAGCCGGTCCTGAAACGCAAAAGGGGATTTGTATTCACATTGCTGCGTACTAAACAAATCTTCACACTGGGCATATGTTTAAAATCATCTGAGCTGGAGTGGAAGGACGTCTGTATAGAAACCCCACTGAGAAAAGGGAAATCGGTGCTTTAAAGGCAATCCATAGTTTCTTTTTGTACATTCTTTTTAAATATTTATATGTAAGCTGTCATCAGCGTGATAGTGTTTTAAAAGCCTATCTAGACTTTTTTGTGCATTATAATTGCAATGTGCTTCCTCTGTAGCTGTGCAGCACTAGGGTTCTGCTTTACAGCTTTTTTCGGTACAATACTGTTCAATGGTCAGACTCTGACAGTAGGCTTTAATGCTCTAATATGTTCATATGCTAAATCCGAACTCCAGACATGCAGCTTACACAAAACTGTTCCACCTACCTCTTTGTGGTCCATACCACCTATATATTTGCTGGTTTTTTTTTGTTCTGATTTTTACCTTTTTGAAGTCTTTAGGATGGTCACATGACCCTGAAGGGCCCTTTTTTATATTCATCTCTACTCCAAGCTGGTCTTCCATACTGATGTAGGGAGCAGCGCTAACATCAGCTCTCTGCGTCAGTACATTCAAAGATAGAAGGGGTCATGGTTACATACTTACATCAGATAATCGCAGTCCAAGATTAACAGTCCTGCCAAAATCTGATGTGTACAGTGGTCCTCCAATGTTGTTTATCAATCTGCCATGGCTAGGTTCAGATCCGTCCCAGAACCAAAAAATTTTGTTCCAGCTGCTTGGTCACTCGCACCTCAGCTCTGGTTCTTAAGAAGCCAGCGGGCAGCAATAAGTGCTACTGAATTGCCCTTTGCCATCCCCATTCATTCTCTACTGGGCTGCCCCAGGAAAAATCTACATGTAGCGTCTCCTCTGTGGCAGTGGAAAGCCTAACCACATGGCAACTTTTCCACCAGGCTGTGCATAGCCGCTTATTCATTTGTCAGGTTCTTGTTCCAGGGCTTTGGTCCGAAATTTTTTTTATATAGATCTAAAGAATCATAACATGTAACAACATTAGTTTTGAAGCACAGTGAGCCTGATTTATTAAAGCTCTTCAAGACTATAGAAGACTATCATGGGAAAACCTAGGTGATTGAACAAACCTGGAATGGATCCTGGCCGGCGCTGGAAACATTTGCCAAATAATAGCAAATGACTTTTAAGAACTCTGTTCCAGGTTTTCTGGATCACCCAGGTTCTCACATGATAGTCTATCTTCTCCAGTCTTAGGGAGCTTTATTAAATCAGGCCCTTTGTCTTTTGTTGCACTGAAATCCTAATCAGTGTTGTGAACCCTTTTTAGTTCTTTAGATTGTATTTTACACCTTCACCCTGCTTTAATCTCCTTGCTTTAAGGGTGAGGCAGTACTGACACCAATGCTTAGCATTCCAATGCAGCAAAGCTGTCATCTCAAACAGGCAGAACCTGTCAGTCTCCAGTCTGTAGGAGAACCAGCAAACATTCTCGGCACTTGCAGCATTTTTACCAAGACAAAACATGAGGAAATGTACTTGTGTTGCAGGGTTTTACTGATTATGTGTTTATTTGTTATTTCTTTTGCACTGGTATACATTTTAAAATGTGTTCCTTCTAGGTTGGATACAAGGGTGCCCTTGATTGCGCTTTTAATAAAACCTGTAATGAGGTTTTGCCTTTCCATAATGTTTGCATAGAGCACCTAACGGGATTAAGAGAAACCTCACCAAGTCAGCAAGAAGACTGATTTTCAGATAACTAATTGTCCCCGTTTGTCTCTGCCCTGTACAAGCCGGAACTGTTTAATTATTCGATTCAGCGTTCCGGGAGCGTTAAGATGGATGATGGATGGCATTTATTTATTAGGGACATGGCTGAGGCTTCGAGGTTGCAGCAGGTGAAAACCATTGTGCTGGATATAGAACATGCCCGCTCTTCATCTCTCAAGTCGGAGACAATATACCGTGCTGATGGCAGAATAGTGTGACATCAATGTGAAATGTTTTGCATTGTGAAACTGAGTTTAGAGAAGCCATTGCAGAGCACAGAAGAGGAAGAAAAACACATTCAAAGCTTAAAAAACAAATGCACCTTTTGTGGTGGTAATAATGCACTAAAGAGGAACTAAACCTTTATATACTCACCTGTCCCCGTTCCATCGCATGGCATTGTCATCTTCTTGCATCTTCTCTTCCTTTTTGTGATCTTCGGCCATCTTGATTGGCCTAGTCATGATTATATAATTCCTGTGCAGGCGGGAAGTGCCAGGTATCCTGGTAATAAGGAATGTGAGAACGCCTATTGCAAAATGGACATTACCTGCCACTTTCTGCAATGAAGCTTGATTGCATTTAACATTGCAATTTTTGGGTTAAAATACATTTGACATGACATGTAAAGCACTGTAACCACTTTCCTGATATATGTGTATTTTTTTAAATACACAATCACTGAATCCTTCTGTTCATGAAAGTCATGTGATGCTTCCATATGTCCATTGCACTTTACTCTGTGTTGAGTGGTTCAGTGCGTTGGACATCCCTGTAAAAAAAAAAAAAAAAAAAAATAGACTGTAAATGAGCACAGTATAAGCCCTGCTCTATTGATTTTGCAGCACACCACAATACACACAACATTGTTGCCATTAAAAATCAATGGCACTGCAAAATGGTGACAGCGCTGTACATTAAATAGGGGTTGCAAATGACAGATATGGACAATGACACAGGAACACGGGCGTTTGCATATTACCACCCAGGGAGTGTGAACAAGTCCTTATGGAATTCGTTCTGTTGAATGTGACTTCTGTAACTTGTTGCCATCTCTCTGGAGTTCTGGTTTCTTGCTTTACTCATGAAAACAGGGATGACAGTGAAGTGCTCTGTACCGCAAGATGATAGGGATTTTCAGCTCATTAACGCACAAACAGGCCTGCAAATTCTCAATTTATGACCCTATTACATAAAATAAAATGTACCTGTAAAAGAAGACTGTAAACATTTACCTGTTCTGCAGCCCATGGCCCTTCATTTTGCGCGAGTCTCCCTAAAATCCTCTTGGCCAGCTCTTCTAAGTGGGCTGATATCCTGAGTATCCCACTGGTTCCTCCTGCTGACCTCTACATCACTACTGAATGGTATTTGTGAAGTGAAGCTGAGCACACAATAAACAAATGCATAAGCAGAGGTAACCATCAGGGGTAAAGCACCCTTATTTACTGCTGTTAGAGAATCCTGGCCCTTGAGAGTTGGGTAGACCTGTTCTAAACCAATTACCAAACTGGAAAGTTCTTTCTTCCCCCATAGCGCACAGCTCCTGATCATCAAGTCCTCCTCTGCTGATCCCTGCCGGTATTCCTACGTGCCCATCTGATAACTGTAATATTCCAATAATAATAGGAATTACAAATTAACATTCTAATTGGGAAGCTAAATATGCTGCGGCGGGACTGGGCTTCTCGGATGATAATTGGAAGAGATGCCTTCTACACGTCCCCTGTGTGTACGCAGAGCGCAGAGTTCACGGCTGCCTCTTGAATTTCGATCAGTTTTCAGTCTTGTCTACAGTTTATTAAGAGCACAACATCTCATCCATATTCAGGCTGGGAGACAGTTCTGGCAATTACTTAACAACAACTGCATAGTTTCAAATCTACATCTGATTTTGTGTTCTACCATGGTGCAGAGTTGCAGGCTTTTGTAAGGTGTGTAACAAATAAAGAGCACATTTGCTCATATAAGCGTATAATCGGAGGTACAGATTCACAAACCTGCAAAAAGTATTCTTGCAAAAAAGTAGCAAAGTTTGGCCATACTTTGCATAGGTGGGAAAGGATGATGAAAATTGTACAAGAAAGTGTCATGGGTCCTACGTCCTCTCCAGTGGCAGCACCAAGCAGGCCTTGATTCTGGTTGCAATGACATGTGAGCCCACTTACTTCTGAGCTAACATCAATGTGATTCTGCAGCTGCTGGTGGTTTATGGCTACCTGGGCTCAGAAAAAGTGGGTTGAATGACACCAACCATCATCAAGGCCTGAAAGTTATTTCAAGGGTTCCCCTGTGTTAAAAGGATGAAAAACTTTGATATATTGTAATAAAATATTTAAGGTTCCAGGATGTTTTTTGAGGTCCTTTAATTCAGATATCTAGTCCTTTACAATTCTTTTTGTGTTGTTAAAGTGGAACTAAACTTTACAAAAAAAAACTGCAATCAGGCAGGTTCATTATGGCAAAATAGACAGGCAATGTCCCTTATGCAATAAAATAAAATTACCTAGATGCTCCCAATTTTTTATTTATATTCACCTATTTTCACACCATTGCAGGCACCACCATCTTTATCTGGTCCTTTTCTCTTTGCTGGATTTTTGGCCGATTTGATTGGCTAGTTTGAGTGTTCCTTCAGTCCCGGCAGCCCCAGGGGATTCTGGGATACCCGGCATATCCTGGTATCTTTTGCTGCGTATGTGAGGCTCCGGGTACTTGAACAAGAACATTGCCAGCAGGCAGCAAAGAATGTTTAATTTCAGAATGAACATCATCTGTCCCTTCTGCAATAAATTGCCTGCCTTGAATGTTTTTTATTGTGGAATTATAGTTCCACCTTGTTACTCACAAGAGATATTATTTCCCTTGGTTAACAGTTCCTATGGGTAGAGGTCTCTTTAGGAGGGGAATGCAAAAGCCTGCCATTGTCTACAAACACTCACATTTTACACTATTTGCCTTTAGAGATACATTTATTATATTAACAAAAAATAGACTTTTATTATTTGCTGTCTTGGATATGGCCGAAGTCCGGCTTTTAGAAATAGTTTGCCAAGGTGGTAATATAGGACTCCAATAATTAACTGTAACTTCTGTAGGGTTAAAAGTTGATTAACTATTTAATGTACAGCGCTGCGTAATATGTTGGCGCTATATAAATCCTGTTTATTAATAATAATAATAATAATAATAATAATAATAATAACTGGAGATGCATAACTGATATCAGATAATGGACTGGGTCAACACAAGAATTTAAGCAGACGATGTTGGTATTCAGTCTTTAGGCCTGTGCCAATGCACTAATTCAGACGCATTCTGTTTGTATTCAGGTTTAGGATGTTTCTGAGATCAGTTAGTCTTTTGACCAGTTCTTTTGATCTCCATTGACACCTTTCTTACTCCTATTGGACCTGCTAAGCTGTATCAAGCTGCTTATGGGTTCCTATTGAGTAGTAAAACAATTTTATTGTAAACTAAAGGCTGTATACACAGGGCTTTCATGTACAAGAATAGAGACATCTGTGAAAAAACAAACAAACCTCAGAGCGGGATATTTCATTTCCAGAGCCAAGCTAGAGGTAATTTAGCGATCGTCTTCTGTGTATATGATCACTAATGAAAGTCTGCTGGAGAAATATGTAAATATACGTGTTTATAAATAAAACTTTATCAAGAGAGTTTAAAGTAGCCAAATAGTAGATGACTGCGGCACGCATGAAGTTCCCCCGATGAGCTGTCAACCGCCACAGCCTGCCAGCGGCGTGCCATTAGCCCAAGTCCCTCGTAAGGATGCAATAATTAATCTCCCCGTGCAGCCCGAGAGAGACAACAGCACGGCTGTTGACTTTGCCAGGTGCCCCAGAGAGGCCGGGAGGTGACAAGGGAATGTATATTTAATGTAGTCGTCAATTATTAAGTCTGAAACTAAACCTCAAAGGGTTGCAAGCAGAGGGTGTAACACAAGCTGGTGGCAGGGGGGCGGCTGACTTCTGAGAGGCCTGGACTGGGCTAATCATCCAAAAAATTCTGCAAAATGGTAATGAATTCATGCAGCAGGTGAGCAGAGAGGTCGGCTCGGCGGCAGTGCAAACCTGTCACAAAAAGAGCTGGGATTCCCTGCTGCGAGGTGGCCCGGTGTCTGACATTACAGGATCTATTGTCCTACACTTGGTTATAGTTACACATAAATTCTTCCAAACTATTGTGTGTGTATACATATATACATTTGTATGGGTATATTTGCCATTTCATAGGCAGCATAGAACCCTGGAGCCATTATTTTTGATATTTGAACAGCCAGGGTGGTGACTAGAAAGTCCCCTTCCCAATTTATTCACCAGAACCTGGTCACTTCCCTACCCCAAACCTGTGCTTGGACCTTGAAAGAGCAGCAACACACAAATAATCACATCCTTTCACAGGTAATCCCCCAGTTACGTACGAGATAAGACTGTAGGTTTGTTCTTAAGTTGAATTTGTATGTAAGTTGGAACAGGTACATTATTTTAATAGATACAATTAGGACAGATGTTTGTCTGAACATTATTAGGCAGCGTGGTGCCAGTTACTGTATAAAATCCTCACTGTGAGCTGTCACAAAGAAAGCAAAAAAAAATAAAAAAACTTTATGGAGCCTAGACTTTCATTCTGGAGCAAGCTGTGCTTTGATATGCAAAAAGAAACAGCTGCAGAGCTTGTCTTGGTCAATTAAATCAGCCAGTCAATTGAGATCAGCTTAGCGCTGAAGATCACGCACAACCTCAGCTGTGTTTAGCAAAAGATTTTTTCTGCAAGTCATGCAAACCGCCCCTCCCCTCATCAAGCCTCCATCCTGCACACGAGCAGCAGGGAATCTCCTGTTCGTATCTAGGAGTCGTTCATATGTTGGATGTCCTTAAGTCTGGGACTGGCTCTCTTCTGCTGGTAGCATCTCTTCTTCCAGCACATGTGCATACAGCAGAGCCTGATTGGCTCCTGGCTCTGCTTTACCTAGTCTGAATGCTGCTTAACAGTGCGTTTCATAAACTATTTGCATGGAAAACTACATTTTATCTAACATATAAATGCATTAATCAGTGTATAAAAATGTTTGCCAGGGCATCACTTCACAAGGATAAAAAAAGCTGTATTCTTCCTATCCTTAATAGTGGGATTAGGGGTTAGGGTTGTCATGCTGCCAATAGCAGTTTCTCGCTTTCCTTACCTCTGTTCCTACCACGCTGATTACATTTTAATATTTTGTTTTAATGACTGAATTGAAACATGTAAACTCTTGCATTGACCTTTCTTTCTCTCTCCACAGTTTGCTGCTTTGTGGTACACAAGCGCTGCCATGAATTTGTTACGTTTTCGTGCCCTGGTGCTGACAAAGGACCTGCATCTGATGTGAGTACAATTCCACACTTCTTACCTTGACTGCATGCCAGTAAGAGACTGGAAGTGGTCTGGCACATTTGGGTTTAGTAGGTTTATTGTATTTTGCTGTTTATTAGTCTATGCTAGTTCTATCTTTTTTAGTAATGTTTACTGTACTATACTAAGAGTTTTGGGTTGGATATTAGCCTTGATATAGCCCTGGGTATAAGCCTTGGATATCAAACCTAGGCTTGATGTATCCTTCTCAAAGCCTATCATGCATGAAAAAAGAAGTCCCCAATTAAAATTGTTAAATGTGAGGGGACAACTATCTTCCAGTTGTTGTCCTACATTGTCAACTGGTCTCATTTATCCATGGTGGAGACTAGAAGTAGCCATGCTGAAACAATTTCACAAACGCAGTCCATTGTTATTACGTTTAGGTAGCAGAACAAGGATGTGCAGCCAGTACTGGAATGAGTTGAAGCATGCAGGATGTGGCTGAACAAAATGCTGACAGGACTCCATATGTATTTCGTTTTCAATTAGCTCTGACTTACAGAAAAAAACCCTCTCCAACCTGGACAACCTAAATGTAGCTTCTCGTGAAAAATTGCTTTGTAATTCACAGATTACTACTACATGTAGAAGATCTTTAATACAAACTACCCCTAACTTTTTTCTGTTTTTATTGTAAAAATATTCCTTTTCAAAACTTAAA
Organism: Pyxicephalus adspersus; assembly: GCF_032062135.1. Classification (NCBI taxonomy): domain Eukaryota; kingdom Metazoa; phylum Chordata; class Amphibia; order Anura; family Pyxicephalidae; genus Pyxicephalus; species Pyxicephalus adspersus. The sequence continues at coordinate 15,016,850 of NC_092864.1, read as the reverse complement.
AATTGCAACAAAGACTCCAAGGCCAGGCTTAGGTTTCTTAGAAACTCCTAGACAAACCCTGTGCCAGTAGTGTGAATTGTGAAAATTGTTTATCCCCAATGCTTATTTATACATTGATGAATGAGGACTCTAGTGTAAATGATGTGGGCTCGAGTTCATTTTACAGCAGGAGGATGCGGACCATGTTTTGCAGGAAAAGTTAATATTTACATGTAAATTTAGTTTTACCTATATCTTTGTATATTATGCTGGGTTCGGCTATTCAGTATTAACTGACACCTAATCTTGTCTCCTTTTCCTAATGTTTCCCTGACACGAAGTAGAAGTTTAGGCTTCTCAGACTTCATTAGCTCAATGCTTTCAATCACTTTTTGACTTATTAGCCGGTGAGTGCAGGATCAGGATGACAGCCCCAAAGGCTGTACTTAAAAATTCTGCAGAAGCAGCTTCCATAATTTCTTCTTCCAGGTTCCATTTAAGTAGAGATCATTGAGTTCTTCGTGTATTGCCCTGCGGTGGGCTTCTCTCCCTTGCATATACCCCCTTGAATTTAGATAGATGACTGAACATTTTATCTATTGGGATGTCACATTCAGTACTTTTATATCCTGATCTTTCTGAAAATAAAACTCCTTCACGTACCCTTCCAGAGTTCATACGGGGAGGCCTAGGATGACATTCTCCAACTCACACAGCACACAGTAGAAATCCATTTTTCTTATAACTTTTTATCAGATGACAGAAAGTTCAAAAGCATTAACAAATGTAAGAAGCAGGACAGTTGTTATCTGTGCGGTGTCTTCCTGCAGGCTGGGGATTGTCATTGCAATGCAGTAAAATCTTTTAATCTTTAATCCAGACATTCCTTCAGGAATAATTGTGTATTTAAAAAAAAAAAGATGGCATACACCTGTTAAATTTTTGACATTGTCCACTGTATCAGAGTGTAAATGAAAACCGAAAGCTTGATTTTTTTGTGCGTGTGTTGGACATTTTTAGGGCTTTGGTTATTAAAATGGCAATATAAAAATGTATAAAACATATATATTGTGTTAAAACAATAAAAAGAGTTACATTTTACCATTATGATTAGTAAGCATTGACATCCTGGCTGCCTAGGGTCTTCATGCTGTATGTGCCCTCTTTTAGGGATTGGGGGGTTAGATTTTTGCTATAAGTGATTGGTAGCATTGTTAATGTTTACTGCTGGCAGCTAGGATGGGGGGAAAACTTGAAGAAAGACTACATGATATAATTAAGCTGAGCTTTCTACTAGTCAGGGAAAAGGAAGGGTATAGAGGCAAACTCTTCTCTAATAGTTTTGGTTTTAAGCCAGCCCTAATCAATCATCCATTTATAATTACAAGAAAGGATAGATTCAGAGAGGGCTTTTAAGGCTTGCAATTTAAGTTGACTCAGATAAAGAATATATATCAAGAAATACATACATAAGCTTTTAACATTCTCAAGAACAATACCAGTTGTAATGTGAATGATGATAACTAAATTACTTTGGTTTCTTAATTCGTGATCAAAAATAGTATCGCAGTCACCGATTCTGGAGCGTTTCGCTTCCTCAGGGGATTGTTTAGAGACGCTTAATAAATTGATGAACACTGTTTGAGATAGTGGTGTGTAGAAAACAGAGGTGTGCTCTCTAATTACTTTTTATTTTTAGTTAAATATCCAGGAAATATTATGGACATTAATTTGGTAATTCCCACTCATCTTTGTGAAGAGAAGAAAAGCTTTTTAGCTGTTAATTTGTTTCTGTAGTGCAGTAGTGTGTTTCTGTTTGCTAGGCAGCTGTCAAAGACCTCTTTTCTTCTCTCCACCAAGATGAGCTGGAATTCATTTTATCTCTGGATGCCACTGTTCTTCCTTCCAACCTGGAAGGCACAGCAGGAGAAATGTTTCAGCAACACACTCTAGTCCATTGTGCTGTTCCATATGAATCTTTCTGGAAGGTTGGTGACGTTGTCCTCGCCTGGACTCTGTGGGTGGAAGCTGGGGAGAAAAGTAAGTATAATTTCAACTTTCCCAGTTAAGGGTACCCTTTTCCTCTACTAAGTGTAGGTGAGACAACATTTTATTGGAAGGTCCACTCGAGCGGAAAAGTCATTTCCCTATTTTGGATAAACGTTTTGAATCTTTTTAGTTTTTGCTGCAAACCCTCCAAGTACACGCAATTTATTTTTTACTTCTGGAAACTCTTGAAAGACTCCTTTTCTTCCCAAATTTATTAAAACTATTCAAGACTGGAGTGTAAGGCCCAGGTCAGTATCAGTATTCCCCAAACACCAGTCCCCCAATCCACAGCCGCAGGCTTCGCCTATAGCGGCCCCCGCTCAGCCTCGGGAGACTGGTTGCATCTCCCAGCACTCGGTTGCCCCCAGAACTTGGTGCGCAAGGGATGGTGTCTGGAGATAGGCCGGCAGTCGACCCGGAGCCCACAGTACAGTTTGACTATGCTAGGACAATGGTCATTGTCTTCTGGCATGCTCTGTACCATACTGAACATTTGACAGATGCAGTAGAGCTTAAGGTGTTGCACCCGTTACATCGATATCCGGCCTAAGAGACAGGACGCTGGAAGGTTTTATTAATAAACGTTTAAAAGCTGTTGAATTTTTTAGATGATCTAATTCATCTAAATGATCTCAGTGGAGGCTGGAGTCAGATTTAAAGCCTTTGATTGAATCTTCTCTTCTGTGCTCCTGCAGGCTTTAATAAAGAAATGTTCTTTGCTCCCTCTAGTGGATCCAAGGAAAAGCCACATCCTTTTCATTTACCTGATGGATAATATTTCTTGAAACCAGACCACTTCTTGGAATGTTTTTGTTTTGAAAAGGAGCATAAAAAATACCAAGATTAGAGGTAATGGTGATTGAATGTAGACCTTCCTAAATCACTATCCAACAGTCCTGTGGCCAACTGAATGACTTTTTCCACCCCCAAGCCCACTTTTGTACCCCTTATCTGAGGCTTGTCTGTCCAAAAAAAACAAAAAAGTTTCATGGACAGTGCTCTTGCAAGGTAAGGGTCCTTTCATAGCAGGAGTGCTGGGCTGAGAGCAAGACAATTGCAAAAAAAATAAAAAAATTTGATTTGCAATGTGCCCAGTTTAGCTAAAAATAAGACGTTCTGCAATTGTACTCAGTGTTCTTCTAAAGGTCTGATGCATAATGCAATGCTCTGAGACACAAAGAAAGCCTTTAACAATTTTTTAGTGTTTGTCCCAGTAAGTAGTTTTGGCGTTAAAGAATTCAGTGCTTTGTAATTAATCTCAGCACTTTGTAATTTTTTGGAATGCTGATATTGGTGTATGTAGCACTAATGTCAATTAATAAATTTTGTATTTTGGGCATAGGGGCATAAGATTTGTTGTCCTACAGATCTAGAAAATATCTTAGTCTAGGGCTGTTTGTTAACAACTCATTATATGTTAGCAGTCAGCATTGTGTAAATGTCCATTCAAAACAGTATAGCTTATATAAAGTGTAAGGCCCTGGTCCAATAACAGAACTCACCAGACACCAGTCCTCCAATCTAATGTCCTCACCTATGAAAAGCCCCCGCTCAGCCTCGGGAGACTGGTTGCCCCCAGGACTTGATGCGCAAGGGATGGGGTCTGGGGAAGGGCTGGCAGAGGACCAGGAGCCCGCAGATAAACAGTACCAAGATTCCTACAGAGACGAGTCGAGAATACAGAGTCAGAGGTCATACACAGGTAATCCATCCACCAGACGAGGTACAAAGGGCAAGACACGAGCAGAGTCGGGGTCACAGGTCAGTCCAGGCAGCAAAAACTCACAGGCAAGGTCAGGAACAGTAAATCAGAAGACTCCACACACCAGCAGCAAGTTAGCCTAGCTTAATGCTACAACAGGCACTGGTTATTGGGAGCAGAGAGGCTATAAAGTCCCAGCAGCCAAAGGCAGCGCAAGATAGAGCCAGGAACTAATCTGCCTCTAAATACCTCCTTTGCTATGCACAGCCCCAGAGTGTGTGCGAGGGATGCCGATAAAATACAGCAGGCTGCACGGGTAAAGTGAAGTAGGGACTGCTATTTCTTTGTTTTCCTTGCTGCTGCAAGTGACATTGCTGGACAAAATAGGCAGTCTGGGATACTGTGGTGGCGCACAGCATGGAATCGCCAGCGTTTCATAACATAAAGTCAGTATTTGCATTTCGCGAAAGTCATTGTATGTTCTGAAAAAAAGTGTTGGTGAATTCTATGAATTTATATGTTTAGTAAGCTTATATTTAGCTTTATTAGATGTGGTTTACTGCTTTACATTCATAGTGCATTGTCCCTATACTTGGAATAAGGAATAACATTTTCTCAGAAATGGGGACAACTTTAACGTTTGATTTCCAGGGTCATAAATTGGCACAGCCAAAGGTTTTCTCTTTTAATCTGGTTGAGGATAGAAATCTTATTGGCCATTTCCCTGTTATCCAGCCACAATTCCATTTTTTGGGGATAAGAACAGATCACTTTTCGTTAATCAAATCAATTTCTGTAAATTGATGAAGCCTGAAATCTGGTTGCTATAGAATTTACACATCATTGTCACTCCAAGCTTGTTACATTAACCCGGTTCTCACATAAATTCAGAAATGAGTCTTGTATTCTTGACTTGATGGTGATATATTGGCTCGTTGTGATGCAGACATTTAATTCTTTAAACCACTGTTAAATGACTTGCAGTGTCCCCTTTAATCTGTGAAATCAAGCTGTAAGGTCATTTATTTAATGGAGACCTGCAGTTAAACAAGCTGACACCAGGGGCCTCTGAAGATGGAACACGATAAGTGTTGTGAGATAAAACGGCACTTGGATTACAGCGAGAGAGCAAACCTTGTGTAACTGAAGAGGTAATCACATCTCCTGACAGAAGAGTGGCGTGGAGGGTTTCCCCGATAGACCTACGTCTACATAAGCTTCTAATATTTGGCAATGTTTCCGATCTCTCTGATGTCATTGGCCTGTTTTTGGCCAGATAACAAGCACTCGTGAAGAGTAACCCACCCAGACAAGAGTTCAATGCAATAAAGAACTAATGGAAAATTAATTGCTCTTATGACATTTTGAAACTTGATTCAAGTCTCGAAATTTCTCAAGAGCAAACTGATACCTTTGTGTATGCTAGTGTTGCCAAAGTGAATAGGGGAGCGCTACATTTTAAAGCAGATCTGTTCTCAAAGAAGGATAAACTGGACTAAGCATTAAATAGCAGACACACATTTACAGGATTTACAGGTTTACATTTTTAGCACTCTGCAGCTTCAAAATTTAAGGCTTCCAATATTCGATGACTATTTGCTACACCAAAATTTTTGCTTGGTACCCTCATCCTTCAAGCTGACACTTAGGAACAATGAAACTGGGGCTAGGTATATATTGGGGGATAGAGAAGTGGGTTCAGGTTCCCTTACCCCACCACAGTTCCAACCCCCGTGACATTACTGCTTTCTCCAAGGACTTTGCAGTAGGATTATGTCTTTTTATCTTTCTCTTTAGGATTATGTCTTTCTCATGTAAATTGGTTTTCTTTACTTTTCTTCCCTTTTCTTTATATAGTCTGCCCAAGTTTTCACTTTTATTTTTTTTACTACTGAGCCCCATATCACTACATGACACATTTCTAACATAAGGGGAACCAAGGTGCCTAACTGGAGCATTGACTATACAAAGCATCCAGACATGTCGAATAGCAGCAGTACCTCAGAGCCGTCCATGCAATGATAGTTTTAGCACATTGCCGCCTGAGCTGCATCTAAAAATCACTGAATGTAGAGGGAATCAAGTCTCACAACAACTAGGGATGCACCATAATTGCATCCAGAAATGTTGGCTATCAGCAATACCCTGGAGCTGTTTATTGAAGGAAGTTTCAACACATTTTCTCCACTATAATGTATTTTCTACAGGGAGCTAATGTAGGAGGAATCAAGGTGTCCAACCAAGGGATGCACCAACCATCGCATCCAGAAATTTTGCTTAACAGTGGTACTGTGGAGTTGTTCAGGTGAAGAAAGTTTCAGCACATTGCCCTTGGATCTGCAGTTATGAAGTACCTTTAATAGGGGATGATTGTAGGGGGAAATCAAGGTGGCTCATCAAGCAGTGCATCCAGAACTTTGGAAAAGCAGCATTACCCCGGAGCTAGCTGTCCAAGCGAGGGAAGTTTCAACACATTACTTCCAATTCTGCAACTGTAAAGTACCTTTTACAAGGGGTGAATGTAGGGGAAATCAAGGTGCCCAACAAGAGGATTCACTATCAAATGCATTCAGAAATGTTGGGTAGCAGCAGTACCCCTGGAGTTGGTCAAACAGGGGAAGATTCAACACCGTAGAGCTGCAGCTATAAAGCTCCTTCTTTTACAAAATTCTCCAACATGACCACATCATATATATATAAATATATATATATATATATATATATATATATATATATATATATATATATGTCTGTGTTTGCATCCATAACTTCTACATTTTGAAAACGAATTGCTGCATGCTATGAATTTGTATATTAGTAAGTTTGTGCTTCGCGTTGCCCAGTGTGGTTTGCTGCTTCTCCGCTGTCCCGATATGTGGAATAACATGTCCATGCTATCACTCCAGTGAAAAGCAGAATTTGGGGATAATTTTATGTTTGCTTTTTAGCGTCATAAATGAGCATAGCCAAAGGTTCTCTTTTTTTCCATTATTATTGATGGAAATCCTATTGACTTTTCTCTACTTTTTTTGGCCAAACGTACCAATTTTTACCATTTTTTCCATCTAATTGGTAAGCTAGGAATGTGTCCTGGACCAAGCTGAGGCTACAGTGGAGATCCATTACCTGTCTGTGCTGTCTGGCAAAGTTACCCTGAATAAAGGACTGTATACCATAGAATTATTAAAACTGTGAATCCATCCTTATGCCTGGGGTTCAGTTTTATTCCATCTACCCCAGTTTTAAGCAGTTTTAAGCTCTCTCTGCACATTGCCTTCCCTGAATAATCCTCCTCAGCTGTTGGTATTGTGCAGTTCTATAAATAAAACCATATATGTATTATGCTATTATAGAGACAATACAACGATCCATAGTGTTAGAGGTCCTGTTGTTCTGTGAAATCCCCCAGCGACACGTGCTGGCTTCTTTCTTCCAGAGCTGGAATCACTTACCATGGAAACGTACTTATTGCGAGAGTGAAGAATCGGAAAAATGCAGACTCTGCTCCGACAGTAAAAATAGAAGAGTGCAGAATGGAAGATAGGAAGGTTACACTTCTCGTTACTTAGTAATGTGTCTCATTAACACAAAGTTGTTCCACATACGTCAGATTATGCATTCACAGGCACGCTACTCCACTAGGGCTTAAAGCTCTGCTCCATCATGAAGCCTGTTTTACATAATCTCTGTTCTGTGCTCTCCAAATTCACAGGGAAATTGTGGCCAATTGTAAATATCCTAGAACATTTCTTCACATGGCATATCCATTTCTACCCGTGTCTACCTCTGCCTTTTCAGGAATTTAATTATCTGGTGCTACGTGAGGGAGGTGTCTAAAATTCCATTACTGAAGCAAACCTGTGATTTGCCAAGTAGGACAAGGCAGCAGACTTGTTATTATGCCTACTGTACCCCTTGCAAAGCCTTTTGGGGGCGTACTTAGGGCTGGGCACTGTCTCCCCGAGTGCACAAACTAACGGTGGGTTGAAACAATCACCAATATTATTATTATTACTATTATTACACTGTATTTATATAGCGGCAACATATTATGCAGCATTTTACATGTCCATAGTCATGTAATTATCTGTCCCTGATAGAATCTCACAATGCAATGTTCCTACCTCTGTCATATGTCTTTAATATAGTCTAAGGTCAATTTTGGGGGTGAAGCCAACTAACCTAACTGCATGTTTTTGGAATGTGGGAGGAAACACAGGGAGAACTTGCAAACTCCATGCAGATAGTGTCCTGGCCGAGATTCGAACCTGGGACCTAGTGCTGCAAAGAGTGCTAATCACTGAGCCACCATGCTGCCCATACACCAGTGACACATCAGAGGTAAGGGAGGGAGTCCTATGTTTCTTCACATCAGAATGTCCATGCTATCTTTCTAGCTATATCTTAGAAGCCAATCTGGGCATTGAACAGAGTACAGTATACATGTGCTGTTGGAAAGGGAAGTATTAGCTTTTGGTCAATATTCTTATAAATATTTTTTCACCTTTTACCTAACTAGATAATAGTGCTCTGATCCCCATTTAACATTTTCACTATGATGACTTTTCAGCTTTGCTGAAAGAAGCCCTTGTATGCAGAACTCAAATGTATCCTCACACACAGTGACTAGTCTTATTATCAGAGGGCTAGGATTTCAAAAGCACTCCTCAATGTCCTGCACTGTTTAGCCGTTTAACATTCTGGGCCATTTGCTCTAGCACATCGCATCACTTCTCTCCAGTTGCTGTGATTACTTGTTTGTTACACTACTAGGCATGGAAGGAGCCCGAACCAACAATAAAAAAACACCACTTTTCTAGCCCCTTGGGATTAGGCCACGCTTGTATATACCACCAATAAACCAGAGAGGAGCGTTTTACTTTTCCTATATTGGCCTGGTTATTTAGAAATAACTTTACCATTACCTAGAGAACAGAGTATCATATATATATATATATATATATATATATATATGCACAGGAAATAATGGCATTCTGTTTTGTAAAAAAAAAATTGATAGAAAAAATCATCAGGAAAACAATCAGAGGATAGATGGTGTAGTTAATTAGAGATAATTAGTGTAAACTAGAGAGAGATACATAGAAACAGAAAGAAAACACCTTTGTGTCAAAGTCTGTTTTTTGACAGCTGCTGCATTTACATAGCAACTGCTGACTGTTATTTTGACAGTTGGGAATTGACAAAAAATGCGAAGATGGAATTAGTAGCAGGGAAGGAGGAAATCAGTCGGGTAGTACACCTGGCTAGGAGGGGCTGGGGAGAACACTGCAGAGGGTTTTGGTCATTAAACAATTATGCTAATTTTCTTCATTGTTCTTTACTGTGTGCAGCTAAATATGTACAATTTTCTAACCAATCTTCACCCGTGTTTTGTGAACCATCAAAGAATGCCATGTCCTTGTTCTGAAAATGCCAATTGCCCGACTTTTGGAATGACCAATAGTTTAATATTTTCATTGACCTTAAAGAAATGTGCGGAACAAGAGATTTGGAGAAAAGTGGACACGGCTCTGTTTTGTTCCTTTGTTTCCTGATTTGAAGCAGACCTGCTGTATTTTGCAATGTTAACATCTTTGTGGGATGAATGGGTGGATAGGAAAATGCAGCGCCAGGCTTCTTTTAGTGCTTCCTGCAAGAGCCTAAACCTTTAGTTAAATGATCTCTGTTGCACAGAAGGCTCAGCCGATCTGATCTTTGAAAACTTTTTTTATTTAGCCAAGATTAAATAAGCAAAAAAATTTAATTTGAGTAGTAACATTTTTTGAAGTTTAGTATTTCAGCCATTTTGTAATTTTTTTAATTATTTACCCAGACCCAGTTTAAGGCACGTGGCCAGGTAATGTTGTTTGGGTTTGTAGTGGTGAGATGAGAATTTTGTAATGGGGAATATATCTAGTTAGGATGAGTTGTGTGTAGTTAGGTCTTCTGAAATGGACATCATTGATCCATCTCTCAACTGGCTGTGAAAATAACCCTTTTTTTGTATAAATGAGCATTTTAAGGCTGTATAATGCAGGCATGAAACATAAAATATTTTAAAAGCTACAGATTCTCTTTAATACCATTGTGACAATTCTGTGACTATTTTAGCAGAGTCCCACAGATGGTGCATGGTGTTTTGAGCCCAGCTCCCGTGACTTAGGCCGGCAGAGCCGTTCAGCAGTTGGATGATTCGGGAACACACTGGTGCAAAGAAATCTGGTGCCATTCATACTTAATGTGCTCTATGAGCTTGCAAGCCTCTTAGAAGTGTTTAAGCACTAAGGAGCTTTTAAGGCTGCAGCACAGCCGAATTTGCAGCTCCTCTCAACGGGCATTCTATTGGAACATCCTCATCTGTACCCAGTTAGAGTAACCCTTTATCAGCCATCTGTGTGAAATGAGAACAGTGTGTTTTCCTATATATTCTGTCATGAAACCGACACAGGTCTGATTACATATCCCTACAAAATTTCATTCATGTGTATCCAATTGTTTTCCCCTGCAATCTTCATCTGATTGTGTATGATACAACTCCCATTGATTAATTTATTGCACCAACTGAAATCTCCCCATAGATTTATCTGTTCACTTTCTCTTCGTTCCAGCTGAGTGCACATTGATATTTATTGCTTTGCCACCCCTTCCCCTACTCAGATTCAACTGATATCCCAAATTCCTAGTTACTCGCATCAGTCCATCCATATTCAGGGCCGAAAGCACTTCTATTTAAACAACAGGCAAGGTCACGGGCCCAAATTTCAGGTGCCAAATTAGTGCAATGAGAATCCAGAGAATTAAAATAGGTATTGGGACAAAATTGAACATCCGCTTTCAAACCTGCCATATTTTTCCCTATCCTGAAGAAACCCTCACTAGACCCCTCCTTACCTTCTAGCTAGCGTCCTTCCACTGAAACAGCCCTTACTAAAGTGGCCAATGACCTCATCAGAGCTAAGTCTCAAGGCAACTTTTCCCTGCTCCTTCTCCTTGATCTTTTCTCTGACACTGTTGATCAGCCCCTTCTAATACAAATCATGAGCTCCATTGGTATCAGTGACACTGCTCTCTCTTGGTTTGCTTCCTATCTCTCTCCTTTCAAGTTTCTTTCAATGGTAATTCCTCCTCACCCACTCTCCTCCCTGTTGGTGTTCCCCAAGGGTCAGTCCTTGGACCGGTCCTCTTTTCTCTGTACACCTCCTCTCTCGGTAGTCTCGTATCCTCCTTTGGCTTACAGTACCATCTGTATGCTGATGACACTCAAATCTTTCTGTCTACCCCTGACCTGTCTCCCTCAGTCCTGGACAAGGTCTCATGCTGCCTGTCAGCCATCTCATCATGGATGTCTGACCGATTCCTGAAACTCAACCTGGATAAAACAGAACTCATCATCATCCCCCCCTAAAATTCCAAATCTCCCCCTGACATATATCTAACTGTTACTAACACTGTTTTTGGCCCCTCCCCTCAGGCACCTTGTCTTGGTGTCACCTTTAATTCTGCCCTCTTATTTAACCCCCATTTTCAGAACATTTCCAGGTCCTGTCACTTTCACCTACGCAACATCTCCAAAATCATCCATCGCTCCTACCTGTCCCCAGGGACCACAACACTATCATCATCTCTCTTCTGGACTACTGTAACCTCCTCTTTTTTTTTGTATCTCACTAACTCCACTCTCTTCTCTACAATCTATTATGAACGCTGCAGCCAGACTCATCCATCCTTCCCACCGCTCCTTTTTTGCTGCATTTCTTTGCCTCTTCATTGGCTTCCATTTCACCTTAGAATCAATATCAAGCTCCTGTGCTTTGCCTTCAAATCCCTCCACAGTTCTTGTCCCACTTACATTTCTGACCTGGTAAAAAAAATACTCCCCCAGCCGCTCTCTTCCATCTTCTGATGACCTACTAATGATTTCCTCACTCATAACCTCATCACACACACGGCTCCAAGACTTTTCTAGAGCTGCCCCAACTCTCTGAAATGGTCTCTCTTGTCCTATTCAGCTTGCTCCTACTTTCTGCTCATTTAAAAGAGAACTCAATACCTATTTTTTCAAACTTGCCTACCCAACAAACTTCTTTTGTCTCTAAACCCTCACTACTTCCCACCACAACATATCTGCCCTCCTATTGTGTATTACTTCCCCCACCTCCTAGATTGTAAGCTCTTCGGGGCAGGGTCCTCTACTCCTACTGTGTCACTGTCTGTATTCATCTGTGATTTGCAACCCCTATTTAATGTACAGCGCTGCGTAATATGTTGGTATTTTATAAATCCTGTTTATTATTATTATTAATAATAATAATAATATACATGCATTTCGGTCCATGGCTGTAGGCAGAATGGCATTAAAAACCATGTATATAATTGTGTATTTCCAGATGCATCATATAGAGCCTCTACAAAATGTTGTTCTTTTTTCTACATTTTTTTCTACATACAAAGTGTTTTTGAGTTCCAGGTGACTTTTTAAATAAAAAAAGTATTTTTATAATTTCTTTTGATGATTACATATATCCCTTAGCTTTGTTGTTTGTAATGTTCCATTCCTAGGATATTCCCATGAAGAGTTAATTCGGCTACAAAGTTGGAAGAATATTTAGTTAAAGAGTCTGAAGTAATAAATTGTACAAGGACAGGCCTGCTGAATTGCTTACAAAATACCAAATGAGTACAGACAAATGCCCTCTCCATCTGAATGCTAAAAAGCAGGCAAGCTTTATGTAATATATTCACAGTAGGTGTCATGTCAACTCTTATCAAGACACTGCTGGACTTCTCTCTTCTATTTCTCTTCCTCTTCTGCTTTCTTTGCTTCTTCTTTTATCTACTTTCATTTGTTAGTAGTCCTAATTGCTTTGGCTTGCAGAATTGGGTGTTAGGAGATAAAACCAAGAAAACAGCTAGGTGCTTACCTAGGCAGTGCTTATGACGTGTTTGGCATCCAGGACCCAGGACCAAAACAAACATATTGTCCTTTTTTTTTATTAATAAAAAATTTTGATCTCACTAAAGACATTGCCATTATTTCCTATGGTAGAAGTCTGGTATTATCGTTTGATGCTTTTGTGTTCGGAAGGAGTGCTTATGGGCAAAATAGCTAAACACCAAACCAGGCACCCAAATTTATTTGTTGTCTGTCTGCCCTGTGGGGAGAACTTAGACTTGTTTTTACCCTACTGCACCTTTATATCACTTGGTTGCTTGCTTAAAGCATGGGGCGTACAGGATTTATGGGTTAGTGAAAGCATATTTACACAATATGGCCAGATATTTGTAGACTCCTAACCATCACCCCTGTATGGACCCATTGGACATCCCTTTAGAAAATTTTGGGCATTATTACATTAGTCTCCACCCCTTCTGCTAGAACAAACTCCACTCTTCTGAGAAGGCAACATTTGGAAGTGTGTCTGAAGGCAAATTTGCCCATTTATCCAAAAAAAAAAACATCCAGTACTGATGTTGGATGAAAATACCTGGCTTAGCAGGCCCTCCAACAGTGTTTAGTGGAGTTGTGTGGGCCATTTAGATTCCTTTACACCAAAATCATAAAGTGGTGTCCAAATGGAGGTGGCTTTGCACGCGTAAAATTATCTTCCAGATGCTGCCATAGGATTTGATTTGTATTACATGCAGTGTTAAACCCAGAATTTTTTTTTAAGCCGGATGGGAAGGAATTGTAGGTGGGTGGCAGCTCCTGTATTGTAACCCAACTCTTCAGTGACCACCCCAAAACAGCCGGGTGGTTACTGAAAAGTGCTGGCGGGTGCACCCGGCTTAAAGGGGCCAAGGAGAACACTGACTTGTCTTTGTATGCTCTATTAATGGTACCTTTTACTGGAAAACTCCAAAACTTAAGCATTTGGAGTGGTGGCCATGCAAGTTTGGCCATATGAGGTGCATTACCTAATTAATATTCCTTGCTACGGTGATATGGCCAATTACTTGTCCCAAAGTTTCAATTCTTTCACATGTGTATAAAGCAAAGGGACCTCATCTATAGTTTGTGTTTCTGTGATAAAAAAAAAAGAAATATTGACCATATGTTTGTCACATTGAGGTTGTGATCAGTTTAGATGCAGATATCGTAATGCAGTCCACCTTTAGTAAACCTATTCCTCTCGCAGCCTAGTTATGATGGCTCTGGGGATTTGTTCCAGGAAAGCCCATGCAGTCCATTATTTTATTATGTATCAAACGCCTCGTGATTTGCTAGAGGTCACCAAGGTCACTTGGTCTTGGACGGGACTCCCTCGGCTGCTGCAAACCTTGTAATTACTGGCAGGCCATGGGAGAATAAAAATAGCAGCTCTGGAGCAGAGGATTATACAGATCCAGCAGCTGACAGCACTGTGGGCTTTCAATTGAGTCAAATCTAATGAGAATTGTGCCTGGTACTCTCCTGTGTTTCGGTGATAACAGGGCCGCCTGTCTGCCGCATTCATGGGAGGTGGGATGGGGACACAGAGCTGGACTTTGTATCGGGGGGAGTCGCAAGCTGCGGACTAACCACCATCTCTTGTAATTTGTTCCCCCAACAAAAGAGTGTAATTAATTGTACAAAACATGCAAAGACGGCAGATGTGATGGGAGCGGTAACAGCTGGGGATGAGCTCTTCCGAATTACAAATGGGAATTGCTGAAAAAGTGGAACTATTTGGATTGGTTCTAAAAGTAAATGAAAGTAACTGGATTTTATTTTAAGGAAATTTATATTCTCTTTAAACATCTTTAGGAGTTTTAAACTAAAATATTTCTAATGTTTCAGACCTCTGAATAAAAAATGTTTCACTAAATGGTAGCACTTTCTGATGCTTGCAGGGTCTACATATATTTACCAATCTTTTCAACCAGCCATTCGGAGTCTTTTTCCAACTTCCCATTGTACGGTAAATGAAACCTCTCATGAGATGAAATTGTTGGCTGCCTTTGCTGACCTTCTCCTGAATATTGGGCAGTTTCTAAAGGAGAGCCGGTAAATAAAATCTGTGCCTACAGTCTGCAATGTTATAGTGATAGTTTTTTTTTTTTGCAGAAAAATTCCCTGGAGCCAGTGGGAAATAGAAATGTTCAGTGTTGTTCCTGGGGCAAAAATAAAGGCCTTAAAAATGTCAGACTTTGGTGGCAGTGGCAGAAAGGAGTGCCCAGCTAGGAGTAGCAGTGCTTAGAGAGGAGACCGGAGGTCTATAGTGCCCAATGGAGGGTGGGGAGAATAATAGTTCCCAGGGAGGAGTGGAGGGAATGTTGTTTCTCATTATCTAGCATTATATTTGTAGCAATAATGACAAATCTAGGAGGGGAGTGAAGATCCATGTTAGTGGAAAGAACCCACCCAGTCAAGAAGTTGTCCTGTGCTGATGTTTTCTATCCTCCTGCTGCCTAAACTATAACAACCATTGGGCAGGAAATCTCTCTATCACACAGAATCTGCGGATACCAGGAACTAATGCTGCAACAAGCACTTCTACAATATGCTTCGAAAGATGGCAGAATTGTGTTAGGGTCCCTGAACATTTTTTTATAGGTTTGCATGATATCCTCTACTCTTTTGCCTTTCCATATGATTTTGGAGTGTCAGCGGGACCTTTCACTCATTCAGCCAAAATAGTACAAATTTTTGAGGTCAGGTAATAATGTTGGATAAGAAGTTCCGGAAGTTCATTACAAAGGTGTTAAGAAAAGCTTAGTTTTGGGCAATGTTTAGGACACTCATATTCTTTCATAGGAAAGCCCTGTCCTTATGGATCTGGTGGATGTGGCTTTATAGCATGGCGCTTCTGAAACAGAAAATAGACTTTTGCTACAAAGTTGAATTTGCAAAAACATCTTTGTGTTCTGCAGCTTGTACACTTGTCAGTGTTCTCTTCTCCCCCTTTTAGACGGGCGCACCTCCTGGCACTTTTCTGTAACCAGCTGGCTGTTTTTGGGTGGTTACGAAAGAGTTGGGTCACACTACTGGGACTGCCACCCAACTACAATTTCTTCCCACCCGACTTAAAAAATTTCTGGGTTTAACACTGTGATTGACTGGAAACAATTGAACTCAATACTTTGGAGAGGCATCCAATAAATTTTGACCGTTGTAGGCATAAAAGTGCACAAACGTTATAGTATACGCTGGGTATGATGATCAGACTGGGGGTACAGAAGTAACATGAGATGCCAGATTTAAGAAATTGTCTAGTCTTCATCCAGGGGTCCAATGTGTGCCAGAGGAGTCTGCATCACAAGACTGGCTGAGCCTACTTACAGATACATTCTAATTAATACAGCTGTATGTATATGTCTGTATATCACATGTGTGCTGAGCTGCTGATATTATTTTGTGCATTTATAAATGTGTCTTTGCAGTGACTTCACATCTCATTGCACCCACTCAACAAATGAAACTGTGAGCTGTGGCCAACTGCAAATCCTTCTCCTTATGTTTTCCATGCAAATAGATCCTTGACTGGGGGTGGATTTATTTATTTTGGTTAATACGTATGGGAAATATCTGAAGAATCTGCGTAATCCATCTGCTTCCAGCTTAATCATACAGCTGTTTCAGAAAGACGAGACAAACCGCGACATGCTTGGCTTTTCAAACATAGTGACCGCTGGCAAGTAGAAAAGCAGGAGATTAAAATCAAAGAGGACCGGTTTTTAAAAATCAAAAGCTAGTTGGATTTATTTTGTGCTCTGCAGGAGGTATAAATCCAATGTCATGGTGTTATTGCTGTGTGCCACCAATTATATTTTTGCACTTTGTGACCTGCACACATTTTACACCACTATCTGCTGCTACTTAGTGTTGGCAAAGTTGTGTCTAAATGTAAAAAAAGATACATTGTTTTCTCAGTTTAGGAAAGTTTAAGGAGAAGTGAAAAACTTGGTTCCTCTTTTTGAACGCTGTTTAAACTCCGTAAGAAAAGTTTTTTGGTTTTTTTGCATTTTTGGTGGAACATTTTCTGTTGCGTTGGCCAATATGGAAAGCTCAAACTTAAAGAGAAAACGTAGATTTTTGGAATTCTTAGATATCCGTCTTCTTCTACACCTGGACCCCTGTATTGAAGAAATATGGTTCTTTAAATGTTTTTTTTATCTGGCACACTTCTGGGTTTATCAGACGCCTGCACTGTATAGTTTCAACCACTGACCCCTGTTTCATTGTGTCCTGTAGTGATATAGAAAACATATAATAATCAAATTTTTTTGTTTTTGTTTTCAAATTTAGCGGTTACTGCAATGGCGACTTAAGAGGTGGTGCCATAATTTACAAATTGCCATATTAGCATGTGGTATTTAACTGTAGAAAGAGAAGATCGAGAAAGCAGACTAATTGAAAAGGGGGCTGAGCTTCAGAATTGCTGCTGTTAAAAAGAACAAGCTGAGACGAGTAGCCCGATGTAGCAAAGGAAAAATGTTTCTCCTGTAAAATTTAAGAATGATTTACTCCACAGTGCCTGGGGCTACATAGATCATTTGAGAGGTTGTTTTTTGGCTAATATGTTACTTCTATAGCATTGAAACAGAGTCAGCACAAACATAAATTCTTTCAGATTTTTTATATATAAGGCCCAGTATAATTGGTTGAGCCCATATATGTCCCTAGAGAATAAAACCGTTTTTCGGGCATCCCACTAAGGTGTAGAAATGTTTAATTAACATTTGCAGCAGTCAAAGGCTCACACGAGCTGACCTGCATGATTAGTAACAAAAGCTAAACAGCCTCAATATCCGCCAAGGCACCACTGATCTCTGCTGGGATAAATTTAAAAGGATTAGGGTGGTTAATCTTGACAGCAGGTTGCACCATTCTTATGGTATCTCTAAAGCGGTAACAATCCGGCAAACGAGACAATCAAACACAGCGGGGCTGTCCTGACACATCCATATCTTCTGCTACTGACCTGCATTGCTGTCCTCATTTTTATATACAGACATACCTCTGTTGTTCAGTACAAAGCTTGGAACAGAAATGTTATGGTGAATAATTTAAATAGGGTATAGAAGCTGACATTATTGAGCTGCTCCTATTGTGAATCTTTACATTGATAATTGCATATTAGGTTTTCCCTGTACAGTGGGCACTATGGTGTTCTAAAGGATATCTGTATGTAGTCATTTCCTCAGGTAACCACATTTTTGGAGCATAAATAAAAAAAAAAACATGTATTTCCTATGGGGTGGCTAGGCATGGTTTATGGGGTGGCCAGGCATGCCATTGTGACATTGCTGGGTGTTATAAAGATTTCTTGTGAGGATAGAGTACTGTTAGTTGGTTGGTCAGTCTTGTGATGCAGACATGGGTTAGGCCTGTAAAATACTGGCTTTCAAAAAGCAATATTGCAGCACAGGGGGTGACCAGGTTTTTTAGTTTACGTTTGAATGGGTAATTCATTGTTATCTTGTTTTTGGTTGTAGTTCGGCTTTAGGACAGTTGTGTGCTTTCAACCTTGTGGCGACATTAATGGGAAAGCCCTTTTATGTTCCAGCATGACTGTGCCCTGTGTACACAAAGTCAGCTCCAAAGACATAGACATACTGTGATGAGTTTATTGTAGAGGAACCTAAATTGGAACTAAACTCCCTTTGCTCCTTCTCATGGTCCTTTTCTGGGTTCAGGATCTTCAGCAATCGTGATTGATCTGGGTAGAATGACATAAATCCCAAGCATGTGTATTGAAGGTAAATATTTCCCAGCATGGAAGCATTCCGAGATCGTACACTGAGCTTGTGCAGAGCCCTGACCTCAACCCTATTTGAATACCTTTGGGATGAATTGGAAGGACAAAGTCACAAGTCATTTTTTGTGTTATTTTTTTTTCCTTTGGCTGAATGGGTACACAATGCTACAGACCCTTTTCAAAATCTTGTGGAAAGCCTTCCCAGAGGAGTAAAGGTTCTCATAGACACAACTTCATATTAATGCCTGTGATATTGGAATAGGATTTCCAACTATTTCATATAAGTGCAGTGATCCTCTTC
Source organism: Pyxicephalus adspersus (assembly GCF_032062135.1). Classification (NCBI taxonomy): domain Eukaryota; kingdom Metazoa; phylum Chordata; class Amphibia; order Anura; family Pyxicephalidae; genus Pyxicephalus; species Pyxicephalus adspersus. Next base: position 14,998,141 of record NC_092864.1, on the reverse strand, counting down.
CATTCACAAGTTGGAGCACCATCTTTCTCCTTTCCTCTTTTTTGAATGCTTGTAAATAGACCAGAAATACCAGAAAGGTCATCTTACACCGAGTAAATTTATATGCCCTTTGCTTCCTTGTTTCTGATATTTTGCAGGACTGTAATCCTAATTCTTTCTTATGTAATTCCCATTCAGTGACTTGGAACAAGCATGAGCATATTAGGTGTCCTAACATGCTTATTCCAGGTCAGTGGATTATGATGGAACTTGCGCCTTGCAATTCAGTCCTGGCAACTTCTCTCACAGATGCTTGAAAGGACTATATGAAATATGCAAGCAATAGGGGTATTATTTTATTAGAATCATGAATGCACATTTTGTGTCTAATAGTTATTCAAAAGGTAAAAAAAAAAAAAAAATCCCCAGGCCCTTGTCAGATTTGACCACCCAAGTGGCCCCTTCTGCAGATTAGCCCCTCATTGAACCTGCCCCTAAAGATGAGCCGTCAGCACCGAATATGCTGGCTGCCATAGGAAAATAGAAATGCTTCATGATGATCTGGTGTGTGTACACATCAATGTACTTTTACTGGGACACAATTACCAGGAATCTGCTTCTCCCCATTTCCGCTCCCTCTTTTCTCATTATCAGCCCCAGTCCGTCTTTTCCCCATGATAACTGTGCTGGTTCTTCTGCCAGCCTCATCATAGCCCCATGACAGCAAATAGTTATTGCAGCTCCGTGACCGCTCTCTCTCAATATGATGAAGGATGTTGCTGGCCTTTGTGTAGAAGGCAACATCAAGCTTTCAATGAGAGGCAGCAGCCTGACAACCCCGCTGGCAGGGAATCCTAAGATCTGTACTTCCTATTCCACTCATGATCCCCTGGAAGCAGAACCGACAGGTTGCCATCTCTCTCAGAAAGCTGGATTTTGCCTTATACACGGCATCACCTATTATCATATCAATAAATACACTAACTTATCAAAATATGGGACAAGATGACAATTCAGGGACACCGGACAGTTTGTACATTGTACAAAGTGGATGAAAGATGGGACACACTAACTGGATAAGTGGAAAAGTAGAAAGCTGAAACACCTATGAAGGTTACTGCATACCATTGGCAGGAGGAACCTGGAACACGAAATTGTTCTCCTCACCCAGTTTTTGACCAACCAGCTATTGCTTCCTATCACCCAACTGAATGAAAATTTCTGTACATAAAACAGTTCATAGGGTTCATTTTTCTAAGTTTTTATAGGCAGAGTTTCCTCACCTATGCTTTGTTATTGCTTTAACAATTTGTAGTTGTCACCACCACATTTGAAGTATTGTATTATCTGTATAACCCACCCCTGACATCCCTGTTACTTTGTGCAGCACTATGGGAGATGATGGCGTTATATAAATCACTAGTACTAGAAACCATTATCCCTGTCCTTTAATTTCTCTATGCGGGAATTCAGTTGTTCTATGTGCTCCATCCGCCAGTATCTCATTACAGTCTGTATTGCTACTTTTTTCAATACCCATTAAGCCTTTGTTGTGCATTTGAGGTGAAAAAAATGTAATTTTCTGGCCTCGGAATACAGAAGTGCAGGCTGTGTGTGTCTCCAGCACCCCCGTGATTGGATGCTTTTAACCATCCACTCATCAGTTCCTCTGTTTGCTTTGTATCAGCTTCCTTTTGAGGATGAAGCTTTTCTATTTATTGGGTAATAGGGAGCCCCAGGTAGATTTATTCCATGGTTTGGACTTTTTAATGAGTTTTGCCTTGTTATGCAGTGTTTAAAAACCAGGCATAGATGGGCAGGCTCATCAAAGAAACATTTCTCTAAAGACATGTGTAATATACCTTTGGTGACCTTTTTCTGGAAATGATAGTTGCTGCCTCGAAAGAAGCAAGCAGCCAGTGAAGTCACACGAGTTACAATTTCTAACCTGCCCATTGTTCTAAAAAGAAATACGCTGTGGCAGCCTTTATATTATAGGTAGGTTTCCACTTATTCAGGTTGTGAACAATAATTAACTTACATTAATATCCCGCGTCTTCTATTGGCCCATTAAAGTGGTCAGAGACCTCGCTGACGTGTAGTGAAGCTCAGAAGTTGTTGAGACATTTCCATGCATGTGCACCACATATTTAGGGCTTCCCAGGATGCTGCTAAGAAAGTCACAGGTGCTAGAGATGCTCTCATAGGTGCCAAAGTGGCAGGTTTGCTTGAACAGATGGAAGTTTTTGGCCTTATGGGGGTTGGAGGGGATTTTATATCTGTTGTTTTCTTCTGGATCTCAAGGGTAAGAAGCAATTAGCCTTTCAAAGCACAAATCTGAACTCTATGCTTCCTCTAACCACTCAGACTATCCAAACCCCACTAATCTTTGGCTTAAATTAAAAATCTACACTTTCTCCAATACTTACAACTAGAAAGCTTTCTCAGGGCCAAATCTTTAATACGGGTTCACTCCAGTTTAAGGGAGGCCATCCTTCCGCAATTCTCCCTTTCTACCTAGGTGCTGGGGAAGTGGGCCGTCCTTTTTAACCCTGATCTCCTCCAGATACCTGGCAGTTCATACAGACGGGTTGGAGGAGAACAGTGAAGGTAATATTAAGTGAGAGATGGAGGGAACTCCATTTTAAAATACCGCATCAGGCACACCAGGCTTTTAACTGTCCACCAAATGTTAACTGGAAAGAATAGTTGACTTCCTGTCCAAAATGCAAGGAATTAGCACCTAACCTATTTCACCTCTTGTGGTGGTGCCCGGTGATTCATAAATGCTGGATAGAAGCACTAGCGTACATGGAGAAACTTTCAGATAGACACAGACTGTGTTTCCCTATTACATGCCTCTAAAAAGATGTGAAAATATTTTGTTTGCTTATCTTATCTTTTAAAAGTGATCTTATTGGCTCAGGGCTGATCATCCTTCCACGGTAGAAGTAAAGAGCCAACTTCATAAACTTATGCTCTTTGACATATTGAATGCCTTTAGAAATAAGAATACAGCACCAAACACTCCAAACACTGACCTAAATTTGTGATAGTTAACAAATGATCAGCTGATTAAGAGCCTGGTATGACCTGGAATGATACAGTGAAACTGAGGGGCACATTCGGTCCACGGATGTGCTTTGAAATTATACAAGTACTTAAGGATAATAGATCCTAGTGCATGATTTATCAATATATTTCAGATGTTGGATTCCTAAATAGTTTTTCATGAGGATATCAGAAGGGGGGGGAAGGGAAGGTTTCAAAATTTAATCCGTAGATGTTTTTGTTTAGTGGTTGGCTCTGTACAGTACCTTGATTCCTTTTAATGTTTTGTTGTGATGTTCTGTCTACAACATGCCAAGTCTTTGGTTGGGCGACAGATACATATGTATACTCCTGTACCATTCACAATAAGAGAATGTTACTGTTTTTCTTCACTGTCACACTGATTGAACTGTGTATACTTGTCTTAAGAAACTAAATAAACATCTAACTTACTTTTTTGCACTTCTAAATTTTCAGTCATCTAGATTTTCAGTACCAAATCTTCTCTTTTCTTATGTATATGGGTGGGGGGTTCTATATCACTGCCTTTGTGACATAGATACTTACCTATTGACTATCCAGTGGCGGGGTCTTCTCAGGATACAGTAGAGGAAACTTTCTTAACAGTGAGATCAGCAAAAGGGGATCAACTGGCGACTGTCCAGAACTGCACCTCCACATCACTTGATAACTAATTCCTCGTAGGAAAAAATGGCACCAGTGTTGGACCTGGACAGTGGATTTAGGTGGGTAAAACAGGCTTCAAGGGGTTATAAATACCTGGGTAGTGATGGAATTTTGTACAAAGTGCTCCCCCAGAAGTATTTTAATTTATTATCCTGGAACACTTTCATTCCTTTGGTCCATTGACCGGTGATTAGAAATTCCTCTCTTCTCTCCAGTGCTTAGCTAGTTGGTGTTGTGTCCTATTCTCACATTGTGCCTTCATGCTGGAGGACTTAAGGACCCTATGAGGTCCCTGTAAGGACTCCATTGAGAACCCTTTGATGGACACATGTGAATAGCTTCCATGTCACAAGGAAGTGACTTGGTTACTACCAGAAGTAAAAAGACCTGGGACCTGGGCTGCCATATGACCAGAATGTTGTGTAAGTAATCATGGCTTTTAGGTAGATTTACATTTCCAATAAAAATATAGATTAAGCACAAGGAGGAAAGAAAGGTAGAATGAAGGTAAAAAGGTAACAGGTTCATTGTTTGGTTTAGATGATACCACTTAACTTCAGATTTATCCTGTCAGTGGCATTACATTATATCAGAATAATATAGATAGTACCCAAGCCTTGTGACTGGACAGAAATTTATCATTTATCCCCTTTTTGAGACCATGAAATGATTTAAATCACATATTTACTTTATACATCGCAGCTTACATCTGCTTGCCTGGAGTGTGGTCATAAAACCCACAACAGAATGTAACACCGTGATAAATCGGGAGGCTATTGCAATGTTTGCTTCACTGCACTATAAAGGCATATCTCTGGATTGATAGCCTTCGGTGTATTATGAATGATGGCTACTGCGTATCTGTACAAAATTCACCAGTTATAACCATTTATCTTGAAAAACTATAAAAACCTAATCCTCCCACCTGATTTCAACTTTAAGGTTTAGAACTTTCCCAGCTAAGCAGCCCACCAAGAGATAAGTCACATTAAAAAAGCTCTGAAACTTCTGTGTTCTCTGGTTTTCTGAATAACTTGCCCATTGATATTCCAAGCCATGGTCAGCAATCAAAATAAAATTGGTGGGGTTTAAATAGGTTTAAAAACACCATCTGAACCCTAAAACACAATGTAATCTCTACACTAACCTTTAAAGGGCAAAGTCACCAAAAAACTGAGTTTTTTGTTTTTGGTAGATGTGGGAGAGTTAACCCACCTGATATCTTATATCTCCGGGGACTGTTTTTGTAATATCTCTTCTTTTTTGGTTCTCCGGCCCTCTCACCTACTGTAAGGGGCACCCACTCTCCCTGGTGGGTTTGTGTAATGGAAAAAAAAAATCTGCACATTTGTAATAAATTAAGGATCTTGCATTTTTTTTGCTTTTTTAAGGCAGACTCTGCATTCATTGGACATTAATGTTATGCAGTTGTTAGAAACTGTCCATAAGGTCTGAGGAGTTGAGACATTCAATTAGCTCTATCACAGACATCTGTAGAGTACGGTCATGGGAATCTCGTCTCCATCAGCTCCCTTCTTACTTATTTCAGTTTCTGGGGGAACAATTTTTTACGTCTCTTCCTCATTCTACATTAAAGGACTGCCGTTACTTCATCTTCTCCTCCAAATGGAAGTGAAATTGAAATGTCTTCCAGTCAGAGCTCTTCAAAGAGCCTTATAATGAAGCCCTGGCTGCCATCGATGGAAGTGCACAGAGCTGGTTAATTGCCAATCCAAGGCACTTTGTGACGCTTCCCCTCCTGTGTAATTGAGAATCTGTTACATTAAGTGACTGTGCTCGTGCCAGGCTCCTGACAGATGGTGTCATTTTTTCTTGTCTATGCCAGATGGTTAGAGATTCGTGCAGGATGGGGAACGTGAATGTGACCTTTTTCGGTTTCTTACCTGTGCCTATTCAGCTTAATATTGAATTATATAGTATGTCCCCTTCTACAGCGCTGTACAAAGTGAGGTCATACAAGTGGCATACACAGTAGGTAAGATTCGCATGGGCTATAGTTTATAATCTATAAGGAAAAGATTAAGGACCAAGTCACAATGGCATATCTGGAGTGGCAAAAACACTTGGGTGCAGCCAACTCCTTACGTCATAGGTGTCTATCCAGCTCTTCCTAAGAAGGTGCAGCATCTTGAATGTGGCAAGGAGACATCAACAAAGTTTCGTCTTGCTGGTACCTACAGCAAGGGAGAGACTGCTGCTTTGCAATACCGACACTACAAAATTGTCATCAGCAACACAACTGCATTAAGGCAGCATAAACATGTTTGTTTTTTTTGAAGTAGCAATGAAAATTTCACAAGCAGAATGACGGTACCAACAAGTATAAAATTGGACTTTGATGACTTAAGCAAATGAAAACATACCACCCAATGGTATTTCCAACTTGTTCAAAAAAGCGACAATCTGTGGGCAAAAACTGCAAGGGGGAAATGGTAGCTGGGAAATATTATAGTCCTGAGAAAAGTCACTTTGACATGTAAATCATGATTCCAAGATTCGGTATAAGTGTTCGTTTGGCAGTGTTTTATGGTAGTTAGCATAAAATTTGGGTGAAAGGAAAGGGCAGATTATGTTCTTGACTTGCTTGAAAGAGACAACATTGACAACATAAGATTTTGTTTTGCCTTTAAAGTCCTGTTCTATTTGCAAACAAAATGTGATGTGTTTGTTCTTTTCCAATGTGACATGCTTTTTGAGTATTTTTCTTTTGAGGGTCTATATACAAAAATCTTCTGTTATATATTGATGAATAGAATATGAGGAGGACCTTTGTCAAGTAGAGTGCTCAACCCAGAAATTCTTTTAAGCCAGGTGGGAAGAAATTGTAGGTGGGTGGCAGCCCCTGTATTGTGACCAAACTGTTTAGTAACCACCCAAAAACAGCCGGGTGGGTGCTGAACAGTGCTGGGTGGTGAGCCCAGCTAAAAGGGCCTGGGGAGAACCTTGAAGTATGTATTGTATTTATATCTCTGCTGGGAAGATTCACCCTTTCCATTGGGCATTTTAAACTTTGAGTCAATTTTACTACTATCAGTTCCTATTGTCTCCACAGATCAGATCCGGTTGGGGAACTTTTACCCAATGGGGCCTATATTACAAAAAATTAGTTGGGCTCTTGTGAATAGACAGGATCAAAGAACCCAAGTGCCTCTGCACCTCTCTCTGGGCGCGGCGGCCATGCCCTCCAACTTTTTCTCCCTGCTCAGTGCTGCCCTTGATCATGAGCCCCAGAAATCCCTGTACCCCTGGCATTTCAAAACTTCCCTAACTTCTATGACCAGCTTTATAAATCACTGGATACATCCATATGATTTCTCTTCACTTCCCCTGAAGAAGCCAATACATTGAAACGTGTTGGGATTTAGGACTCCTCCGATGTAACCCCATAATTCCTGATCTTTCCCACTTGCTGTGGGTCATCTAATGACTAACTTGTGATAGGTGAACTCTATCTGGCATTTACAGGAATCAAAACTTTTCTTGACCTTTCTTCACTTTCCTACTCAATCAAAAAGAACTGTGTAGACTTTTTTTTTTCTGCAGTAGTAATGTTTTTTTTCTCTTCTCCTAGGATCCGAGAAGTAAACACAAGTTCAAAATTCATACATATTCCAGTCCAACCTTCTGTGACCACTGCGGTTCTTTATTATACGGTCTCATTCACCAAGGGATGAAATGTGAAAGTAAGTTCATGTTGTGCATGGTTTTAGTGTATCAGTTCTTAAGAGGGGATTTTTACTTCCTTTTTCTATCCTTCACATGGGAAGTAAAGGAAGTTTTTCCCAGTGGGTAACCACATCCCTCCAATCCCAAGATCTTTAAAGCATAAATAAATTTCACTTCACTTTTCTACTACAGAGGTGCCAACATCTTTATCTGGTATTGTACCAGGTTTGGGATCTTATGACAGTTCAGTCAATTAGGCCCAGTGGTGTGCTAAGAAAGTACTAGTGCTTAGTGTTTTTTTCCCACTTTAGTAAGATTTTTGGCCATCCCTTCTATAAGCAAAACATAAAATTGCCATAACCATTATTATTATTAAAGTGTATTTATATAACGCCAACATATTACACAGCGCTGTACAATAAATAGAGTTTGTAAATGGCAGACATATACAAACAGTGACTCAGGAAGTAAGAAGACCCTGCCCATAAGAGCTTACAATCTAAGAGGAGGAGGAAGTAGCACACAATAGTAGCTCATATCTCTATTCCAGCATAAAGTGTGTTGTGGTTTATTTTAATTAGAGGCCCGTGCGATGGGATGACAGTATAAGAACACAGCAAGCAGACTGGGACAGAAAAATGTCCCCCAATAACAGGATGGCCCAAGAACGAGGACCTGCCGGGCTAGCTATCCCATCCCTTTTTTTCTTTAAAGATGCTGTTTTAGAAACAATGACTATAAAATGTTAGATTTGTGTGAGGCTTTAGTAACTAAGTTTAAATTAAAGGATAGCCATATCCTTAGCCAAAATATGCTCTGAATCAAGATAACCTCTCTTGCCCTTTCCACAAGGGGTAATTGCTTGCTTCTGAGGATAGCAAAGGTGTAAGGGATAGGAGGGCTTAGCCACTCCATGTGCATTCAGTTTGTGAATCCCTGGCCACATAACTTGGCATCTCTGGTTGATAGTGGGAATTGTGTAACACAAATAATTTGCTATTTCTTTTGGCCTCTGAAGTCCTTGGTTAATGGACATAGCTTTGCCATCATTTTGAATTCTATGTTTCTATTAAAGATTATGCTATCTGTTACTCTTTAAACCAAAAGCAACTGTCTCTATTAAGCCCCAGATTGACCTTGAAAGTTTGTGACCTCCAGACTAGCTCTGCTGCAATACTTTTCAGCTGGTACTTGTGGATCCTTTGCTGTTGACCTGCGACATCTACATACATATGGGCCCTGATTTAATAAAGGCTGGAGAGGATACCTTGAATGGATTTCCTAAAAGTCATCAACTACTTTTAGGCAAATGTTTGCAATTCTAGAGCAGATCCATTTCCGGTTTGCTGGATCACCCAGCTTCACAGATGAAAGTGTATTCTCTCCAGACTTGGAGAGCTTTAATAAATCAGGGCCATAGTGTCCATTATGAGCATTTTCAATTATTCACTTCTCTCTATGTCCCCTGAGGAAGCCGTTACATGCGAAATGTGTAGGAACAAGAAGATAACCTTTATTAGGCTGTTCTATACCTACCATAATCTGTGGATATGAAGATGCTAACTGTTCTAATAGAAACTGCTGCAAGCAGTTTTTTAACCATTAGGCCAATTACAGAGGTTTTCATCTGAGATTCACCCAACTTTTTCTCAGAATTTTTTTTTTTACATTGGATTTATTTAGAAAATGTATGTTTCAGCTGTAACTCGTACCGGGTGATAATGCTTTTGCTTAAAATACAGACATTTTTCTACTTTAGTGTATCTCTATCACAAAAATCCCTTCCTTTTGAACTTCCTTATGTGCTTATTATTTTCAGTATATGAATGTTAAGGGATGTGGTTTAGGATTTCTCAAAAAAATCCTTTTATATATTTTATTATACTTAAAACACATACTTGCAAGCTGACTCTGGGTTTAGCATTACAATGCTCTTGGTTTAAGGTTAAATTAGTCATTACTAGGTAGAGGTGGATGACCCCAATCACATATCTGTGGTGAACTTCAGCTAAACTGGTAAACCACACGTGCTTTGCAAGAAAAGCTGCAGCACTGGTAAAAGTCAGATTTTGTTTTTACTTTTTTAGTTTTAGTTTTTACTTTCAGTTGAATTTAAGGTCACGTGTACCTTATTCCTTTGCACAACAAATGCACCAATGGTGGGCCTGCTTATGAGAATTTCATGTTTTAATCCTTACAAGAGTATACCTTTAATTTTGTTTCCAAAGTAGGCTAGGGATCAAGGCACTCAGCTGCTCAGCCTAATAATGAAATCTATCGGTATGAGAACTCTTGACTCCTCAAATGGTTTTTGGTTTGCTGAACAAAAAGCAAAATTCCTCCCTCTTCTGTGAAAGATTCACAGACGTCTGTATATGCAGATGTGAATTTCAGGCGCGTGGCATGAATGTAAAATATGTTTAGCGTGACCTTGGCGAGTAGCGCCTTCCAAAAAAGCTAGCTTACAGAGACATCTAGTGGAAGTTACTAGAGATGTAGCTTTAACTGTATCATCATCATAATAATAAATGACAGCCTAAATAGAACCTATCAAATCTGGAATATAGGAAGCTGACATTGCTGCCGTGGGTTTGCTGCTGCAAGATTCAGGGCTGTCATCACTAACATCTCATCTAAAAGTCATTTTCAATATTATATGAATATAATTAAGCAATTGTCTGGTTACTTTGCAATAAAGATCCCTGCTCAGATGTTTCCTGCATATAGTAATATTCCCAGCTAATTGCTATTCTGTTAGGGTTTTCATCTATGGCGGATAGAAGGCACTTAGAAAGTTTTGGAACAACATGCTGCATGACCTTAGCTCTTTTCTGCACATACCCTAGTGGTGATCAATAGATACATTTTGGTCCGCAGATCCTCTTGCAATGGAAAAAAAGTAATTAAAAAATATATTTATAACATGAAATATCTATCAGCTCTTCAAAGGTTTTTTTTTTTGTGTTTTTTTGTTTTTTTTTAGGAAATATTTTTTTTAATGTATCCTTTGTTTTCTTTTCTGCAGCATGTATGATGAATGTACACAAACGCTGTGTAATGAACGTGCCAAGCCTCTGCGGAACAGACCACACCGAACGCCGGGGCCGGATACACATCAAAGCTGACATTAGCCAGGATGTGCTGACTGTTGTGGGTAAGTTGCTGTGTGTATGGTCTTGTGTATTGTTAGGCTTTTTAGCAGTATTTGGTACAATAGAAATAGACTCAGACACAAAGTTACGTATGAAAATAAAACATTTATAATAGCTATTGGCTTTCTGTTATTCTTTGCAAAGCAAGACCAGCCTTCTACTGGCCCATTATTAAAGATGTGTTGTAGTGTCTGCAATGCCCATGGAGTTCTCCCTGTAGAATTGCTTTGGGATCAGAGGAGAGCTGACCATAAGACTTTGGGCTTCTGGCAGTGGGAATAATCCAAGCTATGTGTACTTAGCCAAGCTATACTAATATACTAAAACTAGCTAAACTAAAAAAACATATATATGCATACATCTGCCTATGCTGTTTGTACCACTGAACACTGGGAACATCCAGCCAAATTCCACGAAACCTGCAGGAGTGACAATCTCATTAATCCTCCACATAATTTATTAACTTCTCCCTATGACTTCCATATCACCATTGCCCCCTGATCTCGTGCACAGCTGGTGCTGACCAGCAAGTGCTCCTGGGACCAGGGAGATCAACAGTTTGGAAGTGCTAGTTTCTCAGCAGATTTTGAGGGATGATTCCTTTAAGTAATGATCAGCAGTATAGGCAGAAGGAAAAGTATGTACAAATTTCCTTTCACAAGTATAGTTTGGCTGAGTATGGTTAAAGTTGGGCAATGGTTTAATTTCACTTCTACAACACTGTAACCCAAATGGTTTTGACACTCTTGGGTCTTTTTACTTAAAGTGAAATAATCACATGTACTTCACTTCTGCAATACATGCACATTTCACATGTTTTATTCCTTTAAAGACACTTCAAATATAGTGGATTGAGTGGTGTCAGCCCTGCCTAATCTATTACACGAGTGAAGAAAACACATGACTGAGGTCCACAAGTGTCTTTGCACATTTGACCAAATATTCTTTTACCTAGCAGACCCTACATAGTAATAACCTACAAACCTATAATAGTCTAGGATGGTGAGGGCAAAACGGCTGGACCATTCTCTTAAAGATAAACTATACTCAAAAACTAGTCTTTCAATTATTAATCTATTCTTACTTACTTGCACTAAAATGTCAGTCCTCCCTGATGGCACTGGCTGGGTCAGCTTGTATTCATGAAAAATATAACAATTTATGAAGAGTTTAGATGTGGCCAGCTTGTGACTACTAGTTTACATTTTCTTCCTCTCCTGACCTTCTTCTCCCCCTCCCTTACTAGCTGGAGCCCTCTGCACGGAGAGCTTACAAGCTGAAAAGAAGCAGGAAGCAGCTGCAGACGGGGCAGTCAGACATGAGTGACATAAGAGTCCCAGGAGAGGAAAGAAAAAAATCTGCATAATTAGGGCAGTGGGAGTGGATTAGAAACACTTCCACCAAAGTTTGCATTTCCCAGATTGCAGTTCACCGCCTAGGGGATGGAGAGACCTGGGAGTGTGGCCAGAACTCGTTTTTATTGTTTAAAGGTCAAAGCAAGCTTAAGAAAAAAAAAAAGTTTTCAGACGATTATAACTTAAGTTTATGTTATCCATAAGCAAAAGTTGATTTGTGAGTAAAGGTACACTTTAAATAAATACTTCCTAATAGAAAATATGTGCATTTATTGTATTTATTCATTGTATGAGTGGCAGAGTAGCTCTGTAACTAGCACTCCAGTCTTGCCACATTAGGGTTCCCTGGTTCAAATCTTGGTCAGAACACAATTTTTATGAAGTTTGCACGCTTTGCCTATGTTTGTGTTAGTTACTTCGGGGGACTCCATTTTTCAAAAATCTTAGTAGGCCAATTGGCTTCCTCCAAAAACTGGTGGTAGGAAAATAGTTTGTTAGCTCCTCTGAATTAATATCAGTGACTTGGCTGTGGATTTTGCTGTTCTGCTATATAAATACATGTAATATAAAAATGGCTTGGGGCCACTTTCTTTAATGTGATGTCAGCAGCCCCAGCAGACACAGAGCTGACACTCTTCATACTATATATTATTATATTATATATTATCTATAATATACTTTGCTCCTCCCCAGCAGGTACATAAAGGGTTTTAGGGGGAGGGCAGCTGAGCTGGGCAAACAAGGGTATTAATTAAAATCTCCAATAGAGGAACAAGGCTATAAAGTGAACTGTGGAAAGGAGACCTGGCACATAAAATATGGAAAGAAAAGCAGAATATACCTAACTTTCTGTTATTTTACTTGCATTTGATAGGGTATCTTTAAAGTGGAATTAAACTTCAAAAAGAGAAAATTGCGAGCACACAGGTTCCCTATTGCAGAAGGGACATGCTATATCTCTAGTGTAATAGAACCAACTTACCTGCCTTTTGCAAAATGTTCAATTCAGGCATACCTGGGTTCATGGACTGAAAGAACCTCTATGCACATGTGTTAAATCATTTCAGCCAGGCCAATTGTGATGGCTGAAGAACCTAAATCTGCAAAAGGCCCAGGTTAAGATGAAATGTGTTTCGGTTCATACGGAAATATTGCTTCCCGTTGCTGAAATAATGTCTAAAAAAACGTAATCATACTGACAAGCCCCCATAATTTTTTATGCTTTTAATTAAGCAGCCCTTTGTCACCTTATAGGGCTTCCATGTTGGCATTTGAAGTTTGCTTTATAGCCTCAAAAAACAACTTCAATGACAACTTCACTGCACTCATTGTCACCAAGCAATATTATTTCTCTGCTGTCATATCCTCTCAAGCGTCCAACCCACGCAGCCCCTTCAACAACAATTGACTCCCTCCTAAACCCCACACCTGCTCCCCCTACAACATCCTTCTCTGCCCAAAACATTGCCACCTACTTCAGAGATAAAATTGACAAAATCAGACATCATGTCCCTGCTCACAGGGCCACTCCAACCATACCCACCCAGTCCACCTGTAAATCATCATTGGCCCCCCTCTGCCCAGTTATTGTGGATGAAGTCTCCTCTCTTCTCTCATTATCTCCATCTACTACATGTCCGCTTGACCCAATTCCCTCTGATCTACTCCGTGCCCATTCCTCCACCCTGGCCCCCGCCCTAACCGAACTATTCAACCTCTCCCTTTCTACTGGTATCTACCTCTCCGCTTTCAAACCTGCCATAATTCTCCCTATCCTAAAGAAACCCTCACTAGACCCCTCCCTACCTTCCAGTTACCGTCCTATCTCCCTTCTCCCATATGTTTACAAACTTCTAGAACACCTTGTCTACAAAGACTCACCGATTACTGAGCACCAACTCTCTCCTTGACCCTCTCCTGTCTGGCTTTCAAGCTGCCCACTCCACTGAAACAGCCCTTACTAAAGTGGCCAATGACCTCATCAGAGCTAAGTCTCCTCTGCTTTGACACTGTTGATCACCCTCTTCTAATACAAATCATGCGCTCCATTGGTATCAGTGACACTGCTCTCTCTTGGTTTGCTTCCTATCTGTCTGACCGCTCCTTTCAAGTTTCTTTCAGTGGTAACTCCTCCTCACCCACTCTCCTCCCTGTTGGTTTTCCCCAAGGGTCAGTCCTTGGACCGGTCCTCTTTTCTCTGTACACCTCCTCTCTCGGTAGTCTCATATCCTCCTTTGGCTTACAGTACCATCTGTATGCTGATGACACTCAAATTTATCTGTTTACCCCTGACTTGACTCCCTCAGTCCTAGATAAGGTCTCATGCTACCTGTCGTCATCTCATCTCATCATGGATGTCTGACCGATTCCTGAAACTCAACCTGGATAAAACAGAACTCATCATCATCCCCCCCTCAAATTCCAAATCTCCCCCTGACATATATCTAACTGTTAACAACACTGTTATTTATCCCTCCCCTTGGGAACGTTGTCTTGGCATCACCCTCGATTCTGCCCTCTCATTTCCCCCCCATATTCAGAACATTTCCAGGTCCTGTCACTTTCATCTACGCAACATCTCCAAAATCCGCCCCTACCTGTCCCCAGAGACCACCAAACTCCTTGTACACGCTTTTATCATCTCACGTCTGGACTACTGTAACCTCCTCCTCTCTGGTATTCCACTAAACCGACTCTCTCCTCTACAATCTATTATGAATGCTGCAGCCAGACTCATCCATCCTTCCCTCCGCTCCTCTTCTGCTGCATCTCTTTGTAGTTCTCTTCATTGGCTTCCATTTCACCTTAGAATCAAATTTATGCTCCTGTGCTTTGCCTTCAAATCCCCCCCACAGCTTTTGTCCCACCTACATTTCTGACCTGGTAGAAAAATACTCCCCTAGCCGCTCTCCCCGCTCCTCCAATGACCTACTAATGACTTCCTCACTCATAACCTCATCACACGCACGGATACAAGACTTTTCTAGAGCTGCCCCAACTCTCTGGAATGGTCTTCCTCGTTCTATTTGGCTTTCTGCACATTTAAAAGAGCACTCAACCCCATTTTAAACATGCCTACCTGTCTTTTGTTTCTTAAATCTCTCACTACTCACACACCAATCCATATGCCCTCCTCTTATTGTGTGCTACTTCCCCCACCTCTTAGATTGTAAGCTCTTCAGGGCAGGGTCCTCTCCTCCCTCCTGTGTCACTGTCTGCATCTGTCATTTGCATCCCCTATTTAATGTTCAATGCAGCATAATATGTTGGCGCTATAAAAATCATGTTTAAAAATATTAACATAAAATACAATAGTGTGATTTTAAAAGATGCTGTAGCTTTATTTGGCCACGAGATGTCAGCAGATGTTTAGGTATTGTGAAGGTATTTCAGTAAGATGTGTAATGGTACAAAGGCAAGAAATACAAATCCGTGCCTGCAGGTCCTCCCAGGCCTCAGAGTGCTGCACAGGTGGCAAGTTCATTTTTAGAAATGTTTGCAGACCAACAAATGTAGTGCCAAGCAAAGTGAATTCAATATAGCGAGATTCACGGTGAATCTGTTATAAAGTCAAACACTTGCCAATTGTACACAATGAATGCTCAAATGTGATCATTTCTGTCATATAGATATGTAATGTTGATAATGTTGGGGAGATCTGGTTTATCTTTTGAGCGATGGCAGCAAACAATTTTTGAATAGACAGATGATTGGAAATTTGTGTTATAAATGCAACAAATTCCAATAATGACATCAATCGTTTACCACTTTATCAATATGATCTTTTGTAAAATTATTTATTTCAAATTAAAAATAAAGGTAATTAAAATAAATTTCAATTAAACCATTACAGAGAGATAACAGGAAATTGAATATTTCCAAAAAGGGAATTGCTGTGTTTCCCAGGCACTCCAATTGGATTTCTTTTGTATTTCCTGATTCATGATAAATGCATATTAGCTGTTTACGCATTGCAGAGAAGGTTTATTTAGCTGCTGTGCTTTCTTGTTCTGACACTGTGTTTCATAATTCTCTTTTTTTAAAATCCTCTGGGACAGGAAATGGGAGCAAATCTTCCCAATACCACCGTATCACCAGTTATACCTTGACATAGGGTTCCATCCCTTCTCTGGTTTGTTTTAATGTATAAAAAATGAGCTAAAAATTAATAAAAATAATTATTAATATTAGTAATTTTATCCTTTCTCTGGTTTGTTTTAAAGTATAAAAAAAATGAGCTAATTAAATTCATTTGAATTTAGCTTTAAAATGTAACTTCTGCAAATAAAAAAAAAACCTTCATCTGGTTTCCCTTAAAAACCCCTGCAACCCTTGCCGCCACTCCCACTGCAAGCCTGATTTCAGATTGCTTGTGGCTGATTTCTATGATTACACTAGCTGATTTTCAATTATACAAAATTATTGTTTATATTACCTGTTTATATTTACCTAATTATACAAAATTATACAATATTTATTATTCAATTAAACATCAGAGTATTTCTATGCACTAATTTAGTCATGTTTTCGGAATATTACATGACAGTAATTCTGCTGTTGAAGTGTTTCTAGCTGTAGAATGGCCATTAAGGCACAATAAGACTTTTTGGGTTTCGGTGTGCAAGTATTTACTGCATGTTTGCACATTATAGCAGTCTTATCTTGTAAAGTGCCCCCTTTCAGCAATGCAATGGTCGTAATTTCCCTTTACCGCCATATCAATGTCGGCAAATCCATCTCCTCCTCATTTACTTCTGTAATTAGGAGTCTTCAGCTGCTAATTGGCTGGACTTGACGGCTTTGATTGGCTGGGCCACAATGATATAACATGTGCATGTGGACAGGAGTTTGTTCATCCTGGCACCCAGCACTTACTCTGCGCACCTAAAAGATGCCAGGGTTGCTGGATCACCCAGGTTCACCCATGATAGTCTTCTTAAGTCTTAGATAGCTATGATAAATCAGGCCCATAGTCAGTCTCCTTCCTCATAACTAATCTATCCTAATGTCGGTTTTTAAGTTTTCAGGTTTCATTCTGCTTCAAAATGTGATCCTAAACAACAGCCGATCTCCTAAAAGCTAAAGCCACGAATCAGAAACCAGACTTCAATGATCATTCTGAAATTCAAGAATAGCTGATCTCATGTGTTTCTTGTTGTTGCCTTTATATTATGTGTTTTGCCTGCTTGACCAACAAACTGAAATCTCCCTAAACACTCTTTAGTTGGAGAAGCCAAGAATCTGGTTCCCATGGACCCAAATGGACTCTCTGACCCGTATGTGAAACTGAAGCTAATCCCGGACCCCAAAAGTGAGAGCAAGCAGAAGACCAAAACCATCAAATGTTCCCTTAACCCCACCTTTAACGAGACTTTTAAATTGTGAGTGAAGTTGGTTTTTGTGTTGTTGCTACTGTTTGGGTCCATGGCCTACTCGCAGTGTGTGACCTGTTCAGTGTCTTCTCTTCCCTGCCAGCAACTTAAAGGAGTCGGACAAAGATCGCAGGTTGTCGGTGGAAATATGGGACTGGGACCTTACTAGCAGAAATGACTTCATGGGGTCATTATCGTTTGGGATCTCCGAGCTGCTGAAGGCCGGAGTGGATGGGTGGTAAGTAGGACAATATATCACCATGTAATACAAAACATAAAGTAACATTGCTGGGTAAATGAAATTCTCTTCTAATGGCTGTACAAACCTGAGCAAGGTCTGCAATAAACCATTAGAGCAGTAACCATGAAAATGTGGCTACTGCTGTTTATTACAATGATAATTTAGGTCCAAAGCCATCCATACACACACTAAGTTAAATACAATCTGTGGTTTTATTGGTGTATTGAAGAATTTTATGACTAATATGTGATAAGGGACTTGTGTGGCACGACTTGCGTGAGGTTAAATGGCTTCCCCATAAAACTGACCTTAGATGACATATGACTATTGTAGGGATATTAGATTGTGAGCTCCTTTGAGGGACAGTTAGTGACACGACTATGGACTGTGTACAGCGCTGCGTAATATGATGGCGCTATATAAATACTGTGTAATGATAATAATATTAGAAGATGTGTAAGTTGGGGGGGGGGGGCTTGAAAACATGATATTTATATAATTTGGGCTACTCAAATTTGATTTATATACAATATTGTGTAAGTGTAAGGCTATAGACAGACGTCATATTTTCTGTCGCTGGAAACAGTCTTTTGTGACCATGTGCAGTGACGGTAGAATGAACAAGCACTGTACATATAGCACTGTTCTGTTCTAAGGAAGGGGAGGATAAGCATAAGGCACCCTGCTGTGTCTTTATGAAATGACAGTAGTCATCCAGGCGATTAGCATTTTCAGCACTAAAGTGGCCGCCTCTGTGTTTTTCTTATTAGTAGATTCCTTTTTTAGTTTCTAATCCAGTCTAGTTTTGAACCAAAAAAACCCGGCAGAGCCTTTTAGATAAAGGGCATGGTTGAACTACTCGCTTGGCTACAGAAGAGCAGATATCCGTTGACCTAGGAGCAGCAGGGTTTTTAATCATTGTGCCATTTCATTTCGCGTAGCCTTCTTTTAATCTTGTCCAATGCCGTCTTCCAAATTTTCATATCCTGTTCAGCTTCAGAACGCATGCAGGCGGTTATTAGTCATGTCTCCAGGAAATCATTGTATTCTATTGTAGTCCGAGCTTGGCATCATACACAACCGTGTAGTCTTTCCTGCTCCTTCCTCCCCCATCAGTTTCTGAGGCATGAAGAACAATAAAGGGGCACGTCTGTCCTTAAATAAATCTGGTATTAATATTGTTACACAGAGCCCGGGATATATTAATGTTATTCTGATTTTCTGTTCTCTTTCTTCATTTGTTAAACATCAACTTGATGTATCTAATACTTCTCAATAGTCATCATTTACAGATATTTTTAAAACAATGTACAAATATGATATTTTATTCTGTGTCTGCTTATAACTGCCCCAATCTGTGTAGTGTCCCAATTAAGAAGAACTATGGCTGCTTTTTAGAAAATGCAGAAATCTGCAATATTTGATTATAAGTACACCTGCACGTAGTGTTCCTTTCTTCTCCCTCCAAAGTCTTACAAATATATGTTAAACCTCCCAGTGAAGTCTGCCTAGTGTAGCTTCATGTAATGGTAATGAAACGATGCTGCTCTGCTTCCAGGTTTGCTGGATCACCCAGGTCCCCTCATTGTGAGCTATCGTCTCCAGTCTTGGAGAGCTTTAATAAATCAGGCCTTTTACGTCCTAGAGTGCAAAGAAATGTTTTAAAGCTGAAGTAAAATAATGTAGCCACTTCATCTTTGGACTGCTAAGCTGCAGTGTATACAATTTTTGCTCTTGGGTTTAGATAGCCTTTAAAATGGCTCCAGTAGACTGGTGAAGCTGCAGGCTGGGATGAACTCTGGCATTCTGGTCATTTCTATTGTAAATGTGTTTTTCTATTTCACCTAAACATAGTTACATAGTAGGTTAGGTTGAAAAGTCTATCTAGTTCAACCACCAGCCAAATAAACATATCCCAGATATAAAACCCTTTAAGACATATTTGGTCCAGCGGAAGGCAAAAAAACTACTGGTACAATTTGCTTCAACAGGGGAAAAAATTCCTTCCTGATTCCATGAGGGAATCGGATAACAATATGAAAGATTGCATGTCAGTTCCAGGGTGGACTCAGTCTTCATGTCTTCCTTATTATTGTTCTGATCTTTTCTCCATATTTTTTAAAGGTTTAAATTGCTGAGCCAGGAAGAGGGGGAGTATTTCAATGTGCCTGTGCCACCAGAGGGAGAAGAAGGAAATGAGGAGCTTCGGCAAAAATTTGAGGTACCTATTGTTATCAGGATCCTTGGACACACAACACAATTTTAGGATGAATAGAATATTTCATTGTCACACTTAGTAGTTCTTAATCCCTTCTGCATGCAGTTCATGTGAATGGCTCAGTTCAGAGCACATTTATCAGAGCTTACATTAACAGTGACATACAAAGCTTCAATTGCCTGACAAATGCCTGAATAGCTATGTGGATTTTAAGGTGTTTGTACCAACCACATCTGTGAACTTGGGCTCCTCTCATTGGACTTGATTTATTAAAGCTCAGGGAGGCTGGAGAAGATGCACTTTCATCAGTGAAGCTGGGTGATCCAACAAACCTAAAATGCATCTGGACCAGGATTGAAAACATTTGCTAACAAATAGCAAGTGACTTAAGAAATCCATACCTGGTTTGCTGGATAACCCAGTTTCACTGATGAAAGTGCATCCTCTCCATCCTTGGTGAGCATTAATAAATCAGGCCTATTAAGTTGCCGGTGGTAGCATGAACACGGCCTGGCTAAAACTGTAGCTAGTAATAGTAGGCATTCAAATTTTAAAGAAGGAATAACATGTTGTTTTTAGGTTGGTACTCATTTTCATAGTGTATGATAATAGGGGGCTTCCATTGCTGACCTGATATGATAAGCACCATGTTCATAGCCCTAAGGTATTCAGCAGCCTTTGCAGTGTCCACTACATGCCAGTAATGGGGAATAATGCATCTGACAAACAATGACTTATGTTTATTACAAAAGTTATAGGGGCCATTATTCTTTGTCTGGGGCAAGCTCATGCTTACTAGTGCACAAAAAGCTTGGAGGGTAAAGCATCAGATGTAAGCATGCCTAGTAATGTGCAAGACTTCCATGCCTATCACAGACATTACAACACTGGCAGGGTGTTCATTTGATTTTCTCTTTGGGAAAACAGATCCATCTCTGCTTAGGTATTTTTTTTTTCTGTACTGAAATGCTGGCTCAGAAATTATACAATTGTTTTAATTCTGGATCTTGCACTGTTTTTCACCAGACCAGACCACTGCAGCCATTTATCTTGGTGACTTGGTACAAGTGTCATGTCAGGAATTTAATTATTGAGACACTTAATTACTAATCCACTTTAGGGTGATAAGGATTCATTCTCATTTATTTACTTTTATTGACATACTTGACCTGTGGCTTGACTCAAATTTAAATATTCTTCTGTACAGCAGTGGATAGATTAAATAAATTGAAGTTTTGATTTGCTAGACAGGTATTAAAAATACACTAATTAATACAGCTCTGCTATAGTTACTACATCATTAGATGTATTTAATTAATATGCAAACAGTGTAAATACTTCCAGTCCTTGTATAGCAGAGCTCAAGGAAGAGAAGAGAAAACAAGGGCAAGGGGCCAGTCAGTATAGCAACTCACAGGAGGATTGAACTGAATAATGGGGAGGGGAGATTCTTTTTCCACTGTACAGTCACTGTACAGTCACAGGGTGGAGGGGGGAACTGTATATAAAGTTGAAACTGCCACAGATAAATTTCATATCCCCTGCCCAAATATACAAGGCTGTCTCTGGAGTGCAGCTTTACCTTTTCTGCAGTACAGATCACCCCAGGACATATTGAAGGTTTTGAGTTCCAGGACTGCAGTCTGGCATAGCGATTCCTTTTTTACAGCAGGCACTGGGTTCTGTAGGGCCATAGCGTGTCATATAGACCCAGTGCTGGCCGAATAGAGTGTGATAAATATCAATATTTGATTATGGCTCATCTATTTTCAGAGCAGCGTTTCTGTCACCCCTCCTAGAGGTCACAGTCCGGTAGCGAGAGTGCAGCTGGAGGTAGCCTGTCAATCTCTTGCTCCTGATGAGTTTATTTTCCATTGATTTATCTGCGTGGCTGCTGGGACGAGCTCATCATTTCGGCTGTGTCTCCCAGCTGTGTTCACTACAGAGATGGTTCATAAAGAGAACAGGCAGCGGTTTCAAAATTCTGTCCCTAAAATGTTTGTCTTGCATGGATTTGATGGAAAATGAAAAGAATAGAGTGCGCAGTTCATCCTTCCTTTCACTCTTTACTTCCTCATTTTGGTTGGTTTATTTACTGAAATCTAAAATACAAAATAAAATAAAATGCCCTTTTTGTTCACCTATAGCTTTGATAACGTGACGCAGTCCTCAGCCTTCTCTCTTCAGGTGTCCATGATGCTTTCTGCATGACATGGATCCCTTCTATGGCTGTATGGAGTAAATCCCTACCAGTTTATTTTTTTTGCTGCTTCTGGATAGTTCCTGTCTTGGCAACAAAACAAAACGTGTCAGAAAAAAACAATCTTTAGAAAGGCAGGCCCCACAGGAAGATTTGTTTAGCTCTTGTTCCAATGAGAACTCTAAAATGGTCATCAGGGCCCTCACAATGGGTTAATCAAGGCTATGCATAGCAGTATTCTCCCAAGAAATTTTTATAAGCTGGGTGGGAAAAAATTGTAGATGGGTGGTGGCCCCATATTATGCCCCAACTTTTTCACACAAAAACAGCCATGCTGTCACTGAAGTGCCGGTTGGTGCACCTTGCTAAAAGGGGCTGGGGACAACACTGCATAGACTATTTACACATGTAAGAACACGATCGATGGAAACTATCCTGTAGGTTCGTTTCCAGTGACAGAGGAAAAAATAAAAGGTACACAAAGCACCAGTTCCGTTCTCCTCCATAGGATTAAACAGCAGTGATTCCTGATCAGTGGTTCATCTATCTATCCTGGGCGACCACTGTACACTCGTCTGATTTCTGCCCACAATGGGCACGACCGTTCATCTCAAGAAAAATTGTTTTGACATGTGTACCCAGGCTTAGGTATAGATTTGCACCTGTGCTTTGTCCCAGCCAGTAAGTCAACCACACTGCACGGTCCTCTGCATTTCCAAAGTGCTGGTCTGGCTTCTTTTTTCCTGGCATAGCATGAATTTTAAGAAGGAGATAACCTCATAACAGGATTGTAAAAAGCCTGAGCCGCTTCTACTGCAAAGCTAAAATTGGTGTGAAAAATGTCAGTTTCAGTTTTATTTTTAGTGTTAAGGAATATTGTTTTAATTTATAGAGAAGTTTGATGGAACAAATCAACCTTTGGCTTTTATGTCTTGATAGCGTGATCTCCCAGCCATTGTTCCACAATCTGTTGGAGTGCTAGGTGTTACCATCTACTATTCAATGTTCTCCCTTTGCTTCCCATAATATTGAAACTAAGTGTAAATCCTACAGCGATATTATTTTAAATGAGAATCCCCCAACACCTGTAATAGCTAAAACAGATGTGTCATGCTGGGAATTTAAATGCAAGAATGCCATCGCCAAGCTCTCCTTTTGAAATTGCAAAATGCCAGGCTGACTTGAACTATAATTTTAATACTTTTAAACCCTGAATACCCAACAGATCCACGTTTTGGACAAATTTTACACCACATCTTCCATTCTTTCAAAAATAGAAACATAATCTATTAAATTATAAAAACAGAAATACAATGATCAGAACATGTTCATAGTGTGCATTCAGTCTCAAATAGCTATTGGATGCGTTTCTCAGAATCTGCTTCTTCAGAAATGATGAGACTTATAAACCAATGTTCAACTACATTAACAAGAACCTTGACCAAGAACAGGAATTCTGACTTTTCTCTGACCTTTTGTACTTTATCAGTTACTGACCTAAGTATTATAGTGAGTGGGCCAGGATAACATCCAAGCCAGAAGCCTTTGTAAAATCAGGTCAGCTTTGGTGGCTTCCTTTTATTTTCTTCAAGCAGGTTTACATTAACTTCGGTGACATTAACACCAGCATACCAAAGGCTTTTAAAACTGAACCTGATTGGTCTACATAGAGCCTAAGGTGACCGTGTGGCCCCTTCAAGCTGTTTCATTGGTCTTTAGAATGATCATTGTGGAGATCCTTTGCCTAAACCTTACACCGGACTACAATTTTTTTAGTGACCTTTGAGATTTGTCCTACTCTGAATTCCAGAAATTTTCTCTGACAAATTCTTATATCATTCTCAGACTAAATTTTGGGTGAATTATCACTCGGCAGGGGAAGGTAACCCGGACAGTATATGTGAGCTGTTTTGCCCAACTTGCTTTAGGAACTTCTTAGGTCTCTTTAGGTTGACATTAAATGATCACGTACCTTTGTCTATGTAACAACTAACAATAATTTCAGGTAATGTATACCGAATTTCATGAACCATACCCTAAAACAGCCCCATGAAGACTTATAAAAGGGAGGGATTAGATGGTGACCATGTTTTAGTTTTCCACTGTAATAATGTCGCTTGAGGACAAAAGTGAATTCAGGTCAAAAGATCTTTAATAGGTTCGGTGATAATGACGGATGTTTTTATTCTGAAACGCCTGATCGCGTTTTAGGAATATTTGAAGTGTTCCCATAGTAACCAGATACTCGGAGAATTCAGACAAAGTCTAATGCTCTCTCCATTGTTGCAGGAGCAAGTTGGACTCCACGCTTCATATTCAGACAATTACAAGGGAGACATTCCTGTGCACTCGCAGCAAATATTTTTCCATTTTATGAATAGCACGGTTTAAGCTTTGTGATGTTTTTTGCCAGTAGAAAAGACATATTTATAGCTTTGAAAGCCTTTAGTTTTAAAGTGAAAAGTCACTCACTGTAAACCATCTGAACTGTCAGGACACATAAAAGTAAACTCCTGAAGTTTGAATGAATGGTCACTGCATGCCAGGAGCTCCAAACCACATGAAGGCTGCCATTCATATCTGGACCGACTTTTGTAGAATACAGACACGCCTACTTCCATCTTCCTAAAGTCATGGTTGGTCCATACCTATGATTGACAGCTTCCGTAACCTATGTTAAGACACTGGAAAAGGTGAGGCCACGCTCTTCACAACAGAAAATGGTCAAGATTTGCATGATAGAGCTCCCCGGGATTTAACAATATGCAAAGCAATGAGGACACAAACACAATGGACCTGATTTATTAATGTTCGCCAAGACGAGAGAAGACTATCTTGGGTGAACCTGGGTGATCCAACAAACCTGGAACTCAACAGTGTTGTGTTGTTTTTCTTGTTGGTTAGCCCCTTATTCCCATCTGCCCTGTAAAACAAATATCTAAGTTCCAAGAGCCTTCTAGCCAGTCATTTAATCAGCGGGTTAATCCTATTTGCCCCGTTCTCCAGTGACGATGAGTCCTTGATACTGCAGAATACTGAATGGATGCCATGCCAATATACTGCTGTTTTATTCCACACCTTTGTACGTTGAAACTAGGTTGATGTAATGACATACCCCATGGGGGTGGGGCTTCTAAAACAAATTGTTACCATAAAAAGTCATATACTAGAGCAACCATTCTCAATGGATTCCTAGAGTGCTGGGTGACTGACCTACTATTTGCTAGTGCCTTCATAGTTCCAAGCCCAACACCACCTTTCAAAGTCAACAGCATAACACCAAAGATCATGTTATCTGTCTTTAGGGTAGTATAAAAACTACCACCCTTGGGGGAATATTCTTCCAGCTGTCCACTAATATAAGGGACATTATTCCCACTGACACCCAATGAATTGATTCTAGCAGGGGTTCCCCTGGGGTAAAACGGTGGAGAAAGTCTATTCTAAACTGTAGGTTTTCCTTCTAGAAGAGTGGAAAGCAGACAAGGCAGGGACACAACAATGTTGCAATACCTTATATTTTGTGCAGCCACAAGCTAATGGTGGAACAATCGCCAGAACATTACAGATTTTCTATGTTCTGCATTATTTATTATTTATGTGTTTCAATAGTGTATTTCTCTATGCCCTTAAATAAAGAGGTGAGCTGGCTGTGTTGGGCTGTCCTGATTTCCTGGCTGTAGAATGTCAGGAATTCCCTGCCCGTAAAAGAAGGCTGGTGTGTTCCTTTGGATTTCCAGGGCCTGTCACAAGTCATCACCAATGGATATTTCATTCCGCAGAAGGTGCAGCTAGGGACTCCACTCTGCGGCTTGTCAGATCACACTCGCTTTTCAGTTTTCTCCCATCTCCAATCCCCAGGAACATTATTTAAGCAGCAGCCTCCCGGCGCCTCATCAGATGATGGGTGTTTGAAGTTCCCTCTATGGTCTTGATAAATAAAAAAAAAAGGAAAAAAGAAAAAATACAGAGTCTTTGTTAAGCAACTCCAGCGGCATGCATTGTTAAAGTTCTGCCTGGCACATTTGAGGCTTCCAAACTAATTTGTCTTCATAAAACCGAACAGCAACTTGTGACTCGCAGGCTCGCTTGGTATAAAAGCAGAATGCGCCTTTTGAAAAGCGAATCAAAGCAGACACGGGCCCGGGTTTCCTTCCACCCCAAAGTGACATTAAATGGGAAGAAGGAAGCTGGAGCATTTATGTGACATCCAGAAATATAGAGGAAGCCTTTCTAGTTTTATAAAAATCTCGCTTCGAGTCTTTGTACAAATGGAGTTTTTTCAATTGTTCTGTACTCCTAATGCCATTCTGTTACACAAAAGAAACGCTTTCTCAGATGTTAAAATAAAGGAAACTGTAATTACAGCCAACTTTGTAATATTTTTAGCTGCGGTATACGGAATGGCTGTACTTCCTATACCTAATTATATTTTCTTTAAAGGATATCTTAACCAATACATGAAAATGTTATATTTTGTAGCTTACTGGTCTTTAGATGTGGTGACTGCATTAGTTTTCTTTCACATTTTTATCGTATACAGAAACACCTGTTGCTCCTACTAGAAATACAGTGTCCTTTTCACCTACTATAAGGTTATCAAACTCACAAACAATGTCTTTTTTCTATACTTATTGTAAAAGAAGTATGCAAGAAGCACAATGGAGTTTGGATCTGATATATGGTTCAGGTGGTTGTTTAGGGGGTAGTGACAAATATAGCGGTGGTGCATTTTAAATAAATTGTGTATAGTACCTTGAAAGTAAAATAAATACATTTGAATACTGCAATAAAAGGGTCCCATAGTACAGAGCCTGGTTTGCATCTCAATATTTAGCTTTTCCCTTTTTTTCATCCAAGAAGTGTGCACCTCCTTCCCCCCTGGAGCACACATAATGTGCATAAGTAGAGAGCCCAGAAAATCAATGTTAAGTTTCTCCTCTTCTGTATGTTCCTCCAGAGGTGACAAGGTTGGACAGTGGCAGGAAGAAGTAGTAAAGTATGCATTTTCTATGTTGCAAGTGTTGGGGTACAGGGTCTGTGGTATTAGGGTGCATGAAGGCTAAAAAGTCTATGTTAGGGTTGCAGGGGTTTACTGGTAGAGATGCTGGGTGACAGAGATGCGATTTGGGATGCAGAATGCCCAGGGTACTGTATTTTACAAAAGGCTAAATATAAAAGCTGTCTACTTGTATGCCTGCAAAGAGTCTTCCCTGACTAATCCCCATCCAATATGGTGTTGGCTGCTGGACCACATTGCCTGCTAATCTAAGATATGTGCAAGTTATTAAACAAGGTTATTAATGACCAGAGACTTCCTGTGCGGGGAACAATTACTTTTTTAGGCATTGGACACTGCAGGATAGAGGAGATTGCAGTACTGTCAAGAATTGCCAGGCACACTCTAGGGTTAGTAAAAGATGTTTGGGGTAACCCAAAATTGCACCATAACTGGCACATACGCACTAGTGACAGAAGGTTGAGTTGCTGCTATGTCTAAATGTAGACCAGCAACATCCACAACATCAGTAGGTGATTCAATGTTACAAGGGGACCTACAAATTTCTGGCACCAGCTCACACCACCTTCCTGCCCCTTAGCATCTACACAGGCACTGTAGGCATAGTACCCCACATCACCATTATTATGATTGGTGTCCTTAATCAAAATATATTACACCTAGGGAGGTAGTAAGACATGGAGACCTGTGGCACAATGTTTAAATTACCAGAGAACAGGAAATTTGCACATTAAAGTTTTTAAATTTTGGAGTAACTTCAATGGTTTTGGGTTTTTTGTTTGTTTTTTTAATTTTTTGTATGTTTGAAGATTTAGTGTGATCAACCTAGTAATCCTGCTGGAACTGTCAACAAAAAAAAACAAGGAAATTGTAACATCTTCCACCAATTTTAATTTATATGATGCAGGTTAAAATGTTACCCTGTCATTAAACCAACCTTAGATTTCATCAGGCTGCGTGCTGTCAAACGGCTGTTGGCTTTTAAAACGTGATCTGCAGGTGACCTTGAAACGTGGGTGCAAACAGCCTTGCAATAACCAATTAGCCAGAGCTGTGACTGGGAGATTGCTCAGGAGCCTGTTATCTGTGAGAGCTGTGAGCGACCAACAAATTGAAGCGCTCGGAATCAGGCTAATGGAATTTCATGGCACACTGAATCCTCTCCTGCCTCCTCCTGCCTTCACAATATGGCTAAACTTCTGAAAAATTAAAATGGAACTAAGCAGGACTCTGCCGCATCCGCAGCCCTGAGATGGCCGATTCCATTCCCACAGAGGCAATTAGAGGTGCGCAGCGGGAGCTTAAAACTTCCACAGAAGTGCTTGCATTTCAAACAGACATGGCAAGCCTGAGCCTGGGCTCTGTTATCTGAACAGGCTATGATCAATATCATTCATTTATTATAAAATACATGTCTAATACCAGTCTTAGTTAATTTGCAGAGCTGGAAGCTGCAGCATCTTTAGCATTTGACACTTGTGGGTGCATCAGATGTCTTTGTCTCCACACTGTGCACGATGTTACCATCTGCCAGCCTCTGCGTCACTAGTGTTCGCCATCAGAACTGCAAGTAAACACTAGTAACAGAAAACAAACATTTGGAACCATAGCCCACAGCAGGGAGATGCAAGCATTCAACACACCCGGAAGTGCATATCCAGTGTAGTGTAGAAGTGTTTCTTTACCTTTTTAATACAGGAGAACCCCTTGAAAATAACTTTCAGCTTCCCAGCCCTGCTATAATTACTATATATATATATATATATACACAGATCACAATACAATAATGTGATAGTGATTGGGAAGAAAATCTCTTACATTGCTGGCCATTGGGAAGAAACTCACCCTTACAGATAGCCAAAAAGGTCATTGATCATCAATATACTGACCTGAGAGGCACAGAATGCTTTTTGCTCCAGGAACCCCCAGCAACCTCTGGAGGAACCCTGGTTGTGAAATGCTTTTATGGATTGTATTTTATGTAACAGTTCTGAGTCTTGTTTTGCTGTGGATATCACACTCAAGGTGGGTATGATGTAAGGAGTCTTGCATTGTATTACCTAAGGAATGACACCAATCAACACAACTCTACCCAAAAATATTTCCATTTTATAGGGTTGCTGGTAATTTGAATGTCAAGCTGGTATCCTGTGAAGGAGATGAACACATATGTAATAATCTTTCTGTGTATATTTTATAAACTTTACACCAAAAGGAGGTCTTTAAAACATTAACATACATTAAGATTATTCATATCAATTTAATCCATTTTACATGTGTAGGTAAAAAATTACAGATCCCCTTTAGAACTAAGAGGAAATTTGCTGAATCGTCATCTTTCCTCCTATTTGCATACAGCACCAGAATCAAAAGACTAAAGAGCTAAGCCGGTATTGTCTATTATGGATGGGGGATACATTATGCATGAATGTCACTTGGGAAGATTTCAGAATTCATTTGTTAGGAACGTAGGTACTTAAAGTAAACCTGGACATTTAGGTTACATATTCTTAAAGTGACCCTGTCACGTATGTACGTTTGAAGCATTCTCATAACTGGAAAGAATAAAAACAAACGCTTATCTTTCGTGCTTTCTGTCCTACAAGCTGTTCTCTGCTGCTAAGAAACGGACTCTCTGAAGGCCATTGGGAAATGAATGCTTCCAAAAGTGCCGGTCTCCTTGGTCCCCTGCAGCCCAGTTTGATTCCTCCTGTCTTGACCTGTACAATATTTTGTATGTTGTATAATTTGGAGTTTGGCTTTAAAGTTATATTGGATGTTTCATACTTTAAGGCTGCCCACCAAGAGACCTGCATGTTCTTTCTCTGTTCACAGTATTTTGTTGAAGTTTTTATTTGGCCCATAGTACCCAGGCAAACAGTGCAACGGGTTCATTACATTGGGGAAATCATCATATATCATTTCTACATTCGTTCTTCAGCCTTGTACGTATCTTTAGTGAGCGTCATTCTGTTTTATGAACAAGCGACACCCCACAGTTCTCTCAAGACCCCAGTGAAAAGTGCTGTGGTTGTTTCTGCTTGGTCATTCATCAATCTCCCAGGGCAGAATGTGGAATGATGTTAGGGGAGCACTGCACATGCAGACGACAGTTCTACTAGCATGTGTATAGCTTTGCATGTCTGGATAATTACAAGCAACACATTTACAAACCAGCAAAACCACCTGGTAATATCTGGCAGTGTATGTCCACCATTCAAATATAATGCTGACCTGAAAATGACAACTGGAATTTACACAGGATCTGATTTGTGTTTGTGACACTAAAAAAGATTTATAGTTTAAGCTGACACATGAGGTTCACCATCATTTTCTGTCTTTTCCAACTCCTTTTTCGCCTTTTTTGATCAGCTCTTTTCTTTCCTATTTGCAGAGAGCCAAAATTGGACCCAGCGCCAAAGTGGCAGAAGAAAAAGTAGGGAATCCAGTGCCCAAAATCGACAGTAATGGCAACAGAGACCGAGTGAAAGTGTCCGATTTCAACTTCCTCAAAGTTCTGGGTAAAGGAAGCTTTGGCAAGGTGAGTAAAATAATACAAGGCATGGCTATATGACACTAAGGTACATTGGCCCTGATTTAGTAAAGCTCTCCAAGGCTGGAGAGAATACACTTTGACCAGTGAAGCTGGGTGATCTAGCAAACCTGGAATGGATCTGGTCCAGGATTTAAAACATTTGCTAGGAAATAGTAAATGTTTTTAGGAAATCCATACCAGGTTTTCTGGATTACCCAGCTTCACTGAACAAAGTGTATTCTCTCCAGCCGTGGAGAGCTTTAGTAAATCAGGGCCATTGTCTTTGACAAAGCACTGATTTTTTTTTTTAATAGGAGAGCATAGTCCAAGAAAACTGTATACAACAAATAATAGTGCCATACTGAAAAAGTGAGTTCTGAGCGTACGTTAAGCGTTCAGTTAATCCAGAGTGCCTCCTAAAATTTGGAAAAAACTTATGTTTTTTGGAAAGTTCATATTCGAAAAGCATTTATCATTTTATATGATGCCATTTTAGTTAAGTGTTGGGTAAATTCAGCATCTCCCACAAACAATGCAGCTGCGAATTACCGGCGCATTCTCTATTTTTCTCTTTTCCTTTTGTCCTGCGGACTGCGCTGCCTCATCTTCCCTTGTTGTTCTGCCAGCTCCTCTCCTCCTTGTCAACCGACAGCTGCGCCAAAGAAAAAAACAAACTTTTTGCTTGTTTCTGTTTAAAATACGTTCTACTCAGCGGCAGCCCTGCAAGAACGGGAAGCAGGTGAGCGGCTCAGGGAATAAATATCAATACTCTCTTTGGACTCCTCTGCACACTTGACCCCTGAACACCCACGGGGGGCCGGAAAACACAATCCTTTGAAATCCGCCTAGGTGAAGAAAATAAATGGTTTCCAGCTTGGCTCACAAATCCTTTGTAAGCCGACAAATAGCTGAAAGCACATGTTGTGTTTTCAAGGTATTGTTGGTCCAAAAAAAAAACACAAGTTAAGGGTTGTCCTTCAACCCTTTTCTAAGACTTTGACTAGATATGTGTGTATTATTTTCAGCCATTATTTCCTGACCCCTATTCTGTAGAGAAAAGTTATTTCGTACCTTAAAAAGAAAGTTTAAAAATGAAGTGTTTTTTTTTTTTTGTGTTTTGCGTTATACGAAATGAGAAACAAAACATTAAAAAAAGTTTACCAGTCTGAGAAATTCACAACACCAGGCACTTATTAACATGCTTGTTTGTTGCATGCCCTTCATCATCATCCAACACCGTAATGGAAGGGGAACTGGGGGGGGTTAGCATTTTCTTACAGGGTATTAAAGAGTACAGCAATATATTGAATCTTGTAAATACCTTTTTAGGTGCAATAAACACATCCATCAAGGAATTAAGTACCAGGTAGAGTCATGTGTCATGTTCACTAGTCAATAAGTCCAAACATCTGAATAAAACAGGGGGACTGGAGGTTTTCCTTTACAGAAGGATAGCCTTCCGGGAAAAACAACAAACTGAACATCGTTTTGTGGAAGTAGAGGTTATATATGAGCTTCTTAACCCTAACCCCAATATGGGCTTGTAACCCTTAACCCCAACCAAGGAAGTCATGTTTGGGTGCTAGAAATTTATAAAATTGAGTCCAGTATTGGGTAGCATGTGAACAACTCCAGAAAATATAAACAGAAGAGCAGTGTGGATAAGCCGTGTTAGAGAGTAGGACCATGCAGTGTAGTTAAGCTGGACTAATAAAATATTTTAATTAGTCCATAGTACTGATTACTTCTTTAAATCAAACTGTTTTAGGATCTTTTCATGAGCCCTCATTCAGTGGTGGAATGCATTGTGACTGTTTGCAGCAGCAAAGGGTGAAAGTTTTTGTCTTTTAGATAAGTGGAAGTTTCTAATATGTGGAATGTTGAACAGGTAAATGAGATCAAAACAAATACAGCCATAAATTACATGGAATAGCACAGAGGATAAGTATTAAACATGTTTACTGAAATTTAATTAATACTAGGTAGAAAATCCTTTGATGGTATTAAAAGCTTCAAGACACTTCCTGTATGTACTGGTCACATGCATTGCTCAGGTGTCATTTTTGGCCCATTCTTCCACTAAAAAACTGTCTTCAAATCTTGAAAGTTTTGGGGCCTCTTCTATGAACGCTGATCCTCAGTTCTTTTTACATTGATTTTCAATTGGAGTCAAGTCAAATGATTGACTGAGCCATTCTAGCAGCATTTTCTTTTCCTAAAACAAATTGATAGTTTCTTTGACCGTGTGTTTGGGATACATTGTCTTGCTGAAATGTCTGCCCTCGTTTCATCTTCATCATCTTCCTGGTAGATGGCAGCAGATTCTTATGAAGAATATCTCGGTACATTTCTCCATTCATCCTCCTTCAATTATATGAAGTCTGCCAGTATCATATGCTGAAAAGCATCCTCACACCATGGTGTACCCACCTCCAAACTTCGCTGTTGGTATGGTGTTTTTTGGATTGGGTATTTTCATGTTAATTACTTAATTCCTCTGCTGTATATTCTCCATACAGGGGACTTTTTATTTCAGCAAGAATTGCAGAAGTCGAGGGCTAGTTGGCACAGCCACAACCTTGCAGTAAACCTTGCGGATATTGTAATTATTTAAAGCAGGGGTGCCCAACAGGTGGATCGCGATCTTACCAGTAGATGGCAAAGACAACGCGAGTAGATCGCGGAGCCCTGCCTTTTAAAATAAACTCTACCGCGCACAGGAGTTAAGTCCAAGTTTTTATTGTTGGTGGATCATTTTGACTTGGTCATTTTAAAAGCAGCTTGCAAGCCAAAAAAAGTATCCGCACTCCTGATTTAAAGCTACTGACTAGCCAAGGGGTGGGCAAACTTTTTTAATCAGGGGCCACAATCTGAAAAAAAATTTGCCCAAGGGGATAGGTCGATGGTAGATTGGACGGGGTTATCCCATCATGACACCCCTGAACGTGATGTCACGATGGCATAACCCCACCCACTCTCCAATTGCAAGCTCAGAGCCTGTGATGGGAGAGTGGGCGGGTTATGTGCAGTGACAACCCCCCCCCAATCTCCCATCGCAGGCTCAGATCCGTGCCTGGACTAGCCCATCACTTTGCAAGGGAGGATAAAGTTAGAACCTAATGTCATGGACAGTGAAGACAGGGTGGCTTCTCCGTTTGATTGGGACAGTGGGGGCAGGGGAAGCCATAAGACAGATCT
Source organism: Pyxicephalus adspersus (assembly GCF_032062135.1). Taxonomy (NCBI): domain Eukaryota; kingdom Metazoa; phylum Chordata; class Amphibia; order Anura; family Pyxicephalidae; genus Pyxicephalus; species Pyxicephalus adspersus. Next base: position 14,964,446 of record NC_092864.1, on the reverse strand, counting down.
GAGCATGGACAGAGAGCTGCAGATAACAATGCCAAAAGGTGTTTTCATCTTTACAGCTATGTTCCATTGACAACAAGTATGTTGCAAAACAGTAATTTACCACTTTTATGTTTGAAAACAACTCGGTCAAATGTCTTCTTTAAAAACCATTCTCGGTGTGATTGTAAACGAGAAACAAAGTGTAGCGCGGTGCCAGGCGATTGCTAGAGAAAGAGTTCTTTAATGTGGGAAAACAAAGCACGGTAACCATTCATCGGCGCAGCTTGTGCTGTTGAGACAAGAAGTAGCTAACCTGCTAGCCAAAGCTAAGCATGCAGCAGCTGGGAAGGTGGAAAGGCAGCGCATTCATATGTCCTCTCTTTTTAATTGAGCAAAAATAAAGAAAACGTTATTAAAAAGCTTGTTGCTCACAAGGCGAGTGTGACAGAACCTTATAAATATGCTAATTAGCTCCTCTGCAAGCTGTGATTACCGGTAGATGACGATTCTCACCTCATGGGCTCATTGTCTCCTTTTAGAGAGATAGCAGGTAGCCGAACGATGAAGGTGCATTCTGTGACTACAACCACAAAGCCAGTGCCGGGGCTGATTTTTCACCTCATAGGCAATGTCCAAATAAGGTTTAATTTATTGTTTGCAACAAAAGCCTTTAGGGTAGCTTGTCCTTTTTTGAAACAAAGTTTGCCCTAAGAGACTGCTGATAGTTTTCTGATCTCATGAGGTTTTAAATACATAACTAAGGTGTTGGTGCCTGTGAATAGGCCAAACATATAAAGCCAAGGGTTATATGGTTTTCCTCCAGCATGGCTCTAACTTCAATGTTTTTTATGTACAGGTGATACTTGCAGAGAGGAAGGGCACAGACGAGTTATATGCCATAAAGATCCTTAAGAAAGATGTTGTGATACAAGACGACGACGTGGAATGCACAATGGTGGAGAAAAGGGTGCTGGCACTAGCTGGAAAACCCCCTTTCCTGACGCAACTACACTCTTGCTTCCAGACAATGGTAAGAGGAAGAGGGAAGACCTAACTGTTAGAACATTACCACTACACACATCAACAAATGATTGCATTATTGTAGTCAAAAGAAATGTTGCATCCCATAGCTTGCATCCCACTTCTAGGAAATCTTAAATAATTTCCTGGGGATTTGCCAAAATGTCAGAGCACGAACACTGTTCTGTTATACCAGTTTACCTGATGGACAGCCACTTTGTGCACAAGCATTTTGAAACATTGAATAATATGAAGCCTCTCTTTTGAATATTCATGAAAATGTGGCCTTTTTTTTAACCTTTACTTCATTTTTGTAGTATACACTTGTATTCTCTCCTTGTCATAGCAGTAATGTCAAGTTGTAAGGCCATTTCATTTTCTGCTTGAGCTGAGAGTTGATTACAGACATTCAGAAAACTGTCAAATAACAAAAGAGCTGTTGGTATTACATTAATAAAACTTAAGTCCTTATAATTCAACAGTTTTATCTGTTCCAGCAGCTTAGATGAAGAATCTGTTTTCAGCACCTTTTAGGCAGAAGGCCATTTAGATAGCTGAATAGCCTTCTGCCTAAATGGAGTCTAAGGCTATGCACACACATCAGATGATTCTCGACTGATACGATCTGTCGTGCTTGTCTCAGACAAGAATCTGACGTGTACAGAGGTTGTCCGATGCCATTCATGGATCTTTTGACCGTGTGTACACAGCCATACAGTCCAACAAAGAAAGTTGGGTTATCTTTTTGATAAGGGAGAGTAGGCAAGCAAAAAAATAACACACACACTTATACCTGAGATGTTCATTTCTGACTTTCTTTAACATCAATTGTTGTCTAAGGTAAACAAATCAGACAAATTAAGGTTACACAAGGGCCCAAAATCTCCTAAAACTTCACTTTGAGTTTGTAGTTGTAGTTTATCTCCAGAAATCTGACATATATCCTGCCTTGCCCTAATTACAGTTTTCTATCTAGTACTATCTCAGAGGTTGGCTCGGCCAGGACACTATCTGCATGGAGTTTGCAGGTTCTCCCCATGTTTGTGTGGGTTTCCTCCCATATTCCAAAAATATGCAGTTTTTCCCCAAAATTGACCTTAGACTGTGTTAAAGACATGATTATGGTAGGGACATTAGATTGTGAGCCCCATTGAGGGACAGCTAGGGACATGACTATGGACTTGTACAGTGCTGCCTAATATATTGGTGCTATATAAATACTGTGTAATAATAATAATAATGTAATAATAATAGTAATGTTCCCAATTCCTAAGTAGGGGTGTGGCAAAAGGAGTCATTAATTTTTGGCTGGTGCAGAAGCTGAATTAAAGAGTAAGTAGCTTACATACATATTTTAGCATCCTAAATCCAAGGCGATATGGAAAATTTGAAAGATGTCTCCAAACAAGTAGGGAAATGTTTTTCAATTGGGACACCTGCTCCAGGGCATCTTTTCAAGAGTGGAATTACTCTTACTTTGAGAGGTGTGGACTAGAGTTAAGTCTTAAATATCTACCATTGCTGTTAGGAGCTAAACCATTGGAATTCCAAAAAATTCTAATTAAAAAAACAGTAAGCAAAAAAGTAAAAAACACCTTGTTTGTATACCCTCCCACCCAGAATCTTTATTGTGTTCTTGCCATTTAATCAGCTTTTTGGTAACTTCTTGCAGGATCGCCTGTACTTTGTCATGGAATATGTTAATGGTGGAGACCTCATGTATCAGATTCAACAAGTTGGTCGATTCAAGGAACCTCATGCAGTGTAAGTTAGAGGGCTCTTCTGTAAGTTTCCATTAAATTGGGGTCACCTGGTAATGATAAAGCACAGTGCGGGTTTCCATTAGCCATTGTGATTCATTACAGTTACTTAGTTTATAATATATATATATATATATATATATATATATATAT
>NC_092864.1:14958046-14960242 GCF_032062135.1 Pyxicephalus adspersus | reverse complement strand
GGCAACCAAATAATGACCTTCTCATGGGTCAGACCTGATATAATTTTCTCCAATACTGAAGATCACACGGGCGGGTGTGTCCCCTTATTTGTCAATGTATTTTTAGTTAATATACTCAAAATGCTGGTTATAGCATATGCCAGCTGGAATTTAATCTATATACTCACCTTTATAATGTAGGTGTGCACAATTTGTGATCTTTCAGCTGTCAAGTAACAGCTGTAAAATAACAACTCATAAACCTCCCCCTGCAGTGTACTTTATATAAAATGTAAACATTCTTTTATCCCTAGTTCATACATGTATCTGCTTTCATTAGCTATATTACATTAATTACATAATTGTAAATCCCAGTGACTATTAGTGTAAAATTACATTTACTGATTGGTAAATCAGCCCATAAATAGGCATAATAATTACTTCAACTTGTTTCCTGTGGCATAGCAAATATTAACGAATACAGGTTATGTCTAATAATTTCCTTATTGTGCAGAAGAGCAGTATTATATTATTCATCTGCAATGGCCATTTAAAAGACCTGTGTATCTATTGTTTCCAAATCTAGATTCTATGCAGCAGAGATTGCTATCGGACTGCTCTTCCTTCATAGCAAAGGCATTGTGTACCGGTATGTAATGAAATGTGTTATTTGACATTTTATTTGCTTGTTTTATCTTTTTCTCTCTTTGTCTCTCTCTCCTCTCTCTCTCTCCCTCTCTGCTTTCATTTTTTTTCTATTCTTTTTTTTTACTTCATTTCTTTTTTTATCTCTATCTTTTTTATCTTTATCTATTTATGTTTTCCTCTTCTCTCTCCTTTCCTCTTCTCTCTTTCTCCTGTCTTTTCTCTTTCTTTCTCTCCCCTTTTTCTTTCCTCTTTTTCTTAATTTCTTCTTTATCCCTGTTTTTCCCTCTCTATTTCCCCTTTCTACCTGTTTTTTATCTGTCTTGTACTCAGTCCTCCTTCCCTTCTCTTTCTATCCCTGTCTTTTTTGCTCACCCCTCCTTTATTTTTTTCTTGCTTCCTATTTCACAGTTGTTTGCTAAATCATTAGCACTCTCACCTTGCAGATTTAGGGTCCCAGGTTCAAATCTCAACAAAGCACCATCTCCTTGGTGTATGTTCTCAAGTTTCCTCCATCACTCTGATTTCCTACTAAATCCTAAAACTACACTGGTAGGGTAATTACCTTCCCACAAATTGGCCTTAGACTGTGCCTATGGTAAAAACATTCCATTGTGAGCTCCTCTGAAGAACAGTTAATGGCATGACTGTGGACTATCAATCTCTACATAATTTGTTGGTGCTGTATAGGTAAATACATGATAATTTAATGTAATGTACAGCGCTGCGTAATATGTTGGCGCTATATAAATCCTGTTTAATAATAATAATAATAATAATAATAAGTTCTTTCTCTTTTCATCTCCCACACATACTCACACTTTTTCTTTCACCCACTCCCTCCTTTTCACTCTGGCAAGTGCAACAGATGAAAAATCATTAGCATCATTAGTACAGTTTGAATATCAGGCAAATTGGACTCTTGTGCTGGGCAGTTTGCGGCCCTTTTTCCTTGTTTCCCCTTTTTGTAGTACAGCCAGGTATCAGCAGTCACACCTGCAAGTTAGTAATCACAGAATATGAAAGAATAGGCATGTCAATGTAGCAAATGATCTGGGGTGAATCAGGAGCAAGATATACACCTACTCACTCCTACACACACAGCACAGTTGATTCTCCTAATGACCCACCCTCCTAAGATATCTAGTGAAGATATCCAGAAGAAATGAAGGGATTTTTCTGTATTTTCCAGTTGGCACATTAATGAGCACATTGGGGTCAGTGCACGCAGTGTATTGATTCAGTGCAATATTAGTGCTCTTAGAATATGTTGTGTGCGAGTGAGTGGGTGTGTATCATTAGCTTATTTCTCCTACATAAACTTTTAATTCCTGAAGACTTCGTTCTAACTGTAAATGAAAGGAATCAATGTTGTTTCCCACTTTTATTTATTTCATTTATGTAAGACTACCTTGTTCTGTGGGGAGTTGACAAACCAAATTGAAACGTTCTCTTTAACTTTGCCCCAAATGAGTTTAGAGACTATGGTTGTGCAGCATGGGTAATAACTGAAGGTTCTTATACAAATATGGACACACAGCCATGTAGGCAGAAATTTATGACCCAGTAAAT
>NC_092864.1:14831953-14957815 GCF_032062135.1 Pyxicephalus adspersus | reverse complement strand
AGTTTTGATCTGCTTGTTTGCTTTCTCTAGTTTATTTTCTCCCCAATCAATATACTTTATTTTTTTAAGATTCGATAGTTTGTGGTGGAAGCACAATGTAAAGGATGTCCCAACACAACTCTATAATTCCAACAAAAAAAAACTTATACAGGTCTTTACAGACACCACAATTAACAATTTCCAATATTTATGACACCATAGTTTATTTAATATCATTTACATATACATATGCAACTTCTCTATATAGTGATGTAAGTACAATTTTTAGAACCCCTCTATAGTTCTTGATGCATTTTGCAACTTTATCTGCCTCTCATAAAGGCAGATCATGGCTGGTGGGGAGGGTCAACAGGGTGCTTTACATTGCTTATTAAAAACACCACAGCCCACGCCTTAGTACTTCTCTCAAGGGCCCTCAACCCGAATACAAGTATTGTGCTTCATTGTGGAAGGAGTTGTGAAAATATCAAAATGCCTTGACAGGTGGATGTCAGTATGGAAGAGTGAACATTTGCATCCTAGGTGATGTACACATGTGATTTAAAGACTCCATTAGTGAAAGAAATGAAATTTAATGCATAAAAGGTGAAGACCAAGGACAGAAATGGATAAATGTTGCTAAAAGTCTGCTAGCCAGGAAACGAGGAAGGCTCCATATGACTTGATAAATCTTCTAGTGCACATTGTGAGATGCTTACAGTGAGCAGTGAGTAATCAATTTCTTTATCGGAATATAGTCTGTAGAAGTCTGACTAAAGGGAAGTTTGGAGTGCAGCTTTAATCTGTCTCTGGTTCTGGGATGTCACTTGGCAAAGGAGGGCACAGAGGCGATGCTTATACCCCATTCTCATTCTGCTCCAAATCTCATTGTCTCCACAAGTTGTATGAAGCCAGTGAGGAGTTCAATCAATATTCACATTTGAAATAACATTTATGGGTGAAATGACCATTTAGTAATTCATATTTTTAGATTCTGACTTAATGCCTTCTTCATCCTTAGCTGTTACTCTTCTTTTTGACCTCTTGTGTAATATTCTGTCCACACAGAGACTTGAAGCTGGACAATGTTATGCTGGACTCAGAGGGCCACATCAAGATTGCAGATTTTGGAATGTGTAAAGAGAACATGTGGGATGGAGTGACGACAAAGACCTTTTGTGGCACCCCTGACTATATAGCCCCAGAGGTAATGTGTCCTATGAACTGATTTCTAATAGTTTATTATGCCCAGCCATCATCATCGAAGATGATTATCTGAATATAGTAATTAAGGTTGCGTGCAGCCCCCCTCAAAAATTGTTCAGTACAGTAATTGTTACCAATTATTGTTTGAATGCCATTCAGTCTGTAATTACAATGCAATCCCTCTGCATTCAACAGCTGTGGCATCCCATCGCTTTCCTGGTTGCTTGGGTAATAGACAAAGCAGATGGGAATACACTATGTAAAGTTATGTGTTATTTGTTTAGGTATATACCTTTTTATCTGTTGGCACCTAATGAGAATCTAATGCTTGCCTCTGCTAAATAAACTCAGAAAGTGTACTTGCATTCTGTACTTACAGATGTTCTTGTCAACCACCAGCAGAAATGTTTTAATCTTGTTGTATTTCCCTGGTCTAGATCATTGCGTACCAGCCGTATGGAAAGTCCGTGGATTGGTGGGCCTTTGGAATTTTACTCTATGAAATGTTAGCTGGACAGGTAAATATTTTATTTTATCTTTGGACATTTTATTATTTATTTATGTTAAACTATTTTGTTGAATTTAATGAAAAGCTTTTGGTGTTGTTAACATCAAATGGTCATTGCCCTTAAAAAGAGCTGGAGAATCACATAATGAACTAAGTTACGTAAATTTTACAGAATAAAAATCCAAAAAAACTTGCAAGCATAGAAGATCAAGTTGCTTCCCATGAATTTATGTGCTTCATACATTCATACCATCTCCGTATATTAAGAATTGAAAAGCAATTGGAGCCAGGCCTATTACCTTCACTAGTCCAGTCCAGGGTTAAAACATACTACTACAATCCAATTGGTTGCCACATGGAGCTCCTCCTGTTTTTATTTTCTGCAGTTTTTATATATCCAGCCATCCTTTTTGAGATTGTCTGGTCTATATATTTCGCCAGAGCCTTGTAATCACTAATAGCAACCATGCTTTGACTGAATAATTTAGGCTGTTACATATCTGTGACCCCCTACCGCCATCACCAACACTATTTCCTAACTGTCAACATTGTTTCTACCGGAACACTCATGACTTGATTTGCTTTGAGATAGCTGAGATTTGTTTCTCTCATTCAAACATACCCAGTTATGAAAAGATAAGGAGCTGTGATTCCTACCTAAAAACAAATGTGTTGAATCCAAGGGGATTATGTTGACATTTTAGGTATAAAATAGTTCCTGGTATTGAAGCACAAGTTGCTAAACATCAGAGATAAAATATGACCACCCTGAGGTGCTTCATCCGCTTTCATTTATTTTTTAGGACAGTAACAGTAGTGGCACACTGTAGGTTTATGTTATGATTTCCAAGCCAAATAAAAGTATAAAATTGTATGTAGAATTATTGCTGCCATTATTAAGTCAGATCAATGTTGTCATATAGTCATAAAATGGCATGCCTTCACTGTATGCTGCAATAATATGGCCAAGAATATAAACATGATTCTAAGTAAGCTTCAGCTATGCCTAATGCTCCCCCCACATAATGGCATCAATCAAGTACATTGTTTCAGCATGTGATTAGATAGAGAAACATTACTGCCACTGCAGTATATAGATTCTGCAAAACTCCATGAATCCATTGTATCCACATATGGTTGGTATCCAGATGATGAATAATAACATCAGTAGTTAAAGCAAACATGTTCTTTTTTTCAATGCAAGGCAAAGTACCAGTCCTAGGCTGACGACACTCGCTTCATTCAAAATAGTTGTAATCGTATTCAAAGGTCCCTGACCATTGCCTGTTATATTGCTATAAGTTATATTTGGTATTTGATGGTGACTGTCACACCTATGTCACACTTATGAGGTTGTTGGACATTCTATTACAAAATCATGAGCATTAATATTACATTTGCCCCTATTTCCTCTAGAAGGAAAGGCTTTCCACAAGATTTTGGAGTGTCTATGTAAATTCTCCCCTATTCAGCCAAAACAGCATTTGTATGGTTATGTACAGATTTTGGATGAGAAGACCTGGATTCATATTTCAGGTCATGACAAAAGTGTTTAGTGGGGATGAAGTCAGAGCACTGTGGAGGACACTTGAGTTCTTCCACAACCATAACTTTCAAACAATGTCCTTATGGTGCTGTTTTTTTTGCATAATGTAGAGACATTCTGGAACAGAAAAGGTTCCTCAGACTATTGCTACAACATTGGAATTTGTAAACTGTCTAACATGTCTTTGTATTAGGAGTTCCCTTCAGTGGAAACACCTAAAATAAATGTACAGGTTGTCGATGTTATTTTGGCCAAATACAGTAGTGTATATTGAGGTCTGCTGTCCAGTCTTCATTGCACAGGCAGCGATTGGTTTGTTATCCTATAGGTTTAAGGTGACTTAATAACTAGATTCTTTCCTCTTACAGGCTCCTTTTGAAGGGGAGGATGAAGATGAACTATTCCAGTCCATCATGGAACACAACGTAGCCTATCCAAAGTCTATGTCCAAGGAAGCTGTGGCTATATGCAAAGGGGTAGGGAATTGTCTGTCCACTTCTTCCAACATTGTACACTTACATATACCTAAAGTTAGCCACACACCTTGCAATCTGTACATGCTCTGCTCAATATCGTTTATGTTTACCAGCAGCTATATAGTAAAAGAGGCTTTCTTATTCATTCATATCCAGTCCCAATTTCATGGTGGATCTAAGGGAGTTTGTGTTCGTGGTTTAATTTTTTTCCCAAATTTATTTTTACTGAACAATGTATATTATTTAACTATTAACAAACAGTAATTTGTGATTACATGTGCTCATTTTAGTTGTGTGATGTGCAATTTTTATGGTCGATCACAAGACACTATAAGTCCCTCTTTCCCTTCTCTAATGGTGGCATTTCTTACTCATACTGAATATTGCATAGTACCATTCTGTCCAGGAGAACAGTGAGCCCAAACTTGCATCATGATGTACCCATGGGGGTATTATTATGTCCATGGTGGCTTTGTGGACTTATTTTTTAACCTAAAAAAAAATCGAAGAGGACCTGTGCCTGACTGCAAAGGTGTAAGTCTTTAGGGGGTTAATGCTAAAGTGGAGGCAGCAAGTTTTCAGATTTAGGGGTGTTAACAATTACTATAAAATTATAGTAGTACTGTCTATTCTGCAGGAACACTACATAATGATACATGGATTGCCTAAGGAAGAACCACAGACAGTTCATCCTGCATATATACTTTGGTGCCTTCATAGAAGGATGCGTGACTAACAGTAATACTGTAGGTAACATAAAGGAAAAAAATACTAATACAAAAACCTGATTCTACAATTAAGGCTGTTCCATGGTGAGCCTATTCTGTGCAGCGCCTGGATCCATCCCACCCCCACATTTGTAGGGAGGGGGTAGTCCTCTTAACTATAATTCTCTGTGCGTTTTTCACATCTTTCAAATGCCGTGTGAATCCAGAGTGAAGTGACAATAATCCAAACATCTGCCTGGGATGTCCCTGTGCTTGGGCTGACGCTCCTCCACCACAGGCAGGAGGAATAAGTGAGTGGGAGACAGTGATGACTGGGAGACATTGGCAGGAAGCTGTTCCAGTGGCGTGGCTTTTAGCACAGGGGGAAACACAGAACTCCTGCAGACTGGAAATGGAGTACTTGCTGTGGTTTCCGTGTTTCTTTCCAAATGTGGGTAGATTTTATTTCCTGAAGTATAGATTATATTATGCATTATGGCACACTTTGTGCTGTCTTGTTCATAATAAGTACATAGACCCATTTACACTAATCCCTATCTTAGAGCTACTGGTAAAGTAATTTCTCCAACACGGTCATCCACACTTAACACATACAGCTGTTTGGTAGTGATGTTAAAGTTTGAGGATACCTCACATACTCACTGGGATGCAGGAAGACCCATCAATACCTTTTTGTCCTGCTGATATCGGTGACATAGGGGAGATAACTACATTACTAAAAAAAATTTTAACTAAAAAAAAGTCCTGAAAGTTTTCATTAATCACCTTCTGTCTGCCGTAAGTCTAGATGGTTTGGGCTGGATTTTATGTCTGCTGCAACCTCTTATGTCTGGGCCTTAGGGAAAAGATCAAACAGAGTTTTGAATATCTTATTTAATCACTTTTCTAAATTGTTTCTTTTGAGCTTGTTCTGGTGGTGCCCCGATTTTGCTCCTTCCTTTTTGCTTTGTAGTAGAGAGAAAATAATTTTCTATGTTCAATGAGATATAATCCTGCCCCTGTAAAAAGCATTGCTCAGACCCTCTCTGCACTATGCAGTCCAGTTTTGGGCACCAGTTCATAAAAAGGACATTGTGGAGGACACTGACCCTTGCACTCTGTACACTACATACACTAGCCCTGGCCCTCTATACACTACATACACCCCACCCTGCCACTCTGTACACTACATACACTTACCCTGGCACTCTATACACTACATACCCCTGCCACTCTGTACACTACATACACTGACCATGGCACTCTATACACTACATACACTGACCCTTGCACTCTGTACACTACATACACTAACCCTGGCACTCTATACACTACATAAACCCCACCCTACCACTCTGTACACTACATACACTGACCCTGGCACTCGGTATGTTACATACACCCAAAACTGGCAATATTACTTTACCAAAGTGTGCTTATTTTACTTTATCCTCAGAGCACTGGGGTGCCCAGTAACCAGAGTTCCCTATTATGCAAATATCCAACAACTTGTGATCAATATTTAGTTTGTCTCCTTCTGTACCCGCACTATTCTGTTCTGTTGACCATTGCAAAGAAGGCCAATGAAGGGGTAGGTCATAAAGAAACCAAAAAATTTGTATTTGGGGTTTGCATAATAGGGCACCTGATAGTTAAATTTATAGATAGAGTAGGGAACTGAAAGAACCCCTGTCCTGTTTTTGCCACCTTGGTACCATTAGGAAGATTTCATGTTCATACCGAAGTGCTTAGTCTATCATATGCTTATAGCAATTCTGGGTCATTATGGGCTTTACTGACAGATCTTAGATATAACTTAGGCTATAGAATGGGTCAACTGACAGGAAGCTTGTTTCCCTAGGATTCCTTTAATAGAAACATTTTACTATTTTTCTAATGACTAGAATGCAATTCTATGGACTCAGTTTTTGTTTTTTGTAATCCAGACTTTTGATTAGCCAGTTAGTGACCATTGTACAGTATTGTACAACACCTGAAAGGTCACCATTTATATAGCATAGTTGTCAGCTCTTTATATTACAAAAGGACTGCAGGGCTTGAAAGGTGTCAATGTTGTTTTTTCTACACTAAGGCCTTTTCTATTTCTGCAACTGAGAACTGATTTGTATATGAAAATAGAATGACAGCTTCTAATAAATCAGTGTTTTAGATCTGTTGTAAATCATCCTTGCAGTGTATGTACAGCGTCACACTAATTTGACTTCATTTCTCACGTTTATTTATTCTTTTTCCCCTGGGCTAAGATTATTAAAGGCAAACAAAACACTCCGTGCCTAGATAGTGTCCTGAAGCATGCAGTGTTGGAAATTAGCATAATGGGTGTGAAGAGCACCGGGTAAATGCTAATCTTTTCCAGCAAGGCTGAACCCTAAGGCTTTACACCTCTGCCGTGTACAGGGGGTGGGTACATGCACACATGTTGGGCACACACGAGCTGGCACGTGCCTGGATATTACATACCCATGGGTCGATGCACAGAAAAGGGCTCCCAGCACAAGTGCTTGTGGAGGCTGATTGCAATCGATCTCCTCTGCTGCCCAAACAAAGCTAATAGGAAATGGCTGGGCATTGCTGGTAAGCCATTATGTCTCCCCGGAAATCTGCTGTAAGGCACTGAGTCACATCCCTTGCGTCAGACATTCGGATTTGACCAACCTGATCAGTAGCATGAATCTGAGAAGACTGACTTTTACTGAAGATGAGGCTAATGGCTTAATCTTTTAGTTTATTCCTCTAGCTTATATCATGTCTACATGCACTTGTTCCAGCATCAGCTACATTGCTCGAGACAGTGTTCATGATAATAACTCTATGGAAATGAGGTTTGAGCACCATGGGCTCACAATAAATCCCCACTATTTGTTAATCACAGGCTTTCAGCTGTACATTTGTCAGGTGTGTCAGCAGAAGGCATAAGCTATAATGCAGGGCATTGCTCCTAGTCAGCCAAGTCTTCATAGAGCCAAAAACCTAATGGAATGGATAACCCAGCCCCCTTCCTATAAAAAAGGTTATCTCCAGCAAACATATTTTCAGCATGTGTGGGAGCTTTTGTGGAGAACACATAATTCTGTCTAGCTATAAATGTTCCTTTTAATTTTGGCCTTGGAACATGGGACATCTGGCCATTTGTAGAACAAGCAAGGGACCCCCATGACAGTGCCCGATTTCCCAAGCATGCTGTTTGACAGTAGATTGCTATATTGCTCTACATGATTGACCAGTAATACTTAACAAGATTGCCCTTCACAAACTAGAATAGGGTTTGCCACAAAGTTGGCAATTTAACCTATCATCATTCCTGCACAGCATGTGTGTGCACAGCCTCCTATAGCCCCTACCAGGGCAGCAAGAACCAACCAGGTATTATTTTAATGAAAGCAGTAAATTCAAAAAAAAGGAAAGTAGGATTCTACTAAAGTAAGAATCTTCTTTCTTCTTAATATCTCATATAATGCAACCTTGTAATTAAAGATTGTCCTAAAATAATGACCCCTTATTATCAAAATATAAATTGGTGCATTGTGACTGCATACCTAGTAGTTGATTTTTATTTTATTTTAGAGAAGTATATTATATTTACATTTTTCCTGCAGCTGTATACACATAAAGAACAAACTATCACCATGGTAAATGTGGTTCTGCTTTTAGTTTGCATTATTTAAAAAAAAAAAAAAAAGTAATCATTCCAGGCTTATTATTCAACAATATTTTTTTATTTTAATTATGTAAATCTGTGTAAAGCCACAATACCTGTAAATTCTGCAGCATGTTTTCAAAGCAACAACCATTTGTGCACAGCTGTGCTGCCCCCATAGACTGCGGTGACATAAACTAGCGTCTGCGGCACATCTGCTCCATTCCTCACATCCCAGGCTCGCTTCTTTCCGTGTCACTAGCAACAGAATTGGTTGCTAAGCAGAAACATGCAGCATTTCATCTGAGGTCTTGTAACTCATACAGTATATGTATTTAGTTTAAAACACAAAATATCCAAGAAAGCTGAAAAAGGCTGGGGCTACACCTAAATGTAGGAGTTTGTTGTTTATCCTTTACCTGCCACAAGTTAACAGTTGATGACATAGTCGCCAGAGAATGTCGTAGAGCAGGGGTCAGCAAACTTTTTTGGACTACTAGGCCATTTCAGGAGATCAAGAAGGCACACTAGGCCAGAAGAAACAAGATGTCCAAGGAGAGATTTTTTCCAACAGTGACTGCAAGCGAGCAGCATAAGTTTTCCGCTCATCCGCGGTGTAGTCTCTTTATGTGTGCGCGTGTTTGGCATTGAAATGCCCCTTGAGATTTGACTGCTTGAAAGTCCTATTGGTGTCATACACACAGGGCTTTGTTGCTACGTTGAACAAAGAATAATTCGTCGGTCCATGCGGGGTTGAAGACACCGCCGAGGTCAACCTTCGGGAGACTGGTAGCTGCGCCTTGCTTCTGCTCTTTAGGCATAGTAATTGGGGTTACTGTGCGGGAACTTGATGATATTGAGAGAACTTGCGATACTGCGACAATTCAATTAGGCCAGATTCAACAATAAATAACTGGGGGGCCATAGGCTGGACTGGAATATCGGCTTGCCCGTATCCGGCCTAAAGGCCAAAGTTTGCCTACCTCTGCTGTAGAGCATCAGTCATTTGTGCATGTTCCATTAGGACTGATTACCAGATGCAGGTCCGATGCCAATTACGCTAAACCAACCCCTCTGATCATTAATTGATTGGTTGGAGGCCCCAAAGCATTGCACACCTGCTCAATATGTCCTTACATGCCAAGTGTGGATCTGCACTGCAGTCCAAACACGTAATGTTACAAAGTGAAATCAGATTGTTCATAAATGTGGCTCGAAACAATCTATATAAAAGAATAGAAGCTAAATATTCATAACTATTTGTACAAATAACACAAAATGTATTTCAGTCAATATTTACGAGCACATCTGATTTCTTCACAATCAATCAAGTTGCAAGTTGATAATGATTGCTCAAAATTCCTTTTATGTAAAATACCTGCCTATGCAAAGCTGCATTCAGTGTAAAGGAATAAGCAAATGTTTAGAATAGGAAATATGCCTAATATTGTGTCCTTCCTTGTTTTTTTAATTAAATGAAGTTCTCTTTCTTTGCAGCTTATGACAAAACACCCCGGCAAACGCCTGGGTTGTGGACCAGAGGGGGAGCGAGACATTAAGGACCACGCTTTCTTCCGATATATAGACTGGGAGAAGTTAGAGCGAAAAGAAATCCAACCTCCCTACAAGCCAAAGGCGGTAAGATTTCCCCACAGTACTATGCCCCCAATACCTTTATCTTCTTCAACTTCCTGCTGCCGTCTGTGCCAAACTCGCTCTGTTCTGTGTGCTTGTGTATTTGTGAGCACTGTGTGGTGCGTGTTTTATGTGTGGTTGCGCTCTGTGTGTGTTCACTCTATGGCTCTGTGTGTGGTGGTCAGTTTTGTGTATGTTTGCAAACAGTACGTGTACATTGCGCATCGCATAGTCTTAGACATTATAACAATCAATCAGGTCTTCTTATTGAAATATCCCTACTCCTGGTCATAACTTATCAGCTGGAATAGCATTTTTTTATTTTATCATCCCCAAACTTCATTAAACTAAAAAAAATCTTTTTGGTGGGGCTACTACCACACACTCCAACTTTTTTGAAGACAAGGTTTTGTTTTTTACCTTACCCCTTGCTCCCTCAGTGGCTGACAATCTCCTCTGCTATCAAACATTGGATGGGCCTTCCGTATCCCCACTTACAATGCAGGGCTGTTGGTCCTGCATTTTATGGGAATTACGTCAGTGCCTATAACTGCAGCTCAGAAATAATGCTACAGGGGACTGGTTGCATAGAGGAGGCTACAGGTTTGAGGTTCTTTACAAAACCCCTCAGATGCATTTTTGCATTTATCCCCTGGCAGTGTGGGAAAAGCCTAACTGCACAGATAGTGTTTTTTTGTTTTTGTTTTGTTTTTTAATAACTGGAACTGAACTTTAATTTTTTTTTAGTTTGCCCTCTTCCTATCCCTACTTTGCTAGTCACCAGATATAGAGCATAGTAACCTGGTGTTTGCACTAAAAACTTGAAAATATTCTACTGTTTAGGTAGTTAGGTAAGTGATAATGACGCTGGACTTCTAGGGCTTTAAGGAACCAACTCTAGGGCTATCACTGATGACCGCAGCGATCATCGGGACTTTCCTTTTCAATCACATAGTGTGGAAGAAGAAAACCAAAGAAAGAAATTGATTGCTTAGAACAGCCATTTTAAACCAGGATTCTGTGAATACCCCAAGTGGTTGCTAGAAGTTGTGACCTTCCATTTGACAGTGCCTCTTTTGGGGCCAATATCACTTGGCCAAGCCTGTAGCATAACACCAATGACCTGTATGGTAGTATACTACACAGGGAAAACTCCCTGTAATGTAAAGAACATTTTAATCAGTGACCTCCTATGAACTGAATTCCACAGGGTTTCATTTGCAGTAAAAGTATCGTGAAAGGCTAAAGGTTATGTGCTCTGCACTTGTCACTAAAAGAGACACTGATGGTTTCCAGCCAAGGTAATGATGTATCTGGAAGGGCCATCACCTGAACCCCATATACCTTTGCTCCAACCCATCAACTTGCTTTTGTGCTGCTGGTGCTAAAATCTATTTTGTGGACAACCCAGGGGTGCAGTGGTATCACTCTTTGTCATACCAAGGTGCAATAGGCTGCTAGGCTCAGGCACTGTTGCAAAGAAGCAAGTAGTTTCACCAGCTCCAGGGGGCACAGGAAATATTCAGGGGTCACCTTGTGGTGTATAGTCAAGGTAAAGGTATTTCTTTAAGAATTATTAGGTCTGATGAACAGAAACCTTAGGAGGTTGCTTTTTTAAAAACAACCTATTGCTAAGCAAAACAATCGTGAGCAAATCCACAGATAAGACCTGCCATCCTCTAGTTGAGAACCAGCATTTTTTTTAAATGGTGGTCTTGGCTTTTTACTTTCTGAGATATTCCCTTAAAAAAAAACTATACAAATTCTGATTGCATAGTGCAGCAATGAGAAATTATCGTCCCACGGTTGGCTTCCTCCGCGCACCTGTCTGATTTTCAGCATGTAGAGGTTTACGAAATCCTGACATGGAGGATGAGGAGGAGAAAGGGGTCTCGTGACTACATATACCCCTCCCTCCGACTCCTGTTTGCCTTTCTGTGACCTATTTTAGTGTGAGCAGGAGAAGCTGAGGCATTCTGACAGTTTACAAGACAGCAGCAGTCTGAATAATTCAATCTTTATAGTTTGCAGTTACATTTATTAAAAATGCACCATCTGTTTTGCTGCTTCTTTCTGAAAGGTATACACAGCAGAGTGGTATGCATTTATTACATAATGCCTCAGCATAAGTCTTGTGCTTTTAATCACATAAATGACTGCAGTAAAAAAAAAAAAAACCCTTGAAGTTAAAATAGAAATGTGCGAGGATGTGAAGCCTTACTGTACCAGTTATATCAAGCTCTAGGGCCTAACATATCTAAGAGATTACCCAAAAAGTTTTCTGTGTATTTGTTCTTTATACCCATTTCTCCATTTCTCTCTCCCAGTGCATGAGAGAGAATAAATCTGATTTCTCTGCCCAACATAGACCGCTTTACACAGAAAGCTAAACTCATAAAGTTAGAATAATATTTTTCAGCAGTGATAATTGAAAATATCACTTTTTTTATGATTAAAATAGTTATTTTCTTGGCATTATAGCTTTATGAATTGAGCCTTGTGTTTTGAAAAATAATGTTTTGAGTCCCCTGACTCTACTGGAAAGCTTATTAAAAAAAACCTAAATATTCTTACGGGTGAACTCCAAGAACAAACATATTCACCTTAATATATTCCTCAATAGTCACAAAGGATTAAAACCTATCTATTACATCTATTATCAGCAGTGACTGATCATTACTATGAGAACCCACACTAAGTAAGAAAACACACATCTTTCGTATTTAGATAGTATTTGCTTATCCTAAGGCTCATCTTTAACAAAAAAAAAAAATGAGCTACAAGACAAGCCCTCACAGATCTCTGTAACTGCAGGCACCTTGGAATAATTCATCCTCACAAATGTCAGCAGAAGCACTTGCTTTTTTTATTTCAGCAGTAAAGTAGGGAAATGGCTTCATGATAGCTTTGAGCTGTCTGGCCCAAATGGTCACCCTGTTGGAAGAAATTAGTTCTGCTCTTACACCAGTGTTCTTCATGGCAGTAGAGTGTAGTCAGGGCACCATTCAGCAAATACACAAAAGATTTGAATTGTCAGAATTATAATTAAACATTTGTTTTTATTCCTCACATTTAAGAAGTGCAACATTTTCAGAGCCTATAACCTCTAACAATGCAAAGAAGGATTCTCTAAAAAGTAGTTCGGTCTCACCAACATAAAAGGGTACCCCAGCAATTTACTATGAAAACACCACCAAGACTCCTCTTTGGAGGTGTCTAACAGCATTGTAATAGCAGTTTTATAACCACACTGAGACGCTCCCTGCAGCTTTCCAGGTCAATCTCCTGTTAAACAGCCTCCAAAAACCTGAATGTGATCCAGAGTCCTGCCAAGCAATTTTTAACTGGTTTTAAAGTGTTTTGGAAGCATCCAAGGGCAGGAGCCACACATTACTTTGACAATTTATCAGAACATAGCCTTACATTAGACGAATATGAGACAGTTAAGTGAAGTTCTTTCACAGATTCTTGTTCGTGTCTATGAATCTCCATGGAAGTGCGTGCCTTAACAACCATCAGTGAGTCATGCTGAGCTCCTCATACATCACAGACTGAAGAGTGCTCTTCTCTAAATACTTTTATCTATTACTTAGGGAGCCTTTTTAAGAATGGCATAGATCAGTCTGTGTGTCTTTAACAGAGGAGATCATTTATAGGGGTTCAGCATTCATTAAGATACATGGAAGACTCCTTTATTATGGGGAAGGGGGGCTTATTTTGAAGGCCATTTATCCAGTCCAGTCATTGCAATGTTCTCAACTTGGAGCTGCAGGTAATATCACTAGAATCAAACAAGAAATATGATAAACCTCACAACATTTACTGAAATTTAAAACATATACATTTGCTAGACTTACCACTTACTTTAATCATGGCCATTGGAAAGTAAAGGTTTCTATGGCTAAAAGCTACATCTCAGCCAAAGAAGCGCCACGTCCGCCACCAGCTATGGATTTGGTCAAAAGCTGCGTTAAAAAAGTTTTTGGGGTTTTTTTTCTTAGTAGTTTTAGGAAGGTATCTACAGCTTCAGTAACCAGTTAAACTAAACTGTAAGTACATAAGTATACACGTACATACACTGTACGTACATGTAAGTGTGAAATAGCAGGAAAAAATTGGGATTATGTTCACCAAGGGGTTTCATTTTCCTGGAGGAATACTTAGACCTGGTTTTCATTAAAGTCTCATTTGCTTGGTCAGCCAATCAGTCTGTCTTCAATGTTTTTGTCACAGAAAAGTTTATTAAACCTCTTTTCAATTGGGCACACCCAGGTAAAACATTTTTTTCTTTTTACCATCAAGCAATTGGGTACCAGCTGTTAGTGAATAGTTGTATTTGACAATGACATCTAGGGCTTGATTTGTTATTGTGATAAAACATTTAATTTTTTTTTTATTTAACACTAGACAATTTCTAAATCTAGATTTACTATTTAAAATTTTCCAATCATCTTGGAAGATCATTTTTTTAATTTATAAAATAAATGAACATTTCCCAATCCCATAATTTTTAGCAGCCATTGAGCCCTAAAGTTTGACGTTTTTAACTTCCCTGTGACTCCCATGTCCCCACACGTCCTTTTTGAATTTCCATGTCTTTTATGTTGTCCCCATGTTTTGTTCATGTCTACGCTGCTTTCAATGTCAGGGAGTCTGAATGGCTTCAAATTAGAAGATCGTCAGTTGAAAAAAATCACATTTGTAGAGAGGCATTCATTACTTACTATGTGTAAGATATTCTACCTAGCTTATGGACATTTTTTGCCATATATTGTTCTTGTTTCTATGGATTTTTAGGACAAAGTTTTAGGCTTTTAGGCATTTCTGCCTGCACTACTTAAAGTAAGTCCATGTAAAAAAACATTCCAGGCAGTTTGTGTTGTCTTTTAGAATCCCGTGAAATGACGTGAAGTGAACATTGTCTTCCAATTGGCTGTTATGAAGCTATAACGCATTTTTTTGTTGTATGAGGATCTTCCTAGAAAATCCAGTTTATTTATATTCATTTAGATAGCACCTTCTGCAACCTAGTGATTCATCTAAAGTATTCTAAAGTAGTGGATTGTACAATCTTAATCTACAAGTTTATAGATATGTATGAATTGTTTGTGGAAAAATGGTATCTATGGTTGCTGTAGACAGTCCATAGTCTTTGCAGTGACTCCCTAGGTGAAATTAACAAAAGATTATTTTGATCCAATTCTCATCTGAAGCCATTAAAAAATATCTGTCCCCCACTGTTGGTGTATCAAGTTCCTCTCCTTCTTTCAGACTTCCTTACTTCCACAGTTTTTTGTTTTTGTTTGAATTTATTTTCATATTTCATTTTTTTACATATCCCATGGTTTGTTTTTCTCCCCCCTCCTCCTTCCATAGTGCGGCCGAAATGCTGAGAACTTCGACCGGTTTTTCACCCGCCATCCACCAGTGCTAACACCACCTGACCAGGAGGTCATCAGGAACCTCGACCAATCAGAATTTGAAGGATTTTCCTTCATTAATGCTGAGTATGCAAACCTGGAGATGAAAGACTGATGAAATGGTTGCCTGTGTTTCCCCCAGGTTACATACAGCCCTTGGCTGTCCCACTGTAATCCTTCCTAGGGTGGCATGGCCACAGTGTTCGCCCCACCAGCCCCTTTACTTTGCATTACTATAGCAGCCATGTTGCTGAGTACTGTATGTCTGATCCAGCATGTGTGACTAGGCCTCACTGTGTGTACAAAGGCCTGTTGTTTGTGTCGTGTGTATTCATCAGTAAGCCAAAAGACAGGTCTTCATGTTGGAGTTTTTGAAAGGACGGCTTTTCTTGTTACCTTGAGCAACCTAGCACAATATTTCAATTCATTCTTCCATGCTGCACTAGAAACATATTAGGAACACTGTGGGTATCCAGAAAAGTTTTCCTTCACAAACTTTCAACCTTGAGCCCTAGACCATGCATAAATCTTTTGGATACATTGACTAAGTAGCACACGAAGACCTGCGGCTAGCAAAGTAAGAGGAATTTCCCTGGCAGAGGATGGTGATTTTTTTTTTTTTTGGACAAGCACATTACCTATTTGTATATCTATATGTTGCAGCATTTGTTTTCTTGTCAAGTTCAAACTATAGAAAATATATATACTAAGAAATATGGGTTTTACTCATAATCTGAAATCTGTGAATTTATTAAACATTCCCAGGAGGTGGACATAAATACAGATGTGACTTTGCAATCAGCACTAAAAAAACCTGTGCACTAAACATGTAATTGCTGGTGGGCTTGAAGAGAATCTGCAACCAGGCTTTGGACAATCATGTACTATGTATTGTCACCTTCCTTCAAGGTAGAGTCCTGTGGAACACAGAGCAGCCAGATCTTCACAAGAAACCCTCATTGACCTCTGTAGCCGCAGGCAATGTGGTGCAATATATTTTCAACATTTACACCCAAAGCCCCATTTAATTCTCCAAACAGTTGCTCAGCAGCCTTTCTGGCCTTTTTATATGTAAAGATACAGCAAGACCTGAGGGGTGCTGACCTGCTGGATCAGTGCTCTAATGGAAAAGCAAGGCGAGCCAAGCTGCAGAGTCACTGCTAGGAGGAAATAGGGGGGAGCTGAGCTGCCTAGAGGACTGAATATTAACAATGAATTGCGTCATAATACCTGCAGCTACTAAAGTCAGTGGGGGTTTGTTGTAAATCTTTTTTACAGATTGTTACAAATTTGTCTATGTCCTGGTCATGGTATTTATTGTTACCTTTTTGACAAAAGTATGGTGACTGCCATTGTTTGCCTCCTAAAAATCCTAGCTGCTTTGCTTTAATGCTGATTTATTTGGCCTAAGTATACTTTGTGGCAGCCTCTATTTTTCTCTCAGGAGTTGTTTCCTTTTAAAAAGTAACTCAGTTCAAGAGATCTCACGATAACTTATGTCTACAGCCTGTGAGACCTTCAGGAGGAAGTGAACGGCACAGTAATATTGTATTCTGTGCCTTCTTGTAGATTCTTTATAGTAATACAAGTGGTGACAACAACAGCTTGGCTTATAAAAGCTGTTTAAGTGTGTATGTGGACCTCAGCTATGGGTGCATGACTCCTTCAGAAAACGAAAAATCTGTTTTAGATGCAATTGCTTTTTCAACCGTACTCCAAGGAACTACCCTTGCAGTGAGGTTTCCCCTTCACTGCCAGGGTCAAACACTCATTTCTTCGTCTAGGGTACCGTTAAAAAGCCCAAATTCATTCCTTATTCCTCATGCTCCAGCAGTCAGCACTTTCTTCGATGCTTCAGGTTGTGGGTGGGCTTCCTGTGTCCTCATTTGCAATAAAGGACTGCAGATCCTCTATTGTATTTGATGATGGCGGAGTGTCTTCAACCAACAGAGCCACAATAACAAGATAGGAGGAAGCCTGCAGGAAGGATAAAGTAACTAAACGATCTTTTAATGTGTACCCAAACCAAAAAAAGTATTTAACCCTTGCAGTGGGAAGAGGTGCTGTGCATGTGTAGTTTTGACCTACACCTGTACTATGCTGAAAGGCTAATAGCATTTAAAATAGAATAGAACACTTTCATGGAGAAATATAATAGTATCTCTATTTCTCTGATCATCAGACAAGTGAAAATTTTAATTTTAGGTTCAGTTTGCATGATCCCTTTCTTCCTCACTATGTTAGCTGGGCAAATATATTTCAAAGAAAAAAAAACATCACATAGCACCTATGGTGGAAATGTGGGTTTCCCAAACCTCTGAGCTGTGTGAGCTATCTGTATGATATAATAAACATGAACACAAATACATAGTTTGTAAAGGTGCTAGTCACCACTGCATATTTGTAGCTTGGCATCTCTTTGTTTGGATTGTATCATTTTCAAAGCATAGCCCTACAGATTTGCCTAGAAGCATGGAATTTCCCTTAGTTGCACTGCTCCAAATTTCTGTCCAGTGTAAGCCACAGCTGTGTTTCTTCCATCAGACTGCCAATTCCCTTCTGACAGCAAAAGCTCCTTTTTTCCCCCCCACTGTATGCTCTCTTCGAGTTGCCCCGCACTCTACTTTCATATTTCCAAAGGGGCCAAAACATATCGATGTCAGAGAATCCAGCAGATGTTTGTGTGTGCTGGACCCCCATCATAATCAACATCATCATCATCATCGTCATTTCTGCATGAGTGAAGGAGATAATGCACTAGCACAGCGAGTGCCCCAGGCTCTGCTACAAATTGGCCATTCCGCATGCAGCCTTAGCCAAGCATTAACTCATTTACCCTCTTCACATTCGGGGCCTAGAACATAAGCAAGCCCTCGGTTCTCTGGAAGCTGCATTTCTGTGCCTTTTATTTGGACAGGAATGCATCTGATTGGTGTAGGTAAGCCTGCTTTTACTAGGGAGTTGTCTGTCAAAAACTGCAGTTCTACCAGCTTAATCAGTAGTGTACAGAGTATAGGAATACTTGCCAATCAGCCAAGAATCATTTCTTAAATAGATCTAAACCCAATCACTAAAATTTCACAAGCTATAACCGTTCAGGGATGAATATTTAACTGATAACTCAATTGTGCTTCAGAGTTTTCAATGGTGCGTCAGATGTACCCTTGGCAGAGACCATACATGACCATTTCGTAAAGTATCACAGGAAAGTTGTTGTGATTAAAATTAATAGAATAAGCAGAATACTTATATAAAGAAAAAACATTGAATATACCTGTTGTACAGACTTAGTCCTTTGTTGTCACTATAGAGAACCTGGTTCAAAAGAGCGATGTGCAGCCCATGCTGGAGCACGTACATGTAGACTGGAATGGGCTGAAAGATGTTAGAGGGGATCAGAAACACTGGGATTCAAATGATGAAAACAGTATTTAACGGAAAAAAAAAAAAAAAAAAGATTAATACACAGTACTACAGACCTACCACTAAAATGAAAGGGCCTCTTAAGCTGGCCCTCTCCTCCTACTCAAATCACCAACTATAATCCCTGACCTATGCAGAGACAGTCATGTCGAACACGGAGCAGCCAAAATTTTATCATATGCACATTTTCTATCTGTATGGTAGCAGTGGTCCAGTAGGGCCAGCATGATCTTTTTTTCCGATAACTTCCCACCCCAAGAGTGACCTAAAACTCAAGCATCAGACCCTACATGTACTCCAGAAAAGCAGTGAGGTACTGGCATGGTTACCGCTTCTTTACAGCCATAAACTGTGCCCACAGTCTAAACAGTGGCTTTCTATAGTTAGGAGTGGCAGTAAGTGGTTCAGTACTGCCTCTTTATTAGGATCCATTGGTAGCCTTAAAGTAGAACTGAATCTGCTCTTCCCACCTGTCTCTGTTCCCTCACAGGTTGCCACCATCTTTGTTGTTTACTTTCTGAAGATGATCTTCAGCCATCTCGATTGTCCGTGCCCGCATGACAGGCATGCAGGAATTTGTTCATTCCTGCAACCAAAGTTGATGCTGCACATGCACAGCTCAGGTTTTTTCCAGATACCCAGAGCCATCAGGCAGGAAAGAAGGATTATGGCAGAAGGGACATCACCTAACCCTTTCTTTAATAATGACCTGCCTGATCATGTATTCTAAAAAGTGGAACTTTAACATGTTCACCATCAAGTCTAACATTCCCATTAAACTTAATTTTCAAAACCCAGTGGAAAAAATGTGTAATTTTATGTTTAGTGCCATCTTTATTACCCTTTACAAAGCATCATTTAATAATTTGTTTAGTATTATTGCAGATCTTGACAGACATTTCCATTGCAGTACCTACAAAATCTAATATAACTCTTCCTTTGAGAAAGAGGCAGTAAAACATTCCCAAAGCAGCTGCTGCAATGTTCCTCTCAACAAGAACCTGAACAATCCTGATAGAATTCCAACAACCCCATTAAATGTTTGGTGATCAGTATTGGTAGTGTATGCCAGAAAATGAAATGGGAAAACATTAACTAGGTTTCTGTAGTAAAAGAGATGCAGAGGCCTGTACACATTTATATAATATTCAGGGCCTTTGCTTTTGTTAAACACTACTATATAAATGTGAAAGTTTGACAAAAGCAATTTTAATAAGAGATAATTACTTCAATTTTAGTTGGTAGCCACATTTTTAGAAGATTTCTAGAATTTCTAGAACTGATGTAAAATTCGCTTGTTGCTTTTCTACACTTTAACTACAGCATTTCTAAGCATCCCCCCCCGTTTTTGTATATGGCAGCATTTCTGCATCTGTGTGTCCTGGGCCTGCAGTCAAATTACATACAGTCCACTGTATGTATGGCATTTCCTGCATGCCTTTAAGTCCAAGTTCAAAGCCCAAAGCGGTAGGAGTATCCCCTATTGTGTCCACTTATAGGGTGCAGAGTTAATCAAAACACTTTGCCACTTTGAGATACTTATACTAACATCTAGCTAATTGCAGAAGAGATATTTGTACAACACTAGGATCCAGTTTGTGTTTATGTGGAGTTTACCATTTTACAAACCAATGTTTTAAGCATTATCACCAGTGCTGACATGTTCTGGGCTACCTGGGTCAGTGGCTAGCACTGTGGCCTTGCACCCCTAGAGTGCCAGCTTTGCTTGCTTCCATATCCTAAAACAGTGGTAGGTCAATTGGTTTCCTAAAGATACCTTTAGCAGTGTTGATCCCAGAAATTGTTTTTTAAGCCGGGTGGGAAGAAATTGTAGGTGGGTGGCAGCCCCTGTATAATGACCCAAATCTTCAGTAACCACACAAAAACAGCCAAGTGGTTATGGAAAAGTGATGGGTGGTGCACCAGGCTAAAAGGGGCTGGGGGGAACACTGCTTTAGGACAGGTTTGCACTGTTTAAGGGAGGTTACCTGAAGCCAGGTACATTTTCCAAGGCTGAAAATCTAATATTGTCACTAATATGGCAGGTGTGGCTGGTGGCCTAACAAATACCATTCATCACATCTTCCAGAAATCTGTTTGCAGTTATCAACGGGCAATAAACTGACCTCTTCTGTGCGTTTTTATTTTATTTTTTGGAAAGATGTTTTGTTGCTAACATTTTTAAACCTCATTTTCAGTCTATTGTGTTATAAGATGTGTAGTGTAATGTGCCAATTCAAAGTCCATATCAATAAAATAAAGTCCACAGTCCAAAATTCTGTTTTAGTGGACCAACATTGAGCTGATTATTCTCACCAAGTATGGAAATTTGGCTGGTGCTTTCTTTTTTTCTATCAGAGCATATGTTGTCACATGACTTTAGCATCTATTTTGTATTTAGACTCAAACCTTTTGTGTTGTGTCACAGTGATGGTCCTTTGTAGATTGATAGATTGTATTTTTTTGGATTATGCACCAAAAGATTTCTAGACTTGTGGATCAAAACCAGGAGCCTGAAATGGGTCTGAAAAATGTTTTATTAAGAAAAAAGATTAAAAAAGGCCAGTGTAATCACATGTTGTGTACTCTTTAACCCATATATAAACATATTAAAATACTGAACTGTTTTTACTAAGCTGAGGGTGTCTATACATGATGTCTTTCAATGCATTGTTACTAAGTTAGGAGAGAAAAGTTAGTGAATCTGACATTCATCAATCTCTGGTGAGAGATCTTCAGTGGCAGTGATTGAGTATGCACCAGAACATGTTGGGTGAATGCCAAATCCACTGCTTTATAAATAGATATATCAAAGTTAATCCTGACCATACACACATTACCAGATCATTAAGTGAAACCTTTGGGTCAATATTTTAATAGAGGTTTTTCGATTTTGCTGAGTGACATAAAACAATGAATAAAGTTTGTTACATCCCCCAATTTTTAAGCCAATCATGCAGTGTATGGAAGAATTGATATCTTCCAAAATGATCACCACTTTTACACATATTCCAATAAACATTTGACATGGAAGGAACACAGTTTGGTAAATTAACACTTTGGTTTCATGAAACAATTTCATATCTCTTGTCACTGTCACTGCCTGGCTAAAACAAGTCACACACACTAATATTTTGTTGGACAGCCTTGAGTGTGGCACACGTTCACCATGATATCATTTCTTTGGACTTGTGCAATGCTACAACATTTATTTCAATTCAGAGTTGCATTCATTTTTTGCCGAGATCTTGCATTGATAATGGTGGGTTAGTCGGACCACTGGGGAAAGTCTTCTCCAGCACATCCCAAAAATTCCCAATGGGGTCTGGATTCTGAGGTGGCCAATCCATGTGTGAAATGATGTCTCATTATCCCCAAACTTGAGCCCTGGAATTGTCATCTTGGATATTGCCCGTTGCATCAGGGAAGAAAAAAAATCCAATTATGGAAAAACCTTGTTATTCAATATGTTAGGTGGTCAAAGAACCTAATTTATTAGGCACATAGCGTTACTGGACCTATCCCTTACCAAAGGAAGCAACCCCAGGCCATAGCGCTGCCCCAACACGCACCTCAGATAATAAACAATGTCTCCACAGGCACCCCAGATCACAAAAAATTCCCCACAGACTTGGTTTTTTTTTTTTTTTTTGCCAGACAGTGTATGTAATTTTGGGTAGATTAGGAAAGTGTTAGAAACCTTGTTAGTCTTCCTGCTGCCTAATCCCCCTCCCCTTCACTAAGAAGATTAATCCATTTGTTTTGTTGACCAATAAAAAGTGTTTTGTTGTCAATAAAAGTGTTTGAAATTCCAAAATTTTACAATTGCTAGCAAAAGAGGTATATCATCCAGGGTAAACATATGATAAAGCAGACATATCATGACATGTTTAACATTATATAAAAGGGTGGATAACCCTTTTATATATTGATAAAATGTCTCATTTTTTAAACATGTTTATTAAATACTTTTTTTTTATTTGAAGGGGAAGAGACCTTCTGTCTTACCGCAGTTAAAGACTAAATAGGGAACCTGGAGCCTCCTGGGATACCTATTCAAGGTATCCCAGGAGGCTTTGGCTGCTCCTTCTGCACATGCTCGATCTTGGGCACGTATGGAAGAGGCTTTCCCGAAATGTAGAAAAAAAGTGCCATTCCCACGCATTCACAGTGCAAGATTGGGTGACATAAACAGAAGAAGATGATGGTGGTGCCCGCTGGTTCCTCCACACCAGAAAGAAGAAATCTGGGATGGTGCAGGACAGACTGAAATCGGATTGCGGAGGGAACGTGGGTTCTTTGAAAGTAAGGATGTTTTTTTTTTTTTTTTTTTTTTTAATGAAAGTTCCACTTTAAAAAGTTAATTTTTGCTTACTTCTTGTTGGGTTCATGGGACAAGGGTGAAGGGAAATCATCTCAGACAGCAAACCAAAGAATATGATGAGTTTTTACCTATTGCAGCATTGGCTTTAGATACGCTTTATATTTTTAAAGAATCTAAGCTAAGCTCCGTCCAAACACCATCCCCACCTTGTAACTCTTAGAGACTACAAAGACATGAGTTCCCTGCATTCTTTTCATCGTATTCTCCCCTACGTAAGGCCATGATGATGACAGAGTGGGTTTACAGGCCATGTGCCCCAAAGGAACAAACGTCCAGTCAACAGTAATACCACATAACAATTGCCACTTTACATTCCTTTTACGTTGATTTTCAGCTCTTGCGCTGGCTCGGCTTTAAAAATAATACATCGTTTTCTTCAAATCCAGGCTAATGTTTTTGCAGGGGCACATAAGAAGGGGTTAATAAGGAGCAGAGCCATCGTTGAAGTGAACTCTCGTTTTAACCCTGAGGGCACGGCTAGAGGAGTGCCCGCTCTGTAAGAC
The DNA here is from genome assembly GCF_032062135.1 of Pyxicephalus adspersus. NCBI lineage: Eukaryota > Metazoa > Chordata > Amphibia > Anura > Pyxicephalidae > Pyxicephalus > Pyxicephalus adspersus. Next base: position 14,934,370 of record NC_092864.1, on the reverse strand, counting down.
TTGCGTCCCTATTTAGTGGAAGAGACTACCAGGGCCTACATTCGTTCAGCGTGCTCTGTGTAGCATGGTAGAACGGTTGCTATGGTAACTGTCAGAACATGTGAGCTTTGGGCATCTTGTGGAGAGATGGGTGAAGATCTGCTTCTGCTGTAGGGATTTAACCCTTGTGCTAGTGAAGGCTATAGATTACAGGGTGGGAATATCCTTCCACTTCAAAGCAGAAGCCTTTGCTTGTAATACCATTTACGCAGGACTCGAAAAGGCTTATTCATTAGCACCAAGATGAAGAGGTATAAACCCCAAAAGAAATTCTAGACTTCAGTGCCGTGAAATGTGGTTTGTACACTCTACTGCATTCTGCACACAATGATCATTCTTAGTTGCATCTCTTGAGATGTTTGAGGAGCCTCGGATGGGAATTTTCTGTAACCCCCGGGCTGCATGCTTCTATCGGGGCAGTTATGTCACCTGCAATGAAGCTGATTAGGTTCAGCATGACGGTCATGGAACCTTGTTGAAAGTTGCTTACAGGCTAATCCCAATGTATTGACCCTTTAAGGAACAAGTGAACGTAATGTACCCTAGTCTAGTTTCCTAGTCAAGTCATGTACCCTGTTGTCCTAGTCAAGTTTCACGTGTTGTAGGCTACACCTACCATGGTAATAGGAGGGCTTCAATGGGTGGATTTAAAAAACGATACATTCACATGGTTCTAAAAAGTTTTTTCAATACTGAAATGTATGTAAAAATAAATCAAACCAATTGCAAGTGCTTCTTGACCCCCCTGCATGATTCTCAAGGCATTTGAATTTTGAGTGGAATGAGCGATCAGGTTTTAGTTTAATCTACAGAATATGAGTCAATATCAAGCTTCTGGTTTAGTTTAAGTATCTTCTGTTCAGCCTCATGTTTGGAAAAAGCTTACTGTCGAGCTGTGTGTGTGTTGCAGAGTGTGTGGTAGAAGGCTTAAGATGGCAGCCAGTGAAAATGTATCCCAATGCTTTCATCATCTTCATAACATAAAAAAAAAAAACACTGTCCGCCCGGACAAAGCAAAATTGCAATAAACAATTTTTTATTGCAAAAATGGCCGCATCCCGCCATCCCATTCATTTTACTACTGTCATGCTGTCCCTCTGATAACAAAGAGATTGTTCGATTCTCCCCTTCTGCAGAAGGACAAGAGAGACACGTCTAACTTTGACAAGGAGTTCACCCGGCAGCCCGTGGAGCTCACCCCCACGGACAAACTCTTTATCATGAACCTGGATCAGAACGAGTTTGCTGGATTCTCGTACACAAACCCGGAGTTTGTTATCAATGTGTAAAACACAATGGAAGAGATCAACACGTACATGAAGAATTCAACATAATCTGGTGGGTTGGGCCTCACCTGGAAGGCCAAATCGGTCCCACTGGCATTTTGGTACCAGAGACATAGGCAGCTGAAGAACTAAAGTGTGCCTATTGCCAGTGCAAAGAGGAAGCAGCCAATTTCTGTTCTGTGGTTGACCAGTTTATCTAAATCGATTGGGTTTAGATGCAACCAAGGCCACTTTTTGGCATGATAGCTTGGTAAGCCAAGAACTGAGATCACACAATGCTTACTAATTGGTTATTATGATAGATACAGAAACAACTAACCAGTTGGCAAGTGGTTCTTTGTCACATGGTTTGCTTGGCAGATAAACCGTCTTGATCTTTACCCAATCTGCTCAGTGAATTTGAAGCCTGTGAACTACTGAATAGTTTATATTATTAGTTTCAAGTGCTTATCTTGGAAAATGGCTGCTTCCATTTTGCTCTACACCTGAATAACTTTTGATGCAAATAAAACAGGCTTGGCCTAATACTATGCCTAAAAACCTACAACGGTACCCCTACCTTAAGAGCTAACTTGGAGCCTTGGAGAAACCTTGGCTACTGCAAATCTATATGTAGAACACCCAGCAGAACCCCTGATGTCTGAACATTCAGCTAGTGATGCTCACACATCACCACTGTATGTGAATGGCTAAGCTGCATTATCAGATGTCACCATGCAATGGTGCTGTTAAAACTAAGAAGGGTTGGAATACTTTGTTAACTGTAACATGGAGCATTTGTAATCCAAAATAGAAAATCCCCCTAATGGCAAGGGACTAAAGCTGGCTTTTTTTGATTGCACTAATGGGCTCCTAAATTATTGTCCATACATACAATTACATTTATTTACAAATACATTTATATTGTAGCATATTTCTTGTGAAAACACCACAATGCACAGAATGTCAATTAGGGGTGAACCAATCATAGGAGATTATATTTATCCTCTTGACCTTTTTTATTTTATTTTTTTTTTAATTTAGCTTCAGGTAAAACCTACATTAAATTTGGGTATATTTTCAATAAGATTTCATTAAATGCCCTTTGAAACATGACAAATATATTAAATATGTACCCAAACATATCTGTTTACTGAAGCAGCATATTGGAATTATCAGACTTTCTTGCATTGAACAGTGCTGTCGGTCTAACAGGACTAGCTTGCTGGCTAGAAGACAGAGCAAAAAAGATAATTATTATCCTCCCCCTTTTATTAGGGTTTGGTAGGTGACCAGGCTGTGCTAATAAATCCAATAATGCACAGTACAATCAGTGGCCAAACTGGCTATTCCGTCTGTCAGGATTTCCAAGCTTATTGGACGGCTAAGCCAAGTTAAAAAAACCTTTGACAGGAAGAACAGTGCACATATATGTATTTAGTTGTATATTTAGTTGATTGCCTGGAGTCCAGTTAACAGCATTTCAGCATTTTTAAGATAATGAAAAAAAATCTTTGTATACTTACTAAGACAAAGAGCAATGAGCACAGTGCAATGAACATGATAAACTTTTAAGTAGACATTTTTCATTGCTTTAACTCAAATCATATGAAAAGTTTCATCTTGTTTCCATGGGTTATAACTATTTCCTAATTGTCATTGCTTCTTGTGCAAGGTTTTGGGATAAGATAGTGGTGACGTTTTAATAAAAGTAGGAATTGTTTGCATAGTTCTATATATATATTCTGTAGCTTGTCTTTTCTATTTGTGCTTTGTAATTTGTCCAAAAACTATGCAATACCATTCTTAAGAATTATGTTTCTAAATCTGAACACACTGAACATCTTGTGTTTTGGCACCCCTCATGACCATAGCTTACATGCAAAGACTAGTAGGAGCCATTGTGTATGATGTTAGATTTAATAAGGTCAACAGGAATGTCAGGAATGACATTACAGATGTGCTTTATAGTGAACTGTCAGTTTACAAGGTTGGCTATGTGTGATATGAGAATTCCTGCTTATAAGCCTTGTTCAAATATCTGCTTTCTGCAAACTAGCACTCCATAACCACCCTGCCCCCCACAGCTTCCTTTCTCCTTACTATAATAAAGCCCTGTATACCTACACTTTAGGAGGCATTACTCCATTGCCCTTTAGTGGCAGGGTATGTGACCATATACCCGGGCTTCTGAAGAGGAAGAAAAGTACAAGCTTGAGCAACTTTTCAGCCATCTTTACATCATTTTTGGTTCCCAAGCATCTTCAGCAATGATGACATGACCTCTATAAGAGTTTAGTTTTATAGCTGGCCAACGTGAGACTTTGAGGCATTACAGTGCTTTCTCATGGTGATTAGGATTAACGTTATGGGTAATTCTTGCAGGCCAAGTAAACAATGTAATGATGCTCCAATTAAAATATTTGTTCAGTTTTGTATGATCCACGGGGCTAAAATTACTTGTCCCCTAATTCCATCTTGTACAACATTTATCTCTTCATACTTTCCTCTCATTAGTTCAAGGCTATCCATTCCTCTTGATAAATGGGTGTGCTAGTACCAATGATCACATTGACCTTTGATAAAGCAAAATTTAGGACCCTTCAGAAGATTAGGTTATGGCCAATTAAAGATATCAGGATGCAGAGGAGGTCATGGTGACAGATGATTGGGCTGGTAGTGCACTCATAGGTCTATTTCAGTTCCAAAGGTTCACGTTTGATTGGAGCTAATTTATCTTAATAAGTTATTTTTAATATAAATTAATGGGGGGGAAAGGAAAATGGCAGCCCATGCTGACCAATGGTAGCCCTTCTAACTTTTGCCCAAAGAATACATGACCTCACTCGTCACTGGTTTATACAATCTTTTATACATACTATGCATTGAAAGCGTGAAAATGTAGTTCCATAAGAATAGTAGCATACTTTTGTAATGTTTACTTTCTGCTATTAAAAGAGAAAACATAAAATTCTATTGACAGACCCACATTGGGGCAGAGGCAATAGGTAAGAATGCTACACTGAATAATTGAAAGCTTTTAGTCTGTGTTTGCAATTGTCGGCGGTCAAACAGAAGGAATTATCTAGGCATCTCCATTCATTTCCACCGAACCTTTTCATTTCTATCGAAGTGACAAGGTCATTCATTGGGAAGGTGTATTTTTCATCAGAGGTTTTCTTTGTTGTATGACAGATTGCACATTTTTAGAAAATGCATGTGATCATTCTAGAAGATAGGAAGCAATCTGGACAGTTATAGCTGGAGCATTGAGAAAACGCAGGTAAAAAGCTTCTGAGGTAAGTGGCAGAGCTAAAATAGCTCGTCATTATTGCTAAGTGTCAAAACCAGGAATGAGCAGTTGTGTGTCACAGAAGAGTAGAGGAGTCACACATTTCATAGCGTTAAATGTCAGAAAAGACCAGAGTTCTGGATAACTAGATGTATAGAATGTGAAGGCTTTGTTCCAATGGACATTGGAATGGAGGGATCCAAAGTATATCCAAGTTGGACATCTGTCTACGATGGGCACCAGAAGGGAGGACAAAACAATTAGTGACAGGACCACCTTCATTGTAAGTGTTGCACACAAGAACACACAAGTAATATGGAACTTCCTTCTAGCTAGTCGGTTTACATATTGGTAGTTTAAAACATGCTTGTTCTAGGTTTGTCATTGTATTGGAGGACAATTTTGGAAGCCAGTCATTTTCAGAGTTATTGATATCAGGAGAGCAGCAACTCTTTAGGTCATTTGACAGTGCTATCGTCTGGTTGCTAGATCCAAGCATGGTCACAAGCATGTCTACTATACCCAGAAGAATGGGTAGCATCACCAACTATGATGGAGGTAAGCATGCCCTGATGTGGTGGGTATTACAAAAAAAAAGTAAATTTATCCTTATTGAGTGGATCAATTGGTCTGAAAGTGCAGATTAGAATAACCTTTTTACTGTTTTTCCAAATAAGAAGGGGCTCGAGGTAGAAAAAAACTAAATGCAAGAGTCTTGTGGAGATGATTTTCATTATCTCCTATTGGCCTCATGAGGAACATTTCCTTGGTCCTCCAGGATTTACCAGTAGGTTGCTTAGGGCCTGTTTACACTATAAATTGAGATGTTTCCATGCATTATATTTGGTGTTAAGCCCATGAAAAAAATGCATCCACAGCATTTATTGGGAGTGCATTAATAGCTATTATAAAATTGCATTGGGGTGCCATTCTAAATAAGTGGCAGTGCACACCAATTCATGCAACACATTTCAAATTGGCTCCAAACCCACTGAACAGCACACAGTAATAATTACTTTAATAATATTAAATTAAATAATTTATTTATACAAAAGCAACGCATACTTGTCATTGCATTTTATTCCTTATACCTAAAGCTATAATATAAAGAAAATAATAGCACAGACAGAAACTTTTAAAGATTTGCAAAAAATGTATATAAAGATATTCATTCTCTTTAGAATGTGGAAGGGTTAAACTTCTCTATCAAGTATTTATCATTGTCTGTGTCGAGACAGAAAAAGATAAATCCTAAATTTTAGGTCATCACTATAACAAGAATAGAGGGATAATCTTCCAATAAATATACCTAATATAGTGAGATAAGTCCTAGAAACTCACAGGGGGGTTAACCATTACCTACTCTATGTAAAACAAAACAAAAGTTTGGGTATACATGTACCTTAAATTGATTTGGGTAACCTGTGATTGCCTTACAACTGGAGTCAATGGTGATTCCCAAAACACGGGTGGAAACTGGTGCCAAATGTTCTACCTTATCTTCCTATTACTAGCACACCATGTAATATTGATTGCTCCTTTTTTAAACCAGGGTCAGTGCTTGTTGGTATTTGTTAACGGTTTGAATGCAGCTTGTATACTTAAGCTCCTCTGACAAGGCTGCGATGTTCCAGGGTAATAAATTCTCCTTACTGTAGATCAAAGTTAATTTGTTAATCACTGCCTAATTAGAGAAATCCCAAACCATTCTTCTATCAGCAATCCTCAAGGTCTTTAGTATGTCTGTCCTTGTGGATTAACCCATGTATAAACAAGTACTGATGTCAATAACTGATGCAAAAAATGTTTGAAATAAAAGATTGGTGCCAAAGACTTAACAAACATTTAATTAGTTTGCATGTCCACACTTTTCTATGTAAGTGAATATTGGAGAAGACCATCATGTTAGATTTGATTTCCCTTCTGTATATATTAGTGACAGGACATTTAATACTTCCCCATAACTGTAAGAACAGTTGGTAGTATGAGCCAGCTTGGTGGGCTGGTGTTAAAAATGACATTAATTGTGTGTCAATACTACAAAAAAGTCCTCCTCTGTATAGTTTGTATACAGCTTTTTACAGTGCCAGCAATATTTGATCATTACATGTGCAAGCTGTGCTTTCTTCATAATATAGTTAGTCACACTGAACTAAACATGTTCTTGTTGACGTTTCACAATTTTCCAAGCTGCATCATTGCAACTTTTAAGCTGCTGCAACTGTTGAAGCAGCTTGGAAGGTTGTTAAAAGTCTTTAAAATTACAAGTTCAGTTGAATGTGACTATTACTAAATATACAATGGCCTGGATTATTGAGACCCTTCATAGATATGCTTCCTACATACAAACATACAAAGTCTGCCCAGGGACTTAGAATTTAAGTCTTCAGTGGCCTAACCTATTATCTCAGCAGTTGTTCTGCAGGGGTGCATGGTATGCCAACAACCAGCAGAAACACCTCTATGTACTATATAGCTAAATGTATGTGGAGACCTCTCCAAGTTATTGAGTGTAGGTGTTTACAACAAAGAGGATTGCAAAACAGATTTTGGGCAATTGGGAACTTAAAAACTTGTGACAATATTTTGGGAAAGATCATTTTTATTTAATGTGACTGTGTCTAGTTTCACAAAGCCAGCTTTTTAAGGATATAGTTTGGTGTGGGGCAACTCAAGTGGCCTACATGGAACCCTGAAGTCAGGGTTCAGAAATTTGAAGTCAGGTCTTCTCATCCAACATCACTACCTGACTTTACAAATGTTCTTTTTGCTGAATGGTCATAGATTACTAGAGACACCTTGTATAAAGCCTTCCTAAAAAAGTGTAGGGGCTGTTGGAGCTGCAAAGATCTTTTATAATATCATTATTATGATAATTTAATATTAATATTAAATTATTATTATAATAATTTATAAACCAGCATGGACTTCCCCAAGACTGATTAGATGACTGGAGTTTACATACCCAGTATGGTTGAATCACCAACCTCACCCCTCTCCCATTTGGATCTCATATTGCACATTTTTAGCAGCCCAGGGTAAAGCAGTTGTTTCAGGTATTTAGAATTTAAAAACCTAGAATCTAATTCTATGTATAGCCGAGGGAGTGGGGTTAAAGTAGCTGGGGTTTTACTTTAAAAGTTCTCAGTGGAGCAATAAAGCAGCATTTTCTGACTGCTTCATTTCATTAAAGAAGAATCTCTTTCACTTGCTAACCTCAGCCACCCGCTGTTTTATTCAGAGGCTTTTTTTTGAAGTTATTCATTTAGAAATGTGCTGCAAGTGTGCTGGGCACTGGGGAGAACCAGAACTGGAACGCAGATATTGGAGACCCTATAGGGGTGCTTTACATGTCGTGTGCTTTTAATGTTCCACTCTTCTAGCAATATTGCACAGCCTCCCAATAATGATGCACATTACTTTGTACAGAGCCATTAATTATGCAAGTTAGAATGTCAGCCCAACTCAATCTACCTCTCATGTTCAATGAACATTTCCTAATAATTTACTGGGATTTAAGAGATTCTTTCAGCGCTAAGCCATAACATTATCAAATCCCACTGCTCATCATAGCCTTGAAAAGTTTTAAGAAGCCCAAGTTAGAGGCAGAAAACTTTAGAATTAAATTTAGGAATTTTAACACCCCAAAAATGGTCTACTTCAGTTGCTTGCAAGTTCCTTTCTTGTATTGGTAAGATCTATTGACCCAACTGGTTTCCTTTTCCTGCATATTTACAAAGGCAAATAGTGGTAGAAAAAAAAACAGATGACTGTTATGTTCAGAAGAGAGAACAAAGTAATTACAAATAACTACAGGAAAAAAGTTGCCCCTCTGAATGTCTGAAAGGTCTAAGAATGTCCATCCAAAACCAAGAATCTTTGTTGGTGTTAGACTTTACCCTCTCCATTATTCTTACTTAATCTTAGGCATTATTAAGGAGTACAAAAAAGCAGTCGAGTAACCTAGTTCTGATCATTTTGCTGGAAAATATTGATTATACCAATTTTAAAGTCATCCTTTTCTCTTCCTATGCGCCAGAGTGTCCTTTTAGCTGACTATCTCAAAAGTTTTTATAAAGTAAGATAATAATAGATGCTCAACTTGAACAGAAATGATCCACTGAAGTTCTTTAAGTGATCAATACTTCGGGGGGGTGAATTTCCACTTTAATCCCATGCCCTTTCTTCTTCGGCATCACCTAATTTCCCTTTTTTACCCACATGTTCCTTGGGCAGTAAATATTATATGCGCTGACGAAGGGGGAATTTAATGAGAAATCGAAGTCTGAAAGTTGTATGTACACTTGTATTGTATGTACAGTTGTATGTAAAAAAAAAAAAAAACAGGAGGATTGGTCACAAGTATTCCTCATGATCTCTTTGCAGTTCCTCCATGACTGACATGTTTGCCACTGTCTCTGTATGGAGTGCTTTGCTTCCTCATGTCAGAACCTCCAGCAAGGAGAACAGTAATTAACATAGTAGTGCCATCCCCAAAGCATACTACAAATTATTGAGACAGCAGTCAGAGCAGTAGTGCTTGTTTCAGATCAGTGATGAGAAGTGCCCAAGTCAGAGGATCAGGCATGACTGCCGGGCAATGAAAAAAAAAATCGGTTATGGCATCCTCTAAATATCTTGTCATACATTTCCTTTAATCTATAAGCTGAGCATTGTCATTTCTTTCTAATACAAGAAGCCTAATCTAAGAGCCAGTGGTGGTGGGCACAAGGAACTCTGGGTCTAACAGTTCTTCAAAATAGCTGTTGTGCTACCAAATCCAGCCTTATGGTTACAAATTGCAAAGAATGCAACAACATCCAGTCTTATGTAACATATTGTGCAGCTGACATCTAGATTTCTAATGTAAGCGCCTAAAAAAAAAGTTTTTTTTTCTCTCATTTTCCCTTAAACACATTATCCGCTCTGATAAGCTTGAATTGCACCAGCCTCTTAGGAGAGGCGAATCCTACTGTCCCACATATCCGAATAATATCTCCATTCCTCCTCTGTCAGCTAACACTCATTAGTGCAAGGAGACTTTAATGTAAAGACTTCCCATGCAGCAGCTGGAATTGGATCTATTAATTTATGGCCTGCAATATTCCCTAATAAGCTGTCATAGTGTTAGGAAGGCATCAATAGACGATTTCGGGTGATGGCTGTGTACAATATGCTATGGGGGTTTATTACAGGGAGGTAATGTAACGTCTTTGATATCTTTCAGTTTGTCAGAAGATACAAAGTAAATTAAGTCCTGCAATAGGCTACGTAAGTCACAAACCGTGAAGTCACTGGAGAGGGCTTAATCTAATTAATGTCTGAGCGTTGCCTGAGCATAGAGGAGCCGGCCATATTGTACAGTGTGCCAATACTCAAGGACAGGAAAATTAGGGATATTCAGTAATGCAAGAAAATGGCCAGAATTTTAATACCAACAACTAGAAGAGTTAGAGGATCGGTCAGGCCTCAGATAGAGAGATATCCCTTGCTCATTGGTACAGGAAGTACAGACAAATCTCTCCAATGATAACAGACAAAGCTCTAACAAGACTTTGGTAGAGCAGTGAAAGCTTAGAACATAGTCAGGTTTGTAATGCTGACTGCATACTAATTAGGGAGATTTACCCTCATTTTCCAACAAGCCACTATTGAGGAGATTCTCCAATTGGGGTTGGGGTTCTCCAATAATGGACATGACTTTTGAATTGTTGCTCTTCTAGCAATGCCGAAAAAGATATCCTCAGCTCCATCTTTGGAAGGTTAAAGTCAGATCCTAATGGGTGTCCCTTTTTATTCTTTCACTCTGCATTACTTGGAGCAGAAAGAAGCCTACTAGTACTGGCTGACTGCATACTTGTGCACTATGGAAGTGGGCACTAAAAAGCATTCTTCATCACATGGCAATGCACCTGCTGTATGCATGGTGTGTGCAGTGCTATTCAATGTAAATGGAATCCCCAACGCGTTTCACAACAGCAATCAGTACACTTCACCAACACACTATGCATGCATTTTGGCTTGCTGAATTTTGAAAAAAAGGCTAATGCCCTTATTTTTACTAGTTGTTGCTGTGTGTTGACAGCCATTTCATCAAAAAAGGGCAATACAATACATATTAGCACGTGTGTATTATGCCCAGCAGTGAAAACTGAATGGGTGCTCGAAGCAAAAACCAGAACTCCCACGTGGATCTGGGTTTAACCCCCCAAAATAAAACTAGACTTTGCCCTAAAGATTATAACAAAACTTCCTGAAACTTGCAGAAAGTGAGCTACAAATTGATAAAACAATCTGATTAGGATGGGCAAGCCCAGAGAGCCCTAACTCTTTCCTTGGTGGCACCATATCCTTGCCTTTTGGTTAAGACGTCGTACATACCCTGGAACTTCCAAAGACAGATGAACAAAAAAAGTGCTGTAAACGCTGTTCTGTCCAATGAAGAGCAATGGGGCAGACAAGCGAGCTGTTCAGTCCCAAATAGTAATTCCATTAATAATGAACCACATCAAGGGATCATCGTATAAGTGTCAGATACCATTAGGGCACACTCCATTAGAGAGATCCTGATTCATGAATCTTCCATATCTGGTGCCATACAAGAGATGGCAAAGGCACCCCTCCTCCCATCACATATATGCTTTGTAATTCAGAATAACCATGTTTCCAGTTAAATATTGTAAATCATATATGTGGCTGATCCTCTCAAAGTCATCTGACTACACAATGCCAGTAAGCCTGCACCTGCCAATGTAAGGAAATTGAGGCTTTTCAGCACCACGGAGAGCTCCTGTGCTCTTTGTCATTAAGCCAGTTGACTGATACACAGATATTCAGCAATGTGTAACTGTTATATATTAGAGTACTGGTGATTTTTTATTATTATTGTTGTTATTTTTATTATTATTATTATATATTATTATTAATAAACAGAATTTATATAGCACCAACATATTACACAGCGCTGTACATTAAAAAGAGGTTGCAAATGACAGACGAATACAGGCAGTGACACAGGAGGAGGAGAGGACCCTGCCCAGAAGAGCTTACAATCTAGGACGTGGGGTAAGTAACACACAATAGGAGGGGAGATATGGAGTGATGGGAAGTAGTGAAGGGTTTAAGAGACAAAAGAAGACGGGTAGGCAAGTTTCATAAGATGGGTTTTGAGTGATCTTTTAAAAAGTAGGAGCAAGCTGGATTGGACGAGGAAGACCATTCCAGAGAGTCGGGCAACTCTAAAAATCTCTTGGAGCCGTGCGTGTGATGAGATTATGAGTAAGGATGTATAGGATGATGATGTGATATCTAGTGCTATTTAGTTACGTTCACTTGGTCTTGTTCTTGTAATGTTGAAGACATTTCTTTCAGTTCTGCCAGTGTATGAAACCAATAAAGTGGCATAAAAACCTTCGTCTTCAACATTACAAGAACAAGTCCAGCTGAATGTGACTTCCTACCCCTGGATATACAACGACCTGGATAAACGAGAACCTTCACACACGATGTGATGTTTTTCTAGGCCCTTCCATTTGTGGCCAAAACCTACAAAATCTACCTATAATGAAATGTCTTTCTAAACATAAAATGCCTAATAGGGGTCCCACTGACACCATGTAACCAGGTTGCAAATCAATTGTTTTACCATTTATTACACACTTCATGTGATCTTTTGGTTACATAAAAAAAATTACCAAAATTGTTAGCAGCAATTAAAATTGAAACCTGTATCTGCTAACTTTTATCCCTGTGACTCCACAATAAGTAATTATAGGAATAGGGTCATTGGAACAGGATGACTCGGACATAAGTAAAAACCATGTACTGGTTTTCACTTTCTTAATCTGAAAATGTTTGTTGCTGCCTCAGTCTGCTTTGGGAAGATTGGACAGGTGGAGAGGACAGATATCCACATCGGGGGTGTTTTTTTGTCTTTAATGTACAATTTCTGTCTTTGTACTGTTGTTGCAGTTTCACAGTGAATTCCTCTGCTACATTCATTAATATTGTGCCAAATTCATGGTTTTTGCTCCCACCATGAACAGCCGGCTGTATTTAGAGATAGCCCAGGAATGTTCCTTATTGATTTAGAAGACTTTTCTCGGAATAGTGAATTTCGCCCATAAAAAAGAATCAACATTCACCTTCATGGAAAATATGGTGTAGCAGCCCAACTTTTCAGATATAATAGCACCCTATGACCATTGTTCTGTCCATGTTAGCAGATTCAACAACCTATGGGGTGGGGAGTTCCTGTGGTCTACTAATGTGAATGGAACCGGGAACATCGTTGGGTGGGGGGGATTTCTCTTTTCCTCCAGGCCAGTAGAAATTAATTTTTGCAAACCATCCAACTATCAGAAATGTACATTGGAATGGACATCACGCACTGACTTGCATCGGTTTCCAGAGATAAACAATAAATAACTCAATCATTATCTGGGTGGAAACAAATTGTATGGAATGATAGCAAGGACTAACAGCAGAAGATAGGAATAGTCGATTTGGATACAGCAGCACACAAAGGGATGTTTTATGATATATTGTCTTTAGAAAATGCACATCTTCAGGGTTTCTCCGTATTCTTCCTACACGTTCTGTGTTCTAGAAACAATTGTCTGAACCTAGGGCTTTACTTCTGTGGCCTTCCATGTATGCAGATGGCAGATTCCTCCATTGTCTTCCATTGTCAGCTGACCTATTTATTCCCCGGCCTCCTGTACTAGTTCTGGAAACTGCATGTATGATATGACCAATAAAAGATGAACTTTTAAATGATTCTAGATGTGGTCATTGTGTTATTCTATGACTACATGAACTCTGCAAAAGCTATTTGGTTTTAGTCTGGTGCAGCCATGGTAAAGTGAATCTGAGACCAGGCTTTGGACCCTCACTGACCTATGTAGCTACAGGCACTGTGAAGAAATTCATCCTCAAATAATATAATAGAAGCACTCATCCAGCAGAGATTCAGCAGTTCAGCTCACCTGTCTCCTCCCTTCCAGCAGTCAGTACATAAGCACCCCCCCCCCCTCCCATTCCAGCAGCGATTTAGCAGCTCAGCTCACCCTTCTTCCATCACTCAGCAGCTCAGCTCTTCCTGCTCGTCCTCCCCTCAGCAGTGATTTACAGCTTCCCCTTTCTCTCAGAAATAACCTATTAGCTCAGCTCACCCTGCTTCCACGTTCCCAACAGTGACTGTTCAGTGTATGACTTTGTAGTACTCCAAAATTCTGGGCATGGCTCAGCCAGTAATGAGTTCAATGTTATGGCACAGGTAAATTTATTGGTGACGTTTATGAAAACATAGAATGCTCCATTAACCTAAGTTGGTGACTTTGACATTCACAACAATTAATAACAATCTTCACAATCCAAATAGAGAAGAGAAATGGACAATGTCATATAATTCAGCATTTTCAGCTGCAGGTAACATGCCTAAATCCAGAACATTCAGTTTATTCAGCTACTATATAACTGAGGTGTATGAAACTAAAGCCTTCTTTTAGAAAGCAGCCACAGGCCAAGTACATCTGATCATGCCAGCATGTCACAGGGAAGAACATATGCTTGTGGAAGCAGTGGACTCTCTGCAGAGGCCCGACACGAATCAGTATTTTAAATTTACAATCAGCAGGGAACACAATTTTGCAAAGGGTGCAATTGCTACAGCTGAGTTGTCATTCATCACCCAGCCTGGCTGCTGCTACAACCCCTCCTAGTGTGCTCTGCAGTGTCTGAGAGGGGGAGCATGGAAGACACAAACCAAGGTGAATTTGGCTCCATCCGGAAAGATAAAGGACGTTTTGTTTGCTTTATGTGATGTATATTACAATGCAAGTAGCTTAAGGACCTGCATCACTTGAATGATGTGTAGGATTAGAATTCTTTCAAGTCACATACTAACGAATATGTTGATAGGAGGAGAAAACACAGAGAGGAGCTCATCATTGGGCTGCTTCTGCTTCACTGTCCAGTTACAGACTGGAGGTGGGGCCATGACAGCCTTGGTATAAAGGAAGTAGGTAGAATAAGGCTAGCCGTCATTCAACCCAGAAAGACTGAGGACCTCTAGTAGTAGAAAAGAGGTACTGCAGGGGGCAGCTTCAGTTTAATAGTGAGTATTTCAGCAAAAGCTGCTTTTTTATATCATCAATGGGCTAATATTTCACATTTTTTGCAGTAGTTCTGCTTTAGGACCCAGCTAGTGAAAACATTCCCCATCTATAGTAAATGCTCCAGGTCAGTCTGGATGTATTTACAAAGTGCTAATGTAAGCGTAATATAATGACATGTCTGTAAGCAAATACAAATCAGTATAGAATTCTTTTTATTCCCCAACGTCTCCATACATATCCACTGGCCCTATGTTTCCGTACGGCCAGGGCACAAGATGCCCTTATTGCTCCTGGTATGAAATAAAAAAAAACACCTTTCACAAATAATTCCAAGGGTGGGGAGTTGATGCCATTATACAGAAACAACACTTTCAAGTATTCCGCTGAAAGACAACTGGTTTATAGGAATCTGCCATAGCAAAAACAGGACTGTCAGCTCGTCAGATTATCAAAGCGGATGTGTAGACGGAATGCTCATTAGAGTTAGCGAGACGCGGCCTTACTCCCCCATCCGCCGCTGACCTTCAGCCGGATTCCCCCTCCAGGCCATCTAATAGATGTTTCATCCGCACTACCATGCTATTCCACTCATTATTCTTTATTTAACTCCCCCCCCCAACCAAAGCCATGGCATGGAATCAATTAAAAGGTGGCACAAGAAGCCTTTGGACTCATTAGCTGGACCTGGGCACGCTTCTTCATGCGCTCAGTAATTGTGATGGTAAAGTCTATGACGGGGGAATGGAGGAGGCAATAAAATGTCAAGATATTAAAAGATTTATCTTGTTTCAAAATCTGCCTGTGATTTGCCACAATGGCAGTGAATGCCAAATGCCAGCACGCAGCTCTGTCCTCGACGGTCCCAAGTGAAAGGGAGAGTTAAAAAGATGCTAAATTTATTACAAAATAATTGATCACTTGTGGCACTACGAACACCAGCATAACTTTTCTATGTACAAACAGAAAAGTCATTCATGTTTAAACTTTTGGGATTCTCAGAGTTTGCTGTTGTGTGTTGACTTGGCAAGAAAAGTTAGGGTGGACGTTAAGTAAATATACTTACCTGCAACCCAGCCTCCATGATGAAGAGGGTGATTCACTGTCCTTCCAAAAATATATTGTTTTATAGTCACCATCCAGCTTTTTAGAATGGGTATGGGGATGGTGGGGCTGTTGTAATAAGCAGACCTTGCAAGGCTTTAAATCTGAGCTCTTTGCATATGAAACACAAATGAAATCAAATAATAGCCATTAAATGCATTTTTATGCTACTTGGTATTAGCCTGTTCACTGGGGAGGAACTATACTGAGAGCCAATCAGGTCTGCTGAAGCGTACACATTCTAGCAGGAGGAGAATAAGGCCTTCTTCACTGTCCAATCACAGACTGGGAAACAATCAGGCTGAATTTCCTAACTACAGTAGAGACAAAGTCAACTCTACAACTTGCCTATGGTGAGTAACAGACCTCTGTAAATCCCAGGACTGGAAAAAAATACAAATAATCTCGCACCAACCAAAGACAGCATTTCAAGAGAACCCCATACCAACTGTGAAGCATGGTGCTGAAAATCTTATAGTTAAAGTTTGCACAGCTGCTTTGGGTAAAAATCAGCTGTAAACTCTGCATTAAAATGTAGTAATTAAGAACATGAGGCTATCTGTCCAACAGTTTAATTTTAGGTCGAACTTTCAATGCAAAACTGACCCAAAGCATACTAGAGAAACCACCAAGGAATGGCTTCCGTAGAAGGAATGGAGGCTCCCGTAGAAGGCCTAGTCAACGTCCTGGTTGGAATCCCATTGAAATGTTGACCCAAATAGACTGTTTGACCAAAATAAAATCTGTGGATGCCAATGCCATATCTTGGTGAAGGAACCCTCTGTGCATTATAAAGTTATATATATATATACTGTATATATGGGTTCAGTAACATTTTAATAGGCCATCGCATTGACATGTACTGGTCCTGAAGGTGTTAAGAGGGGGCTTCGGGTGAGCCAGTTCCCGTTAAGATCCTAAGCGATTTTGACTGACGTGTCTCCTCGTCCTCTCCAAACTACAACGAGATGGAATTTGCTTTACAATTTCAGTCAATTAAGTCTGCCGTGGTGTCACTCATACTTGTGACAGCTCTGTTTACAAAGATCTGAAAGCCTCAGAAAACACTCACATCTCTGCGTCATTCCTAATTGTAATGCAACACAGTTTGGGCAGAAGATATTTTCACCCATTGAAAACTGAAGATGGAAAAATTAGACAAGTAGATGTTAGGGAAATTTGGGCTTTGGCAATGAGTTCACATTGTTGCATCAGCTTTGTATGATTATATAAAGCATGGGCACCAGGGTACCATAGGAAGAATGTAAATGTGTACATGTAGCTGATAAATGGTGGAATGGGTCCGTTCATTAATTCCCTTTTGGCCAACGATCCATGGAACATAACCTACCCACCAAAGCCAATCCCAAGATAGGATATCTGCAAGGTTCAGTGTCTCCAACCATGAAACATTCTCCTCAATGCTTCACATTCACAAGAAGCAATTAAGATGATATGTAATCATTTACTTCTCTTTTGATTATTCCAGATCATTACATCCAATGCAGATTCCTTCTGATATCCCTTTAATTAACCTTCCCCCTCACCGGAGACACCCTTATCTGTTTCTTACCCGTGGATTCCTCGCACGGCCCTTAGCTCAATGGGAGGAAAGTCTCACCAATTCATTCCCATTTTGCACAGTACATTAATTTTAGTCTTCTGAAAATTAGGTGTGTTATCTTCATATACCTTGAAGCATTTCTCTCTCCTTGAAATAGCAATAATAATTTGGAGGGGAGTGCAGAATTCATATCAACTTACATTGCCTACGTGCACCTATTTCTGTCCGCGTGGAGTTAAAGGCAACCTCTGCAATAATGGCAAATTAAACTTTAAAAAATGTAGATATTTAGTATATGTTAATAAAATCAGTCAATTGGGGAAATGTAAAGACAAGGATAAAAGGTAATTAACCTAGCATACAGGGCCATAAAATGTGTGAAGGGGCCCCAAAGCAAAAATATTATCAGTCAGTATCAGTCCCTCTATTGATACATAATCCTGTGTGCTGTCGTGGCTTAGAGGTTGGAGAATTGTCCATGTGTTAGTGTGTGCATGTAATTATTGTTTGTTAAAGAGGTTTGCAGGGGATCATGGGGTTCAGGAGTCTACAGGTTGGCATATATTCACTGTGAATGAGAAGAATTTGGTGAATCATTGGTGGAGCCCATCTAAGAAGAATGGCCTAAATGGACCTGCTGGGGCTGCTATCAAATCCAAGATGGCGGCACACAACAGGCGTTTCAGGACTTTTGGATGTCTGGACAAAAATGGTTTTTACAGGTAAGACCATGCATAAAAGAGATTGCTTTGACAACAGGGTCTCTTTACATAAGTAGCTCAGAATGAACTTATAACCTCATCCATGTCCAGCTCAACTACTCTCAATCCACACCACTGTTTTACCGTGCCATTTTGTTATAAGACATCCCGATAAGTCTATCAATATATTTATTGGAAAGTAGAGCGCTGAGTGCACAACAATGGCAATAGAAACCCAAATTAGTGAGACACAACATCCCCATCCATTGTGTCACCCTATAGCAATCTAATGAGTCATTTTACATTTTTGCAACACAACCCTTTTAAACATTGATTGACAAATGAGAATGGTAAGCAGAAAAGGCTTTAAAAAGCCCATGGGATATTATAATCTTCTTTAATCGTGGGAAAGCTTAGGATGAGTTTGGTTAATTGCTTATATGTTTTATTAATCAAATATTTAGGATAGAAGAAGTCTCTTCTAAACTTGGTATATGTCACTCTTAAAGCCTGGTGCTTGGGGAGATGGGGGATGCGATGGTGGGGAGGGCCGAGGGAGGAAAGCAATGATCAATGCAATGTAATGTGAAGATGGAGAGATACGAGAGGGCTGGGAAGGATATAATGTATATAGATGAAAGCAGTTTGTCTGTTGGGTGACAGATAGGAAATAAAAGATGGAAGGGAATGTAAAGAAGGCAATTCGTCCTCATGCTCAGGATTTAGCTATGCGTTTCAGAGCCCCACAGGCACAATGTGAAGAACACGATGCTTCATT
Organism: Pyxicephalus adspersus; assembly: GCF_032062135.1. Lineage (NCBI taxonomy): Eukaryota > Metazoa > Chordata > Amphibia > Anura > Pyxicephalidae > Pyxicephalus > Pyxicephalus adspersus. The sequence goes on along the minus strand of NC_092864.1, from coordinate 14,915,512 downwards.
ATTAATGATGAGAAAGCCTTGGTAGAAAACACATAATAGAATCAAGCTGCTTGTTCCGTCCAGGAAACCTTACTGATGGGCTATGATCAATCCACAGGACTTATCATCAATCGTGTTGATTAGTAAAAAATGAAAGTATTAGTTTTGGAACCAAACTGTGTAAATGAAAACAACATATTGTGTAGCAATGATTGTCTGTAGCTGTACATCTATCAACACTGCCCGCAACCTCTGTCCTTTTTACATTCCTGTTAACATATTAAGTTTTTACAATTCCTTAACACCCACTTTCTATAAATTATAAGCATGTAGGAAAATTGTTTCTGCTTTAATCAGGGATGCTAGAAAATGTGGTCCGGCATCACGTCTATGGTTCTTCATCATATCTGAATGACTTTCCCACCGGCTGAATTCAAAGATGAGAGAAAATGAGCTGTAGTGCAGTGCGAAAGCACATTTAGCTAATAAAACAAGGATCATATCCACAATGTAGCTTCTCTACACCGTTTGGAGTCATTTATCTAAGAGCTATTAGAATTTGCCTTGGACTGGTTGGTTGAGTTGGGTTGAAAGGTTGAGTTTATTTGGTTTTCATGGTCGAATTTCAGAATTTGTACTATATAAAAGAATATGAAGATAATAAACTGCAGCTTTATTTATTAATCTGAGTTTTGTATAAGCCAGTGTTTGCCAAACCTGCAGAGAAGTTTGGGGCATGGATCAATTACCTTCAGAGCGTATTGTATGGTGGCACCAAAACTATTGATATAAGACAGCCTAGACAAAGATCTACCAAACCTTCCTATCAAGATCCATCAGAATCCAAACATGTCTTTCCATCTTCAGATCACATGATCGTAGATCACCAATATTATATAAAATAAAATGTACTGAATAATTCATAGATATATCAAGTAGGTCTTGACAACAGAGTCCATCTGTCTTATCAAGTTGATGATCATGGGTCTACTTCTACCAATGGTCTTTTCCCCACTCTGGTATTCTCATCATTAATGCATTTTGGACACAAAGCCTTTGCCAAAGTTACCTGTTGTAGATCAGAGACCATTAGAAGGTGGACATGTTCTGGATAAAGGAGGTGGTGCTGGGAGTGTGGCTTTAAACGCCAAAGGTTGTCTGTCTTCAGGCTCAAGTGAGCCAGTGTTGGCACCAAACCTTTTGATATAAAATAGCCTAGACCAAGATCTACCAAACCTTTCTACCGAGATCCTACCAGAATCCAAACCTCCCTTTCCATATTCAGATCACTTGATCATTAATCACCAATAACATATATATGATAAAATGTACCGTAGGCCTTACAGATATATGAAGATGGTTTTAGTTTATTATCTTGCCAATTGAGTCTGTTTCTCTTTGCGAGTTGATGATCACAGGCCAACCTCTACCAATGGTCTCTTCCCCAGTCTGGTATTCTCTGCAACTAACGCGTTTCAGACAAAAGCAGCAAGCTGAAGTTACCTAAAGCCGGTAATCGAAGTCAGGAACAGACATTGGATGAGTTCTAGATAAAGGAGATGGCTTTGGATTTGGCTTTGGATTTGGCCATGACTGTGTTGCTAAGTGCCACCATCCTTAGGTGCATCAGACTTGCTAGAGAAGGTGACACCGAAAACCTTTACAAGTGTCATCCTATTGCCATATGACAATCACCATAGTGGCTAAAAACAATGGCAAATGTTTAATGTACAGCCAATGTATAAGCATTCCAGATGTCTATACCAGGGTTTGGCTGGAGATCTGCTTTCCTACCCAACACCACGGAGAATTAGGGAGATGAGAGAATAATAGAATTCATCTGCATCACCTGAGCCTGATGTGTTATGTTCCTGACAGTCAGTTGTGACAGGATGTGCAGAGATTCTGCAAGCGCCTTGATAAGATGATCGCACTGCTGCAAAGAGGAAGTGGAGCATCACAAACAACTAATGCAGCCAGTTCTGCTCAACATGAATTGTTTCCCCGAAGAGAAGAGTCTGTTTACCTGGAAGTGTCAAGACATCTCTTTGCTTTTCTCCTGCAAAGGTTAAAAGGAGCCGGGCAGACGTTCTCTTGTCAGAGTCCCTGTTCGTGGCCCTGTTCTGATCTTTCCGCTACATGTTGGATCTCCATGTATTAAACTGAAGGGGAGTACTAAATACATTCATGAATATGTAAAGTGGAAAACCACTTGTCCTTGTCTACTGGGTGCGCCTTTTGAAAGGATGACCAGCGTCCATTAACCTTTTGGGCCTCTGGTGGAAAAGGAAGCAAAGGATGTTGCTGGTAATGAAATACAAGGCAGGGGAGGACTGGGCTGGAGAGTGGGGGTTGCATTTATCCTCTTGAACAGAAAAAATAAGAAATGTTTTATTGGTGGCCCTAAGTGTAAATATCCACCCCCATTCAAACCTTAAATAGAGCAAAAAATAAAGTCAGTGATAATATTAGCTTTGATGGCATGTTATATTCAGGTGAGTCAATGCCATTTCCCAAAAGAAGCATCCTGCTTGTTCAAATCACAAAGTTCTTCATCATATACAGCACCTACAGTATATTCAAGGTGCCACAATAAATCATGCCCTTAAAAACAACACTCTTCACCAGGTCCACTAAGCATGGTATTGTTGTATGAAAATTGGTGTGGTTCAACCTTCAGAAACTTCCCGTACTATGAAAGTCTGAGCTGATCCTTTTACCTACCAGGTCAAACGTTCCCATTCTACCCCAGATGGGAAGGAAGCTTGGCCAGCCAAAAACAGCTACTGAATGTATTCAATGCTCAGACAATCCCAACAAGAGCGTCTAGAGGTTTGGTAATAACTACTTAAATATGTCAAGTGCTTAACAAAGCAAGTGGCAAAACTAGGTCCAAGGAAATAACCAAGATCTCGGTCACAATAAACATCACGATACGTGTAACAGGTAAATAGCTTGGCACAGACAGAACTTTATTGTAAGAGAAATAGCCAATAAAAGATAGCCCAGTATGTAGGGCCCCTTCCACTGGGTTGATATTTTCTAGAGATGGCACTGAACTTGGATAAATCAAGTTAGAGGTCCCTCACACCAAACAAAATGGAATACTTCATCTTCCTGGTGGGGCCACCTACAATGAAGGACATCTGCAGAGTTTCTCTACTTGTGCTGGGCTTCAAAAGAAAACTCATGCCTGGGAGCTATTGCACATTAGACTAGTTATCAACATCTTCTGAAGGTCTTCCCGTGGTCATTTCTTACTGAAGGCAAAAGACCTATTAGACCCCTTGTTGCTGTTTACCAGATGCTATGGGAGTGCTGAAAACATTTGATTTTCTCAATAGGACCCATCTAACCTTGTTGAGATAACCTGCATCTACAGCTCCCCCCCCCCCCCCCCGGTGTATCATATTTGCCCCCTTTTTATTTTGAAGTCAACTTTTACAACACATAGACTGCCAAATCGCCCACTACCCAACCCTACCTGTCTTTGTATCCATTTCAGTCCATGATCTGCCCCAAGATCCAACCACACCAATAGTTGCTCAAGCAGCAATCTTGCATGTTAGGGATACTTTACAAACCCCCCACCAATCACATAACCTTCACTCTTCTACAATCCAATCTACAGTAGCTTTATACAATACTGTATGAATGACAAATGAAACCCTTACTTCTTCTGACAAACATATCTAATCGAAAAAGAGCCTTCAGAACCATGGAGATCTATTATCAATGAATGGGCTTTTAGAAAAAGAAAGAGGGTTTTCAGGGGTTATTAAAGAACAATTTATTAGATCAGTCAAACAGTAAAAACAACATCTATTCTGGGTAAACATAAACCAAACATAAACAACTATCAAAACAAGGATAATTTACTGAAACAAAAACGCAATGAAAGGACAAAGCTTCTTGAAACATTTGGTGTCGGTGTTTGCTCCCACCAATAGGTCTTTCTGATTGACAGCCTGGCTTACACAGAGCAGGAAAAGAAGTATTGGTTGTGTTATGATCTGCTATTGAAATGACTCAAATCATAACATTTGTAATATGTGTACCTGAGACAGCAACAAATTCCACATGATATCCACATCACACCACTGGATTACAAATATCTAGTACTAATCTGTGTAAAGAAGCTTTTATTTTATGTTGGTTCGATGGTTAGTTATTTTAGGAGAAACGGAACTTAACTTGGAGGAATTGGTGACGGCACAAGTAGGGGTACAGTAGGGGATTGCTTTCAAGAACTTTTATTTTGTGTCTAAGGAAATATCAATTTAATCACTCTTCTTTTCACTTCTTCTATCACTATATAATTTCACGCATTTCAAGGGATCAAGATCCATGAACCAAGATTGACAGGGTAATGTTTTATGCATTAACTGAAACTGGGAGGTTTGTAGGTAGTTTAGAGTTTGGGCTCAAACATCATGCTTCAGGAAGGGATACTTCCTAAAAAAGAGGGAGTTTAAAGTTTAGGTCTAACAAAATATGTTTTAGGAATGGAGGCCCACTAAACAACATGGTGTTTGGAGTTTGGTTTGGTTTGGAATGGAGACCTCCTAAAGGGAGTTTAGCATTTAGGGCCAGCACATCATGCTACGGTAATGGAGACCTCACAAAGAGGGAGCTCAGAGTTTGGCCTCAACACATCATGCTTCAGGAAAGGAGAATTCTTCACGAAGAGGGAATTTTGGACTTTGGGGCCAACACATATTGCTTCAGGAGTGGAGAACTTCAAAGAATGGGAACTTTAGAGTTCAGACTCAGCACGTCATACTTTAGGAGTAAAGACTTTCTAAAGAAGAGAAGGTTTAGCGTTTGGGCCCAACACATTGTGCTTCAGAAGTGAACCCTCCTAAAGACGAGGGAGTTTAGAGTTTAGGCCAACACATCTTGCTTCAGGAGTGGAGATCCTCTAAAGAAGGGGAAGTTTAGAGTTTGGGGCTAACACATCATGCTTCAAGAGTAGAGATCTCACAAAGAAGAAGGGAGGGAGCTTAGAATTAGGTCTAAACACATTGTGCTTCAGGAATGGAGACTTCTTTAAGAAGATGGAGTTTGGACTTTGGGCCCAACACATGTTGCTTCAGGAGTGGAGAACTCCTGAAGAAGAGAAGGTTTGGAGTTTGAGTCTAACACATCATGCTTCAGAAAGGGAGACCTCCTAAACAAGAGAAAATTTAGCATTCAGGACCAACACATTAGGGTTTAATAGTGGGGACCTTCTAAAAAGGAGGATTTTTAGAGTTTGGGACTAACACAACATACTTCAAGAGTGGAGATCTCACAAAGAAGAGTTTGGAGTTCGGACTCAACAAATCATGCTTCAGGAATGGAGACCTCCTAAAGAAGAGAGAGTTTAGCATTTAGGGCCAACACAACATGTTTCAGTAGAGAAGACCTCATGAAAAAGATGGAATTTAGGGTTTGGTGTCAACACATCATGCTTCAGGAAGGGAGACTTCTTCAAGAAAAGGGAGTTTGGATTTTGGGTTCAACACATGTTGAGGTTTAGCATTCAGGCTGAACACATCATGCTTCAAGAATGGGGACCTCCTAAAGTACTATGCATCCATACTTTATACAAGATTATAGGTCCCACGTTGTGGGAGATGACAGAACCTGCGAGTGCTGGAAGGAATTCCTTAAATAGGAGGCTTCAGGGAATCAGCTCCACCCCAAATAATGCCAACAGAATGAGAGATAAGTTAGGTATACTTGAATTTTACAGTTCCCCTAGGCGAAAACAAATGCTGGAGCTAGGATTTAATATGCAAAAATGTATTTGATGCTTGGCCCACCTTACGTTTACCTGCATTGGGCAACTACATCATCACTGTCCATATATCAGACCTCATGCTTTACCCCTGAGGCTGATCCAATACATCTGACCACACACCAACCGTAGAAGCAAAGAATACCTGAAAAGGATACTAAGAGTTAGACATTGCTCATGCCCCTTTAATTGTTATTTGTCATTCTTTTTACCAGCATTTTTATTGGTTCTGTATATATCATTGGCTATATAGTACAGCTCATAAACAGCAGTCACTTTCATGGACCATCCACTTTTACAAGGGACTTATTATAACTGTCTGTTACACAGATACTGATTGCTTTGTTCAGGTACAAAACTCAAATCATGGATGGACAATAGAGCTGAGAATTTGTTTCAATACCCACCAGCTGAAGGTCATAGTGTAGAGCTGTGATGGAATGAACTGACAGAAAGAGAGAAAACTAGACTAGACTTCAGCTCTCCAGTCAAGCAGAACTGCAGCGCAATTCTCTACGGCGCTCAACGAAGGGTGCCCGGTGCTTATCTAAAAAGGGGAACATTCTGTAGATAATCAGGAGCAATCAAATTTTTTGTATGACGTGCCATCTAAAAACCTATTCCATAAGCCTAAATTGAAGGGGTTTAAAAGACAACAGGAGTACAATCTAATAATGCCAGGCTGTGATAGGCAGTTAAAATAAATTTGTATCAGTGTGTAAATGAATTTGAATCATGTCTTAATATGAGTGTGCATTCCAATGGGTGGCATGGCTTGGCCCAGTGACCTTAGTAATCAGGAGTCAGTAACAGAACCAGTCTGACCACCCCCTCCTTCCTTACTCTCTGCAATACTTGTGATGAGGGGTTTGACAGTATAGAAGACAAAAAAGGTGTAAAAAGAGTGGAAGGACCATGGCACGAAGAGACTCTGCCAGTATCTATACAATCAGCAGCAGAGGGATGCAGAAAAGCTTTTCACTATAGAATTGCTCCTTTGCTGGTCCCAAATCCTGCAGGATCATGATCACTAGTGACAGGGTACACCAACCAATGTTTCAAGGTTGCCATAATTTTTTTTTTTTCATTTTTACAAAATGAGAGTTGCTATTCCCTGAAGTGTCAATCTCCATGGGATCCTTCTGCTGGCCTCCACATTAGTCTTCTTTACTGATCTGATGGCCAGAAAAGGGAACCAGAGCAAGCTGCGGGAGATCAATACATCCACAAATGTCAAGTTTCAAAAGATTTGGTGTGAAAGGAGTTTTTAGGTGTCTGGCATTGATGCCATCCACAATACAAGGCCTATAGTCCTGCACGGTAAGTGGCGACCACCACGGTGGAGCACAACATGGAAGTCAAATGGAAGAGACCTTCATGGAAGCAAGTTACAAAATGGTTAATCTTGTTCTTTATATCCCCCCCCCCCCCCAGAGAAGCATCCCCCCCCCCCCCAGAGAAGCATTTGAACCTGCAATACAAGGGTAGCCCCACTAGAAGGGAAGTTTTGTTTAAATTTTTGGATTTCAGCTTCAAGCAATAGATATAATTTATTAATAATAAGAAATACAAATAAATAAGTGAAATCTTAGTATTTGGCACACTTGTGATGGACCTTTTCTTTTTGTAACACAGCTCAGGTAACACGGTGTCAATATAATGATGGACTGATATTTCTGTGAAAACAGGAAATTAAGTCAGCCAGTTCTTGAGCAGTTCAAGATTGTGGAAAGATGACGGCGATTTCTTGGTGCACGGACTCTATGTTACGGTGGAGATAGTGCAGAAAATCAAATGTAAATCCTACACGCTTTACAGCACAGCTTTAAAACTTAAATTATAACAGTTCAGAATAACTGGGAATAGTGCTGGGGATGGAGAATACTTTTGTTCTTTTTCGACAGTCATTTCAAGAGAATCTGTTTTAAAGCAAAAGACCTGAATTTAATCTCTGCTGGATGTTGCAAGGTGTGAACTTTTTACTTTTTACTAGGGAAGGGGTTCAGTACTGTAAAAAAGGGGCTCTGGAGTTGGGGATCGGCTACCTCATTTGGAGGTTCTATTTAAGCTGGTATCAGGTTGATTGATATCTCTTGGGAACCTGTGGAGACCTCTGCACACTAGCCATGGCCATTATTGCGGCATTGCTCTACCTGTTGGTTTTTGTGGTTATGGAACATACAAAAGTGGGTAGAAAAAAAAATAAAGCCTTCTAGATTCAGAAAATATTAACGGGGGAGATCTGGCTGTTGATAGTATCCAAGACAAATAAGAAGCTGTGAACTCACCTAGCCCACAAATTTCCACCAAAATGTCCCTTGGGGTGCAGTAGCCATAAGTGTCCTTCTCAGCAAGTGACTACTGGTGAGCCAGTATACACCAAACACGTATGTACTTGGTCAGTAAGGCCACTCAATGTTGAGTTATCTCTTCTGACAAACAATATATTTTGGGAAACCTGCTGGGATCTCTGTACACCAGCTGTGACCTTTATGAGGGCCACCATCTACCTGTTGGATTTGGACTTTATATTTGGTTATGTGAAATAACCAAAAAAGCCTCTTAGATTTAGAAAATATTAAAATGAGATCTGAGTGTTGAGATTATCCAAGACAAATCAGAAACTAAAGGCTTTCTCAGCCCAGTAGGTTCCACCAAAATGTAACTTAAGGGTGCTGTATTAGCAAGTGTTTCCTGGTTAGGACAACCCCGTCCTTCCTTGGTAGGTGACTACATGGAGATTAGAATACCAGTATCACAATTAGTGTTAAGAATCTCAACAGGGAAGGGGTAGTAGCAATTACATCAGTAATATTAGTAGTCCATATAATCTAAAAACATTAACTGTTTTATTCAATATCCAAATACATAAAAAGGACCTTCATAAGGGGCATACGTTAGGTAGGTGTATCCCTTCTGAACATATCATAGTTCTATATACAGCAGGAACATTCTTATACATGTAGTATGTAAATATGATAATTTCCTTAAATAATGTTTTTTGCAGATCTACTGCTTCCTCAGGGAACAGGTGAGTGGACCATTAGAAAGTTTAAGACCATTAGGAAGTAACAGAACTGCGAAACGCGTTGGGAATTTAGGTAAATGATCATATATCCCCTCACTTTTGCAAAACCTGCCTAAGGGTACGATTGGTTTTCCTGATGATTAAAACTGAGACATAGAGAAGTTTTTTTTAGGTTTTGCACAAGAGCAACCAGACAACAAGAGCAAACTTAAAATAGATGTAAACACTAAATGAATGACATCCTTTATTGCTAATGCACTGGATATCAAAAATATTTCCCACTAATTTTTAAATACATACACATTAATTTTAAAACCTTCAGTAATGCTGCTCTCTTCATGTCCACACGTAGTATGTACACCAGCAAAGCCAACTGCAAGACACCTCTCATTGTGTGTTGCCTGATGGTGACAACAGTGGGATGTTGTACTAAATACAAACCTAGTACAGTGATTTTCTTGGCTCACATGTCCTTAAATGCCCCTGCCCATGTTATAGTAACCGCAAATACACGTGTTTTTAATTTGTCGCCGGCGCCATATGTAGACGGTCCATCATGGTAAACGATCACACCAATTATGAAAAAATAGGTTAATGCGACAAGGTTCCACACGTGATTACACGTTTAATATTTATTAAGTTAAAATGCTACAAACAAGTCTTGTTTGTTTTTCATTAGAACGCTTGGTTTCATTCTTAATTATAGGACGGCTTTTAAAACCTATTCATGTTTAATTCATTATAATTGGTAAACAATATAAAGTACACAGCCAGTAATGGAAGGGAACAGCAGTCTGGTCACAGTACGTCTTCTGTTACATATGAATGTTAATGAATACAAGAAGTCGTGTTTAGAGCGGTGTTCTCACTGGAGCTTATTGTATTCCATTATTTACAAGGACAAAATATATATTTGAAAACATTAATTAACATTGCTGTTGGTGCTCTGCATGTTAGGTCACAAAACATACTTTGGGCTCCAATAATAAGACAGGGAATCTGACATTCTCTCAAACATTCCCTGGTGGCAATCTTCCAGGTCCACATGTTTTAATGACAGTAATTGATTGATATCAGATTCCCTGTTTTATAAAAAGAACCCTTTAGGTCACATAAACTATCCCCTCCCCAAAGCTGTAAACCCCCCCCCACACACCTTTTTTTAATTAGCACAATGTTGTTAAGACATTTAGTGGATTTTCCTTGCAATATGGTTGCCCCATTGACCTCAACGTGGTTCAGATTTCAGATATTCTCAAATATAAACCGATATGAATATAAACTAATTTCACTTGTAAAAAGCAGGATAAAAAATAAAATCACAAGGTCTTAGTCTGCTTATTTTTAAAGTATTTTGTATTTTTGATTTGGTAGGAAACATGATGGGTAACTTAAATGATCTTTTGTGTATTATTGTTAGCCACCAGTAGATGGTGCTATATCTTCATGTAATGTGTGTAACAAACTCTAATAATGTTTCACGCAAAAAGAGTTTGATATACACTTTACATGAGGACACAGGATCTTATTTATCAGAGTTCTCCAAGACTAGAGAAGACTATGATGGGCGAACCTGGGTTCCAGAAAACCTGAAATGGGTTTCCTATTATTTGGCAAATGTTTTTAGTCATTGAAGAAATCCATTCCAGGTTTGCTGGATCACCAAGGTTTACCCATGATAGTTTATTTGCTCCATTCTTAGGTAGCTTTAATAAATAAATTAATAAATTAGGTCCACATTGTGACTCAAATATAAGGATTAGTTTTCAAATATTGCTAAATAATAGCAAAATATTTTAAGAAATCTATTTTAGGTTTCCTGAATAACCCAGGTTCACCCATTTTTTTCTATCCAGCAAACCAAGAATACATTTCTTAAAAATAATTTGCTATTTGGCAATATTTAAAAAAAAAGTCCTGGTTTATATTTGAGTCACACTACTAAATGACACAGTGGATCTAATTTAATAAAGCGCCCCAAGAATGAAGAAGATAAATTATCATGGGTGAACTTTGGTGATCCAGCAAACCTGGAATGTATGATTTATGATTTTGAAGTTTTGAAACCAGGCTACTTAGTATCACTTTCTCTTACTCCATTGAAAGCATTTTTATTTCAGACTGTTGCTTCCTGTCTGGTAAACATTTTCATAAGGAAAAGGAAATGAGGGGCAAAAAAAATTGTGATATAAAACACGTTTTGGTTTGACATGCTTTACTATTGCATTATGTTATATTATCATTCATTATAATCCCATGTTATTAATATAGAAAAGACAGAATAATTAAAACAAACATATGAGGAAAGACAGATTTGTAAGTTTCAATGAAACATAGCAGCATATACCAGCATGTTACTCGTAATAAGTAACAAAAAGATGGAGATACATTGGAGGATGTGTTATATTATAACAAGGAGGAAGACAGTAATGAAGGTACGTCTGCATGGAGGATGATGAAGCGGCAATGTAGTTGTAAATTGAAATGTCACATATCTGGATACATGGACCCATAAAGCAACTTCTGATCACATTAGTGATCTTCAGGCAAGGCAAGATGTACAACTACCGAATATTTTACCCTTTACTCACCACTCTACCACTCAACCAGTAATATGTATTATCAATTGCTGTTCAGATATAGTGACTGATTTATTAAAGCTCTCCAAGGCTGGAAGGCGTATACTTTTATCAGTAAAGCTGGGTGATCCAGCAAACCTGGAATGGATCTGGTCCAGAATTGAAACATTCGCTAACAATTAGCTAATGACTTTGACTGGAGAGGATATACTTTTATCAGTAAAGCTGAGTGATCCAGTAAAACCCGGAATGGATTTCTTCAAAGTCATATGCTATTTGCTAGCAAATGTTTTGAATCCTTGACATGATCCATTCCAGGTTTGCTGGATCACCAACCTTCACTGATAAAAGTATATCCTATCCAGCCTTGGAGAGCATTTAATAAATCAGGCCCATAGTTGGGAAGATCCTATGCCACAATGCGTTGTACCCAGTGTTTTGGAATTGTGATACAGTAAAGCAACATTCCTAACAATTCACTTGGGTGTGCTGATGACTTATATATGGATGGGCAGATCATTGTCCCCCATCACAAGTAATGTTAGAACAAGGACTTTCATTTTTAAACAGTATCATCCATTTATATTTTGTCTTTGTTGTTTTATTCTTTTCCCCTGATCAACTTGCTAATGAAATATTTAAATAAAAACAATTTCATTACATTATTTTAGAGATAGTGACAATTTCTCGGTCTCAGGATAATGCAAGGCAGGTAGGTCATGGCTCGTGGTAAGCAGTAGCAGGCAGCAGCTTTCTGAAAACACAAATATAACACGGAGCCTTTGTGCGAGAAAGACCTGAAATCCAATGAATGATAGGGAACATTAATAATATTATTAAACAGTATTTATATAGCGCCAACATATTACGCAGCGCTGTACATTAAATAGGGGTTGCAAATGACAGACAGATACAGACAGTGACACAGGAGGAGTAGAGGACTCTGCCCCGAAGAGCTTACAATCTAAGAGGTGGGGGAAATATCACACAATAGGAGGGACAACACAACCACTGCTGCTGGGTAGGATCTACATGATAATAGACATCTATCAGCCAGAAAATGAGGCGAGCTCTATTTACCTTGCTTCTAATGCACATTATGAGCAGCTCACAGTGTGCAGTTAAATCAGAGTCTGTGCAACAAGTCTAAAGCTAAGGATGGAGTTCAGACATGAGTCATCCTCCTGTTGCATTTGAAGGTTCATTTGCTGACCAGTTACATTTAAAATATTCTCATAATGCTCAGTATATTGATGTTGCATAGGAATACGGTCAGACATCCCTTTAATAAATACACCATACTAATATTACAGAGTAATGGTTTTACTTAGAATAGCTTGACATCTTTATATCATGAATTCAGCAGGCTTCTGGAAATGTTTCTTAGGGATCTGTTAAGCTAAAACATCATGTGGTTCCTGTTAATTTGTTGGACACACATTCATACTGTGAACCACCTGTTCCAACACATCCCAAAGGATTCTTGCTGTGCATGCCAAATCCTGACCCTACCATCTGGATGTCATAGCACAAAGTGGTATCTATTTGTTGGCATTGCTTTCCTAATTTTTAAAGCCCAATTACGGCTTATTTCACCCTCACCTACCCAGTTACCCCTTTCCTAGTGCACTGAGCATTAGGAAAACACCAGAAGCATACATTTTATCCAAGGATCTTCAGTCTGGTCATATGATGTCATCTTCTAACTCTTCTACCTCCTCTGGTTGTTCCTAAATAGGTCAATTGTATGAATGCTGGGGATACCTAGAGTGGTTTCCAAATGCACCCCTTCCCACTAGACAGGTCCCTAATGTCCTGGGGGCTCAGAAGTTAACTTTCATTTGCATTATTTATAAGGATTTAATTAAACTGATGCGAGATTGCAGCATGGTTGTGATCCAGCAACATTAGACCTGTTCTGTCTTCAAAAAGCCAGCAATGCCTTCCATTGGTAAACTTGGCTATGCCTATCCCTCCCGACCACAGCATGCCATAGAGGTAGTGGAGTGGGTGACCCATCTTGCTTCAAGTCAAAGTATCAACACTTCCTACCAAAGGGCAGCCAATAAGCCATGATGACCAGCCTTCTTCTATTTCCTCTACTGACAAATCCACAGATCGTCTGAAGCAGATTCATGGATGTCCCCAGAGTTATGGTGATTTAAAGTTTTTACAGAGCCAAACAATGGAGTCACAAAAGAACCGGGGAATTGGCTTTGATCATTTTGGTACTCACTAAAGTTCAACATTTACTGATACTCTTGTGCTGTAAAGATTGGCTTTGTGATAAGTTGCAGTCCTCCTGCCAGCTTCAACGAGTCTGGAATTCTGTTCTGACCTTTCTTGTTGCCAATTCTTTGTTTTTTATGCCAATTCTTCCATACCTTGGAAACTGTAGATCAGTGTTTCTCAACCAGGGTTCCTCCAGAAGTTGCTGGGGGTTCCTTGGGCTATTTGTACCTCTCAGGTCAGTTTAAGTGACACCAATGATCTTTTTGGCTATCTGTAAGGCTGACATTCTTCCCAATAGCCAGCAATGTAAGTGGCATTCATCCTACTAACCACCATACTAATATACTGTGATCTGTTTATAAAATAATTATAGCAGGAGTTCCCTGAAGACCTGAATCTTATTTTAAAAGTTCCACAAAGTTTAAAAGTTTGAGAAAGGCTGCTGTAGACTATGGATCCTGGATGTCATAAATTGTGCCAACCAGCATATCTGACAATACCAACCATTAGACACTCAAAGTCAAGGGGAACCAACAACTCTTGGAACTTAGCTGTGTCTGCATGTGTCATAGATAGAGAATCAATATATTGCAAGTAAGTAATTTGCAGCCACCAGATTGAGTTTGCATTGGCATACAGTTGTGCCTAGAAATGTTGGCTTATGCCCATGTAAGAACACACACAGGCACTTTATTTTGCAAAGGCAGAGTTTCACTTTAAATCCATAAAACATGAGTTGCATTGTCACATCATACAGAAGAATGGACAGACATGGAGATTTCATTTCTCCCCTTCTATTTGTAAACACTTTCAGGCATAATCACAGTCATTTGGACATCATCTTGGTTTAATGACACTCAGCTCAGCCAGCTGAAGATTCTCAGACATTATGCAACACAATTGACATTTCATCAGTGGTCACAGACAAGGCAAGCAATGCTCTGGAATGTGATGAGGACAATTATTAGGCACTGGATGGGGGTGTGCTTGCTCCTCACATCCCCAATCAGAAGGGACATGCTGGCCCTTTAAGGAAGATTAAAAAAAATATGTGTCTGTGCCTTCTCTCTGGTCTCATTCTCTCTGCATCAGTAGACTTCAGTTTTTGCATAATGAAAGTGTGAGTGGCATAGGAAGGAGCTGGAGCAGAGGAGGCAAATGGTGGAGAGAGGTAAGGACACACAGGGTCAGGGGGTGTGAGGCAGAGAGGAGGGAAGGAGATTGGAGAAATTGTGTGCAGAGAGATCGGTGCAGAATTAATGCTGATACAGAACACTGCGCATCACAAGAAGCAATAGTAGGCAAATGTGAAATAGACTTTTGGAGCACTGACATTTGGAATCCAAGAGAAGCTTGCAACAGCAGAAATATCTAAACTTTCCAGGGGAAATGGGCTATCAGGTCCAACCTGTTCACATCTGTCTGCATAGGAGTCTAGACTGAAGCTGCTCCAGAGGATGAAGGTGCCTCCTGATTGTGCCTCTGATTTTGGGATGTTGCCTATAGATGGAGGGATCTTCCAAGGATTGCTTATGAAGGTGACGATCATTAGAAGTCATCACCTTTTAGGCTTTTAGTTGGCTGAAGAATCTCACCTTGCAGTCCAATGCATCCACTTGATGCATAGGTGATGATGACCCATGAACAATTCTGCAAGGTTAGTTTGGAACTTATTGTAGTCAAGGTTGTTTTATAGGGATGCCTGGACATTTATTGTGGGGATCTGCAAGAAGAGACTGAGGTCATTAGAGATTTGTGTATACTGGGATATAGACACTTATCATCTCCATACTTTTAGCACTGGCTGAAGGTAGAAGAGCTTACTCTCTGGTGCACCGAGGCTGTGAAGGCGCTGTCCTTTCAGAACCAGTCTGGGTCCCTGGTCTGATTGTCAAGATCTGAGAAGGAGCTGTCCCTTCAGGACCACTCTGAATCCTGGTCAGTTTCCTGGGATTTGTAGACGAACTGCCAATTCAGCACCACTCCTGGTTCTGGTCAGTATCCTAGGATCTGGAAGAAGCAGCCAATTCAACACTCCTGGTTCGGGTCATATTTCCAGGATCTGGAAAGGAGCTGCCAATTCAATACCACTCCTGGTCCTGGCCAGATTCCTGGGATTGGTAAAGGAGCTGCCACTTAAGCACCACTCCTGGTCCCAGTCATATTTCCAGGATCTAGAAAGGAGCTGCCAATTCATTACCACTCCTGGTCCTGGCCAGATTCCTAGGATCCGAAAAGCAGCTGCCAATTCAGCACCACTTCTGGTCCTGGTCATATTTCCAGCATTTGGAAAGGAGCTGCGCACCTTAGCATCACTTTAAGTCTTGGTTTGATTCTCCAGATCTGGGAAGCAGCTGCCCCTCGAGCACCACTTGGGGTCCTTTACTTCCAGAAGCTTGATGAAACTGTCCATTAGTACCACTCCTGGTCTTCAATATCCAGAAGCCAGGAAGGAGCTCCTTCAGCACCACTCTCAGATCCTCCTCTGCAATACAGACGTTGTGAAGGATCTGTCCCTTCAGCACCACTGCAGGACCTTACTTCTTTCCCAGTCCCTAGGACGGATCTGTTTTTCAAGCACCTGGTTGGGTTCCTTAGCTGGTAGCTGGTTGTTCGGCACCACGTTGGGTCATTGGCATTCCAATAGACTGGTTGGGGGCAGTACCACATCAGATTCCCATATGACCCTTCAAAACAACACTGGATCTTTGGCTGAGCTCACTCCCTGGATATGAGCTGCTCCTTTAGGACCCCATTGATGGTCTCTGTCCCAGTGAGGAGAAGACAAGCAGGATCTGTGCAAGAACCAAGGTGGGATCTGCTTTTATTACACACCACAAGTGACATGTAAAGTTTGGTGACTCGTTTTTGGCTTTTATAGAAAAGATAGCAAATTTTGGAATCAATCATTTTTTTCCATCAAAAGGACTAGCCAGGAAAATTAAGCAGACATTGTCAGGGTCACAGAAAGTTTGGTCCAGGACACAATTTTGGAGAATCCAGATGTGTACCAAAACACCATTTTGATCTGCAACAGAAACATGATATACTTGTAGTATCTGTTGAAATTCTGCCACCAGATTGCCACTTGCTTAGTTACCTCTCCAAAAAAAAAGAGGCCCAACTATCATGACCAAGTATGAGGATGTGTGACAGAGGTGTTCAGATGCTCATAACTACAGTGGGGGCCTTTGCAGCTTTCAGTCTGATGACCATCGCGGTGGGCACGGATTATTGGCTTTATTCCAGAGGGGTCTGCAAGGCTAAGTCCACTAATGACAATGAAACCAGTAAGAAGAATGAAGAGGTAATGACTCACTCAGGATTATGGAGAACCTGCTGCCTTGAAGGTATGACACCGCTTCTCCAATCATCTCACCTTTACCCATTATAGGTGGATGTATATGATGATGTTTTATGTAAACAAAATTGTTACTCTTTGGTTGATGTGGATTCATAGGAATCTTTGATGGTTAGGGCATACTGATACTTGTAGTCCTGCTGCAGTTTACCAATGTCTGGATTAATGGGAGAAAAAAAATAAGATTCCTTCCAACAAATTTTAGAATACCAAGCTCATTTAAGCAATCACAATTCATCTTTTATTGGTGTGAGCTAACCAAAAATCCAATTAGTTGCTTGGGATTATTCCTCATTGCACGTTATGATTACTCCCAACGTTATTATCATTACTCTTAACATGTATGCCTGAATATTTTTCTGACAACCTAGTGTGTTTGAAACATCATCTACAGCTGCTGTGGGACTGTAAGCGCCAGCAGGAACAGAGTTGTATCCATAGTGTCACCCTATACTGTATTCCTACCTATCCCCGTTGTTAATCCTAACGTAAAAATGCAGCCTCCAGGCACCTTGCATGGCTCTATTGTCATGGGACTACAAGTCCCATCATCTTCAGACTGCAATTTGTTTTTTGCTTCCACTGTAGCTGGCGTGCAACCTAAGCTTGTTATAAAAGGTTAATTCTTCTGGATTAGTCAACCCCAAGGTCTCCAGCTGTTGTAAAAACCAAAGCACTGGTTTGCATGTTAGAAGTTTTGACCTTTATTTCCACAAGAGTTACATTTTATTTAGGGTCAGTTTTAGAAGGGGGCTAATTGGGAAATTGCCTGGAGCCTTTACCTTCTCCAGGGTCCTCAATGACAGAATGTAACTGTGCAGGGGGCTAAAATGCTGTGTATTTGGACCCCCGTTTTGTCTAAAACCATTCCTTATTTCCATACATGGTTCCTCACAAAATGTTTGTATATTAGACTACTCTTATAATATTTTTATTATGTATTATAATATTATATACTCATATATATATATATATGTGTCATATACTCCTTATATGAGGACTTCCATTGTGGGAACTCTCAAAGTTGCTGGATCTGCTCATCTCTCCAACCCTCACTTTGTGCATGGAGTCTCAACCATCATTTTGTATTAAGTTGACATTGGTGCACTGGTGCACATAGGCTATCCCTTTAGCACCAGTCCAATTTCTAGGCTAATTTCCACAGTTTGGGATTGAATTTCTACAGCTGCCACTTCAGAACCAGCCTGGTTCCTTGTCTGATTTCAAAGATCTGTCCATTTGGCACCACGCTGGATCCTGGGCTGATTCCTAAAATCTGGGAATCTTTCTCTATGAGTAATCAGGTATATTAGAATTATTTAGTAAATAGCACTCATATAGTTGAAGGATCACTTTTTGACAGGCAAGCCATTTGTCCTTATCTAATGCTTCAATAATTTCCTACATCGTGCCGGCATAATATTGCCCTGATTTCTTCTCATCACTCCTCATCTCCATTTCTTTATCTAGTTGTATCTAAAGTCTGAGTTACACAATAACTAACTTCTGTTTCTATGTTGATTTTTTTTTCAATATGGGATACTTTCTAATATTAGCTTGTGTGTGGGAGATACCTAGCAGAAATTGCTGAAGAGTTTTGTCTGTCTGAAAGGGTTAGCGCTTCAGTACCAGGGTGTCCATCCATGCAGTGGTCATCTGTGGCTTTTCTATGCATTACAGAGGTTGTATTGGTGGCTTCATCAGAAGTCCAACATGGCAAGTGATAACAATGATTAGATACTTTATATTTCTTATTTTGGGGTGTGCAGCCTTTGTCCTTTCAAATGTGGAGAAATGTGAACGTGCAGGATACCATGGGAGCAATGGCTAATCTGAGAATAAACGAAGAGCCAAAGATATTCTTAAAATGACCCTTTAGGTTTAGGGAGTACAAATCCCAGCATATCTTGCAGGTTTGTTTCACCATAGCTAGGCAGCTACTTGTGCCAGTATACCCAAAATCTGTATCTCCAGCCATGGAGAAGCTAAAATTTCCAGCACGTCCTTGGAACCTGGCCCTCATCCATGGAAACTCTACTCTGCTGAATAGATAACCTTTTCTTCCCGCTGTGGCAGGAGAAGAACCTGGCTTTAGTTATAGCTGGCTATAGCTCAAAATATACATTGGAAGCTGGTAATCCAGCCTTGTGAAAACATCATTACCCAAAAAGCCTCCAGCTTTTTGGAACTGGATTTCCTTGTATGCCCTAGAACAGTGTTTCTAAACCTTTCTAACATGGGGGAATCCTTGAAACAACTTTCAGGCCCAAAGGAAGTCTTCAGTGGTCAGGTCAGGTTCAAGGTGGTCAGTGAGAAGAATACATTGCTGGCCAATGGAAAGAATGTCACCCTTACAGAAAGCCAACCAGATCATTGGTGTCACCTAATCCGACTTGAGAGGAACCCAAGGGAACCACCAAACACTGGTTGAGTAACACTGTCCTAGAAGCCTTTCCCAAATGGAGATTAGGTCAAACCATATTTTGTTCTTCAAGTGAGGTTGACCTACAAGTTTTCTAACATCTATGAAGAGCTACAAGTCCCAGAATTTCATAGAAGTCCCCCATCTGGCTATGGCATCTCAGCCAGGTTTTTTACATGTCCCAGAACTGGGAGATTCTGCAAGTAATGGGTGAAGGAATCAAACCATCACAACCAATGACTTGTATTGGGATTTTTAGGAGTTCACTAGACTACAACAACAAATATTTCTCAACATGAGACACCTATTTCATAAACAAATTTTCCAACAGATTGGAAAATAACTCAGAAAAATTAAACTTCCACTATGTTGGATGGAGAAGACATTGGCCTGTTCTCCAACTCTAGCAATGAATACAAAGAATACTTGAGTAGATCATTTACTTCCTATTTCCTTGGATGTAATACCTGCTTATCCAACCCTAGTTAAAAGTAGCACAAATCCACTGACTATGGTGGGACTGCAATTCTTATTAACTTGCCATTAAGAGTTAACAAACTACAAAGTCTAGGATTTCTGAGCCGTTAGGATTCCAACTGTGAAAAAACTAATTCTACTAGTCAGTTCATCAGATCTAGAATCCTCAGAGAAATAGAAGCTTCCAAGATTTTAATAGATTCTTCCATAATACTGAATACCAGTAAGAGTTCCTGGTAACTTGCCAGCTATTTAAGCTTTGGCAGAATTGGCCAGATTGATCATTTACGCACAATCTTCGGGGACCAATATTGTTCGTCATTCTTAAACAAAATTATTTTCCTATTTAATTTCAATAAGTGAAACATGAAAGTATTTATTGATATGATTTCAATTTGCTTGCTGGATTATATTTATTATTATTATTATTATTATTATTAATATTAATAATAATAAACAGGATTTATATAGCGGCTATATATTGCTCAGCGCTGTACATTAAATACCGGTTGTAAATGACAGACAGATACAGACAGTGACAAAGTAGGAGGAGACGACCCTGCCCCGAAGAGCTTACAATCTAGTAGTATATTGAAATGACTTGAAATCAGAATAAATCAGCATATCTGCTCGGCTGGGAGTTTAGGGTTTTCACATTCCTGGTTTGTGTTCATTAAAATATGTGTAGGTTCCCCTTATTAGTTCCCTAAGGCAGCCCATGTCTCAGAATGATATTTTATGTTTTCCTTTAGACAATTTTGATACCTTCTTATTCCCTAAAATGGCTGACTCAATTATCAAACAGGCCCATTCACACATTGGTATACTGGAGATGCAAAGTGAACAATCACTTCCCAAAGGTTTCATCTATATTCCTTCTATATCCTAAACACATCTGTAGCTTATCTATACCTTAGAAAGTGCAGTCTGCACCCTTACTAAATACCTGATGCAAGAAAATCAGTTACAGTATAAGCCAGATATATAGTTTTCACTGGAAACCCATTGACCTAGCTCTGTCCCCAGACTTGCAAAAACATTGGCGTAAGCTGATTAAAGTCATCTACAGAATAAATGGGGGTGACTTTTGCTGGGCGGCCAGCTGGAAGGGTAAGGGGTGTATACATGTATGCACGAGGCTCTGATTTTCTAGTATACAGATTAAAGCAAACATTTAGTACTCATGCATTTTAATAGGTGACTACATTCAGCACTCATCGGTCAGGGCTGGGAAGGGTTAATAGGACGCTAAAACTACTTGTGTTGCTTAAGTCACAGATTCCTCTGTATTTAATCTTCTTTCCAGTGCAGATTAATCAAGCTTTCTCCAATCTCCCTGTGTTTTGACTTCTGTATTCGTTCACCTTATACATACTAAATGAGATACAATGTAACTACAATAGAGATATTGCTTTTCCATGTTCAGGACACAGTGCGGGATGTTTAATAGTAGAATTTAATGCTCCCATGGGGAATAAATTGCAAGTAATACAGTTCTGCTGCTGCAATGAAAAAGGACTTCTTGAATTTTTTTACTGTTTTTCTTTGGCATAATCATTTTATTTTTTTATCATCATTATCCAAACCAAGCTGCAAAATAATCGCTTTAATAAATTTAAAAATGTTGCATTTTGAAAGTAGATTATTTTTTAAGTGTTCACTTTAGTTACAGTATAAAATTTTGACAGGTGGAATAAAAATAAAAAAGTAACACAGTGCACATTTGTATCTAATATAACCAGCAGATCTCATTATAATGAGTTCTATCAAAAATAATAGTGCAATGTTAGGGAGCCCCCATGTCTCCCCCTCCATGACCTGGAATTAGCAGGAGGAATGTATAAAGCTAACCTTTTTTTTTCACCAAGAGTAGTTGATGTTTGGAACAGACTTCCAGCAGAGATTGTCAATGATCAGTAAGTGAATTTAATGACAAATGTAGATCTATAGAAGTTTTTCTCAACCAGGGTTCATACAGAGGTTGCAGGGGGTTCCTTGAGCAATGAGCAAACTTTGTGTGTTAATTGAAGTGACGCCAATGATCTTTTTGGCTATCTGTAAGGGTGACATTCTTATTAATGGCCTGCAATGTAAGAGGAATTCTTCCCATTGATGACCACACTAATGTACTGTGAGCTGTGGATATAATAATTATAAAAGGGTTTCCCTATGAACTCAAAGTTATTTTAGGGAGTCATCCATTTTTAAAGGTCTGATCTATACTGTAAGGTTAACAAATTCCATAAAGGTGCAAACTTAATAGACCTTTTGGCCTTTTTCTGCTATCACTTTTCTATGTTACTATGTAGATGCATTGGTGGATACATTTGGATTGTAGTCACTGTGCTTGATAACTACTAACCAGAAAATACAGCAATGCAAGAGGAGTTTTCCCTGCTCTGATCCTGCATTTGCTTGTGCTGTCAATATAATGTTGTGGTGGACAGGGACCAATTTTTTATATTAGCCCCTAACCTCATAATTTTCCCTATCTGCTCTTACCCCCGTAATAAAAGTCTGCTGGATCACCCAGGTTCTCCCATGATAGTCTGTCTTCTCTAGTCTTGGAGAACTTTAATAAATCAGGCCCAATGTAGAATACTGGTGTATGTTATATATATATATATATATATATATATATATATATATATATTTATATATATATATATATATATATATATATATATATATATATTTATACAGATCTTCTAGTAGTACAATGGCGACACGGGCACAAAATAACATAAATCCTGTAAATGGAAGTTTTCCCAAAACCCCCATCCATGAATACAAGTAAAGTGAAAGATCATAAGAAATTGGTAGGTAGCCCATTCCTGGAATATATAGCCTATAAAATGATAAAAAGATAGGTCACACATTAAAACACATACAAAAGTTTTAAAACAGACATTAAAAGTTTTCGAACAAATAAGGGCCATTTGCAGTGGGCATGGAAAAATAGTGAAGCAAGGAGAAATGCTGAGGAAGCTTCTTGTAAATGTTCAATGAAACAGTTTTAACTGTTTCAATATCTTGATCTATCGTTAATAAAATATATAATTATGAATTTATTGATTCACCACCTTCTCATTTTTCAGCAATACCTTTGGTTCTATGTCTTTTTCAACGTCAGCGTTTCCCAAATTGCACTGGCCTCTTTATTACCGAGAGAAATGGCCGCGGTATAGATATTGGATTAAAGCCATTTCATCTCTTAGGCTTTGTCAGGCTGGAGCTTGGATGATCAATATGACACAAAACGATCTAGTGCAAATGACAAGGATATGGCCAGTCACCCGGGCCTTCCATGTGCTGAAATAAATGGCGGCCGGTGGTGCCTCATCCGTACACAGTCTAGGAACTCCTCAGTGGCTCATTATTTCTGGTATATTCAGCGGAGGATATAACTCTCATTGCAATGTCTGATACAGCACAGAATATGTGAATGTTGTATAGGTGCAATCCATCAGTGCTGGCAGCCTCCCTGGATCCCAATATATCATTGGTTTTAATTTGTACGCTTAATACACAACCATTAAATATAAATAGGAAGCTGCTTTGCGTGAAAAGTAAATCTGTAGGATGCTAAGGCAATCCAGGAAATGTGGTCTGATTTACTAAAATCAAGTTCTCAAATACAAATATCCGGTAATACCGGAAGGGAGGGGGAGAAAGGGGGGAATAAGGGAGTGATGGGTATGGGGATGTTCCCTGTTCTCCCCAAGATAAGGAGTCTATGCAGTTGGGAAAGCTCCAATAGAGTAGGGAGGAGGTTTAAATTCTATTGTTATATATCTTATAGTGTTAGATTGATGGCATGCACATGGTGATTGGCTATGCAAGGTTTAGCAATGTTCTTTAGGGTTGGCCTCATGCTCCCCAATATTTCAAAGTCATGCTCTATAAGTAAGAGCCCCACTAGAGTTGTTGAGGAGGTCTACCTTTCACTGCTATAGAGTGTTACAGCTACCCCTGACTGATGACATCATTCTCCACCCACATGGTGACTAGCCAATCAGGTCTGCAGGGGAGGTCTCATGCTCCCCAT
Source organism: Pyxicephalus adspersus (assembly GCF_032062135.1). Taxonomy (NCBI): domain Eukaryota; kingdom Metazoa; phylum Chordata; class Amphibia; order Anura; family Pyxicephalidae; genus Pyxicephalus; species Pyxicephalus adspersus. The sequence goes on along the minus strand of NC_092864.1, from coordinate 14,891,604 downwards.
ATGGCTAAGTCCTGCTCTATAACTAAGAGCCCCAATAAAGTGGTGAGGAAGTCTACCTTCTACTGTTATATAGCTTTAGAGCTTCCCCGGATTGATGACATCACTCCCCACCCACATGGTAATTGACCAATCAAGTCTAAGCACTGTTGCAGGGAGGTCTCATGCTCCCCATAGTCAAAAGTCATGCTCTATAAGTAAGAGCCCCACTAGGGTTGTTGAGGAGGTCTACCTTCTGCTGCTATAAAGTGTTCGAGCTACCCCAGACTGATGTCATCATTCTCCACCCACATGATGATTGGCCAATCAGGTCTAAGCACTGTTCTGCAGGGGAGGTCTCATGCTCCTCATACTCAGAAGTCATGCCATATAAGTAAGAGCCTAAAAATAATATGAAGGAGGTTAACCTTCTACTGTTATACAGTGTTAGAGCTTTCTCGGACTGATGACATCTCTCTGCGCAAATGATGCTTGGCTAGTCAAGGCTAAGCACTTTTATGCAGGGGTGTCTTATGCTCCCCCTACTCAGAAGTCCTGCCATGTAAGTACGATCCTCCAAAGAATAGAAAGGAGGTTTACCTTCTGCTGTTATACAGTGTTAAAACTTCCCCCGACTGATGACATCACTCTCCACCCACATGATAATTGGCCAATCAGGGATAAGCACTGGTATGCAGGGGAGGTCTCATGCTTCCCATATTCAGGAGTCCCGAGAGTAGGGAGGTGGTGGGAGAGTGTGGTTTGGTTGGTATAATTTGGGAAGGGAGCCTTTCAGGAATTTACTGCATAGCTATAGTGACAGTTCCTTTTTATATGCCTAAATTTATATTTATATATATATATATATATATTTTCTCAATAGCTCAAATTAAAATGTACACATATGTAAATGAATCAAACCAAAAATGTTTCCCTTTCTATTCCCTTCCCTGCCTGGCTTTAGACAGTTTGGCATTGAGGCTCAAGGAGAGAGAATCTGAAAGCTAGTAACTTCTTTTTTTACTGTTTTTAAATTTTACTACAAATCCATTCTCATGGGTGAGCCATGTAATAAGTGTTTTGAAAACAACAATTTCATACAAATTTAAACATACGGATGATAAAATTGGCACAAACCAATATAATAATCCCTTATTTGGTCACAGAGTTATATGTTACCTAACTCTAGGGGGTCTATTTTTAAAGCAGTGAATCTAACATTCACTGAAACATTCTCTGGTGGAGAATCCTCCGAGTCTATGTATTTCAATAGCAATTATTTACTTACCCCACCTAATTTTTCCCAATGTAAAATACATTCACACAGACACACAACTTCACTACACTCAGTAATTTGGTGAGGAGGGATGTTAGAACTGAATGAAATGATTTGTAGAGTGTTTCCATGCAGTTAAAATATTTGCTGTTCCTTTTAATTAAAAAATTAGCACTGACATCTCATGTTTCATTTTAATGAAGCTGTTATCATTCTGTTGCTAAAATAAATCATTTTGTTTATAAATATTGCTGCAGCTTCTAAAAAATGCTAAAAACATATTTTTATTTGTACACATCCAACAGCATCCAGCTCTGTAAAGGTGATTAAAGAGAACCTGTATAAAGATTTGCCCAAACACCAAGCAGAAGGCAAAAGGACCGGTCACCAGTATAGCCTGCAGGCTCCTTACATCAAGCATCATCTTTGTAGAGGAGCCGGCTTTGCTTCCCCATATGGGAACTTGGTGGAGGAAGCACAGATCTGCAGAATGAATAAAGCAGAAGCAGGGAGATCCTTGCATTACAAGTCCTCAGGTACAGCTTCCCCTCCAGGAAAGAGAACAGTGATCAGCACAGTGGTGACATGAAATATGACTCCAAATCTGAGCCTAACAGTCAGAGGCAGCAATGCCACCGGTAATCTTATATTAAAGATATCCAGCTATAAGGCTCAGGAAGTGCTGAAAAGATTTTTCATGGCACTGCTTGGGTACAAATAATATTTGTAGATGTTCCCTACAAAAAAGCAAATCTTCACTTGTAACATTCAAATCTACTTGAATATTAAACCATCCTGGTGGTATGTCAATGCTGTCACAGGGCTGAGACTTGTTCTCTTACTGAGTATACCAGTGCAAATCAAAAAGTCAGATGAAAGCCATAACTCCTAACCTACATACTTGTTTATGCTTCTCAGAACAAGAACAAAAGTGGAAATCTTCCAAAAAGTACATATGTCTTGGTGACAACTATCTAAGCAACTTCTTACATTGAATAGATTCTCTATCACATCCTGTTGTATCTATAGGACAGAAAGTGAAGAATCTTTCCAATAGGACACAGATGACAAAAAACAAAAAAAAGGTAACCGGGACTTCAGACCTTCTTTACCTTTGGCTTAGCTGTACTTAACTATTTTTACTTGTGTCCTGTACTTTCAGCTATCCAAAAACTCTGAAATTGGCACACTGCTTCCACAAGGCTCCACAACAGAAATCTATTCTGCCTGGGCACTAATAATTCTGTTCAAATAATACACAAAGCACCTGATTTATTAAAGTTCTCCAAGGCTTTCATCAGAGAACCTGGGTGATTCAGCAATCTGGATCTGGTCCAGTATTGAAAACATCTGCTAGCAATTAGGAAATCTTATCCAGGTTTGCCGGATCACCCGGATTCACTGATTAAAGTGTATTTTCCCCAGTCTTGGAGAGCTTTAATAAATTAGGGCCAATGACACGAAGTAAAATGATTACATCTAGTTCTTCCCATCATCTACTTACCCTCTGAAGTTTCAATGTAGTCTGACACAGTCCTGTTGAAACAGCCATTGAAATAAAGGAGCAGAGAAAATTCTCACAATATGGCCAAATTACTGGAGTTTAGTCTTTTCACTTAGCAAAGTAAACACATACTCAAAGAATAATTCATACGGCTTAAAGAATATCCAATCACGTGCAAACAAATGTAACAGACATGATTTTGATTGGATGGCTAAAGTCAGCAGAGTTTCATTTCATTATTTTACCTAAGTGAATCATCCTTTGCAGATTGATTATTCCCTTTGCTAAGTGAACAGGCTGAGCTTTTTTAGTAAGAAATCCCTCTTTTCCATAGCTCTGGCAGTGTCATATTACACCTAGCAGTACAAATTATTTGTAATATTTTAGACCTGTATATCTTTTGGATATCAATCCATTTTTCTGGTGTGATAATAGTTAAAATATAACCTCACTGAATATAATATACACCGATACGCCTTTGCTGTACATAGTAGGCTGGCTTGTTAACTAACACATTTTTACTAAAATATTTTCAGCTCTGTTGAATATTTCTAAAGCCGAGCATAATTCACGCCTAAAGGAACAGAAGAAAAATGTACATTGTTTGCTATTGGAGAAACGCTGATAAGAGCTGTATAGAGACAAACAGGATTGATAGATATGACATGCAAATTATATGGCAGATTAAAAATGAAAAATAAGATCCTCAACAAAGCTGTGATAGGGAATCTGTTGTAAAAAATGATGCTACGGCCAGAAAAAAATGAGCAGCCATCATGTCTGAGGCTTGGATATGTATTAACAACAATATATGTATTGTAGTAAAAACCATGAAGGTAATGGCCAAAGGAACCATTGAGGGAATGGTGGTTAAAACCATGGGAGGAATGGCGGGAGCAACCATAGAGGGAACAGACATAGAAAACATGAAGGTAATGGACCTAGGAACCATTGGTGGTTAAAACCATAGAGGGAATGGTGGGAGGAAACATGCAGGTAACAGAAGGAGAAACCATTGAGGTCATGGCCAAAGGTACCATTGAGGGAATGGTGGGTAAAATCATGGAGGGAATGACAGGAGGAACTATGGAGGGAAAGGTGGGAAGAACCACGCAGGGAAGAGAAGGAGAAACCATAGACGTAATAGCCAAAGGAACCATTGAGGGAATTGTGATTAAAACCATGGAGGGAATGACAGGACGAACCATAAAAGTAAAGACAGTAAGAACCATGGAGGGAATCGTGAGAGCAACTATGGAGAGAATAGTTGTTAAAGCCTTGGAGGTACAGGTGAAAAAAATTATGGGGGAATGATGGGAGGAACCAGGAATGGTATGGCAAGAGGAACCATGGAGATAATCGTGGAAGGAACTATAGAGGGAAAACCAGTAGGAATCTCAGGGGAAATTGTGAGGGCAAATATGGAGGAAATGCTGGATGGAACCATAGAGGGAAAGCCATTAGGAACCATGGAAGGAATGGTGACAGCAACCATGAAGGGAATAGTGGGAGGAACCAGGAAGCATAAGGTGAGAGGAACCATGTGGTGGAGTAGTAATTTACTGAATAAGAAATGCAATACAAAATATATGTTATTATCACACATTATAACACCCTGAGCCTAATTAATGAGGTGAATAATCACTTTACAGAAAAAACCCAATCACAAAGAAAATGTTAAATATCTGCTGTTTACACATGATTTGAGTGAAAGAGAGACCTTGTAGAGTAAACATTCACTTTTCTTGGTGAACAACCTTAACATCACCATCAATGTCATTATTTTGGACTGTACAAGAATAACCTTCTAACAAAAACCCCAACCCCCCAACATTCACCCAAGTACTCAGAGGTGATGCTGACTAATGATGACGTTGAGATATGTATACAATGTATAATGACATAAATGTAAATGTTCCGGCACCTTATTATACTTGCACAATAACTTTTTATGACCCAGTAGTCATTTTCTTTTTTTATGGTTGCTGTTGTGAATTATTTCATTATAGATGAGAGTGCCAAAGGTTCAGAAACTGCTGCGTCTAAACATAAACATAAATATATCAGATATAGAACTGCCGGGCATAAATTATAACTTGTAGTTAAGTAAATTCTTGGTTAGGCATTATTATAGAAAATATGTACTGAGGGAATATTAAGGGGGGCACGTCTGACCTTCTAAAAATACGGGTTATCTAGCTGTCATGCTGCTCTAATACTTTCAGTCAATCCAATGAATATATTCAATTATTGTTTTATGATTACAAATTTAAACCATGACATATTAATCCCAAAGCACTATGGGTTGTTTAAAGAAAAAGAAGAGTGGGAATTGTTTGCTTTCAGGCAAGGAGTCTCTGATTGAAATCTTCAGTCCCATATGGTGATCTTGCCATGGGGAGAGCTAAGTCTCAAGGCAACTTTTCCCTGCTCCTTCTCCTTGATCTTTCCTCTGACACCGTTGATCACCCCCTTCTAATACAAATCATGCCCTCCATTGGTATCAGTGACACTGCTCTCTCTTGGTTTGCTTCCTATCTCTCTCCTTTCAAGTTTCTTTCAATGGTAACTCCTCCTCACCCACTCTCCTCCCTGTTGGGGTCCCCCAAGGGTCAGTCCTTGGATTTTTCAAACTTGCCTACCCGTCTTCTTCTGTCAATTGAAACCATCACTACTTCCCACACTACATATCTCCCATCCTATTGTGTGTGATACTTCCCCCACCTACTAGATTGTAAGCTCTTCGGGGCAGGGTCCTCTCCGCCTGTATCACTGTCTATATTAGTCTGTCATTTGCAATCCCTATTTAATGTACAGCGCTGCGTGATATGTTGGCGCTATATAAATCCTGTATAATAATAATAATATTTATAATAATGGGGGTTCTTGTTCAGACACTTTAAAATTTAAACCAGACTATCAGGAAGGGAGTTCAGAGCAATGACGTGCATGTAATGTTGGGACGCAGCAAGAAATCATCAGCATTGAGGTGACTAGTATCCTAAGAAGATTTTTTTTTTTGTTCCAGTGACAACCCAATATTATGGGTTACTTTCAGTCCTAATGAAAATGGTCACCAGTATATTAGAGAGGGAAAATCGTCCAAGTGTTGTAGGCTGAGAAAATTCAGCCAGGTGCCGTGAGGAGGAGGAAGCATGGACATGCATTATTGAGTATCTGCTGAAACACTCCAGTAAGCAGTTGGAATGTCATTACAGTTCCTTTGCCATGCGTTGCAAAGGATCATGGGTCATCTGCTGTCCTTGGGAACACTTTTAACCGCATTTCAACCAATCCTATTCAAGTCTATGGTAGCCGTTGTGCGTCTGACTGTCCTCTGACCTTACATCTAGCGCGTCAAAAACCTCAATGCAACCGCAGCACCTGGAAGCAAAATAAATATTTCAAACACTTTCATTTTTTTCTTGTTTTGTCAGACATCTATACAGTTCCATTGCAATTGAAAAGAGGTCAACCACTGTGGTTCACTGACCATAATCAGGGCCAATTGATAATGGAGCCTGGACCTCGATGGCTTGATGTTGGGTGGTGATATCACAACAGTACATAGGAGCAATGGAGGAACTGTGGGGTGAATGGTGGGAGGAACCATGAAAGGAATGGCTGGAGAAACAATGGAGGGAATGGCAGAAAGAAGCATAAAGGGGAAAGTGGGACAAACCATGGAAGGAATGGTGGGACAATCCATGGAGGGAAAGCCAGGAGGAACCATGGAGGCAATGGTGGGAGAAACCATGAGGGAATGATGGGAGATGCAGTGGAAGGGAAGACAGACAGAACCATGGAGGCAATAGCAGAAAGAACCATGAATGGAATTGTGAAAGGAACCATGGAGGGAATGATTGGAAAAACAATGGAGCAATGGTGGGAATAGGAACAACAGAAGGAACCTTGTATGCAGGAAGGTTCATGGAGGGAATGGTGGGAGGAACCATTAACAGAATCGCAGGGGGAGACTATGGAGGGAAGGAAGTGAAAACTATGAAGAAAATGACAGGAGAACCATGGAGGGAATGGTGGGAGGAACCATGAATAGAAGGGAACTGCAGAATTATACAGGTAAGAGTAGGAGGATTTTAAGATAAGAATATAGGGAATGGTGGAAGGTAGGTGGAATCATGTAAACAGCAGGAGAACCTATGGACGGAAATGGCGGGAGGGACCATTGGAGGAACTGGTGGGAAGAACCAATGAGAAACTGATGGGAGGTTAGGAGAACCATGGATAGAAATGTGAGAGGAACCGTGGAGGGAATGGTTGGAAAAACAATGGGGTAATGGTGGGAGGCACCATGAATGAAGAAGCAGGAGGAACTATGGACGAAATTGTGGAAGGGACCAAGATAAGAGCAACTTTAGAAGGAATGGTGGAAGATAGGTGGAACCATGTAAACAGCAGTAGAACCTACAGAGGGAAATGGCGGGATGGACCAATGGAGGAACTAGTGAGAAAAACCAATGATATACTGGTGGGAGGTTAGAGGAACAATGGATAAAAAGGTGAGAGGAACCATGGAGGGACTAGCAGAAGGAACCACAGAGGTAATGGCGTGTGGTGAGAGAAACCATGAAGGGAATGTTAGGAGCAACCATGAAGAGAATCTCAGGGGGAAACAGAGGGAATAAAAGGAAGAACCGTGGAGGGAGGAACCATGGAGGGAATGGCAAGAGGAGACTATATAGGGAAATTAAGTAGGAACCATGGAGAGAACGACAGGAAAGCCATGGAGGGTATGGTGGAAGAGGAATATCTGCAGGAACAATGAAGGGAACAGCAGGAGGAACTATTAAATGATGGAAGGTAGGAGCAACCATAGAGGAAACTGCATGAGAAATATAGAGGGAACAGCAGGTGGAATCATAAAGGGAACAGCAGGAAGATTTAGGGAGGGAATAGAGGAAGGCAGGAAAAAACTATGGAGGAAATAGCAGGAGGGTCTACAGACAAAATTGTGGAAGGGACCACAAAGATAAGAGCAACTTTAGAGGGAATAGTGGAAGGTAGGTGGAACCATGTAAACAGCAGGAGAACCTACGGAAGGAAACAGTGGTTGGGACCATTGGAGGAACTGGTGGGAAGAACTCATGAGAGAGTGGTGGGAAGTTAGAGGAATCATGGTGGGACTAGCAGAAGGAACCATAGAGAGAACGTCAGGAGATGAAAAGGAACGGGTTTTGCACACCATCAGAACTAGATAACCACAGCCATTCAAAGACACTGGGCCTTAAAAAAGTAAAACACATCCAATCAGCAAACTGCGACTTGTACATTTATACAGGTTCCCTTTAATGAATCATATCACCCCAGCTTCCATTCTTCCCTTCTTGTTTGTAATTCATGAAAGGAGGACAGATCTTCGGCTGCTGACTTCTGTCTATATCCTGGCAGCTGGCCTATTACACTTAGCTAATCCCACTGAAGACTCATTTCATCTGCACAGTTCCAGAGATTAATACAAATCTTATTTGAGGTATATTTGCTGCGGCATTATGTCATATCGCAAGGAAAAAAAATTCAGGTGGCTTAATGTGTTAGTCTGAGGCTGCATAAGTCATCTTTGGATTTGCCAGCAGATGTGTTGGAGAAGGTGACTAGCTGGAGATGAATGGGTTCCCCACTGGCTGCTTATGCAAATGACAACAGTTAATCTTTGCCTGATGCCAGGAAGGTGCCCGGGCACCGAGCCTAAAGAACAACCCCAGATACAAAAAGAACCTTCTTCTATTCCTGTTCCTTCTTCTAATATTCCTGTTCCAACAAACCCATGGTGGGTGTCCTGATGGTGACTATGGACTGCTTTGGTGTAACGTATGCTGAAACAGTGACGTTTCCATTGGGGGCATCAGTGACAACCCAACAACACTGATTGCATGCAAGGACAACAGGTTGTCACCCTTTAGCAGGAAGTGCTTAAACAAGGACCTACATGGCAGATGGCCTGGTATTATTTTAATGAAAGGTGTACATCAATGAGATTTTATTATTGTGGGTTCACAACTATTTTAGACTATGTGTGATCTGTCTTCATACTGACTGCCTGATGGACCTGAAATATATTTGCAATGACTGTTTTGCCTGGCAGTCTGCAGCAAAGTTGGTTACAATTCCTTGTCATGTAAATAGTTCATTTATTGAGTCATTGCCTAAAGCCGAGCGCTGGGATAAACAAATATTGTCTGAATACAGGAGATGTGTGATTCTTATTTGAATCTTGGTGTGTTTGTTTTGTTTTTTTCATCCAGATCATTTCAGTAATCAAATGTATTACACTTGTGTGTTGGAGCTTCTTGTACTACAGACCAGGCAATGCTACTTCCTCTCCTTGTGCCTGGTGCCAGGTCTAGTGCCCGCCCATCCTGTAGTTTTCAATAGGCAGCCTGTAGAGGGTGGGGCTGATTGGCCCCTCCCACAACTCTGCTCCATGATAATCTTTGTGCAGCACAGTGATTATGGTGCTAGTAATATTACAATGAAATATTTGGGTTTGCAACAGAATTTGGAGAACACAAAGTGGATTTATAATTATTATGGCTGTTAAAGAATGAATTTAAAGAAAACGCATGTACTGAGGCTCAGCTTTAAAGAATGGACCTGGACCGCTTGCTTGAAACATCAGTAAAGGAACAAAGCATTGGTGACAAATCCAAACCTGCACCTGCCATTCTGCAGCTTTGGCAGCTCTGATAGTGTCATATTACATGCAATGGTGCTAGCTGGAATTATTGTCTTGAAAGCAAAAGGTAAAGAGTTCAGAAATAATAATACAGCTGAGTTTTAAATTAGTGTTATCACAAGGTTCTGAAAACTTTTCCCCTTGAATGTCTAGAAATGCAGAAACAGAAACATAAGCAGGCAGATCGGTGACACTGTCACACATTAGATCTTCCCACCTTATGCTCATTTCTGTATCTTAGCAAACTGTACTTCACACCTTCCCGGTGACACCATTTACTTATTGTTTTATTAATGAGAATATCATGTACAGAGGAGACTAAGCTGGAAGTGTAAAGTGCACCTGTCATGAACGTAACATCTCATTGGTTTTTAGAGTAACCAATAAAAATGGGGTATTGTTTTTTATTCTTTTGGTAACATTTGAAGAAATGACAAAGATTCTTTTTTTTTTTGTAAGCAAATGTTTAAAAAGTAATATAGATCCCTTGGGCCTGATTTATTAAAGCTCTCCAAGGCTGGAGAGGATACACTTTCATTAGTGAAGCTGCGTGATCCAGCAAACCTGGAATTAATTTCTTCAAAGCCATTTGCTATTTTCTAGCAAATATTTTAAATCCTGTACCAGATCCATTCCGGGTTTGCGGGATCCCCCATGTTTACTGATGGGGACCTTACCGTTGGGGAGCTTTAATAAATCAGGCACATTGCATCCCCTTTGAGCTAGTGATTGGTTATCGCGAAGGTCACATGTTTAGGAATCAGTGTTATTGGTTCCTGACCTCTAGTTCAGAATATCAGCTGTCCAATGATATGGTAGCACGCACGGGATAATGTGCAGAGCTGGGATAGGGCAAAATGGGAATTCTGAAATGATTATGGATTATTTCATTCTGGAATGATCATTTAAATTAGGAATAGCAACTTTTCTGCTGCCAGTGATCTAGAGGACAGGAAATCCCTAAAAAGCGAGTGCATTTAAAACTTGGGGCATTGGGCCTGATTTAATAAAGCTCTGGAGACTGGGGAAGATAGACTATCAAGGGTGAACCTGGGTTATCCAGAAAATCTGGAATGAATTTATTAAAAAAACATTGAAAATAATTTGCTATTAGATAGCAAATGTTTTCAGTCTTGGACTAGATCCATTCCAGGTTTGCTGGATCACCCAGGATAGTCCATCTTCTCCAGTCTCATTATGTCACGTCCAATATGTCATATCTTTCAAAAGAGCTCTGTGGTTGGAAAGATAAATGTCCATTCCATATCCACATTGGGACTAAAAACAAGCCTTGTATACACGTCCGATGCCTGTCAGAAAATTGTTACTGAAAATGAATTTTCATGATTGTTTCGAGTGATAAATGAACAAATGAGCACTGTACACACAATGCTATCCTGTTCTATGGAGAGAAAAAGGGGGGAGAGGTCAAGCATGTGGCACCCCGCTGTGCTCTCCTCCATAGCCGTGAACAGCAGTCATTCCTGATAGTCCTTCATCAACCCCCTTGTAGCAAATTGATGAATGTCATTGGGGGACCACTATACACATGTCAGAAGACAGGCACCTGAACCTAGAATAGATCTGGTCCAGGATTAAAAACATTAACCAACTAATAGCAAATTATTTTTAAGATATCCTTTCCAGGTTTGCTGGATCCCCAAGGTTCTCTTATGATAATCTATCTTCTCTAGTCTTGTCTAATAAATCAGACCCATTGCAGAGAAATAGAATCTGATTTACTAAAGGACTTAGTTCACTGACCAAGGTGAAACATCTACAAAGGGAATTTTACTTAGCTTAGAGAATGTAAACATTCACCAATCACGTGCAAGGAAATCTAAAAACTGGATAATTTACTTGCACGTGATTGGATTATTGAAGTCGGTAGAGCTTTTTCTCATTCACTAAGATGAGTTAAAAATCCCTTGCAGAGTGATAATTCGCTTTGCTTAGTGATCAGCCATGAAACTGTAACATGGGGAGAACTCCAATACCCATTATTGTCCATAGGTGATCCATTAAATACATAGAAATAGTAATGCTAAGATTACCGCAGACCATGCCAAACCACTATACAGACAACAGATGAGATCTGAAAAAAATTGGTTAGTGACCCTGAAATGGAAATGTGTTTTAGTTTACATTCCAACGTTCCAGTGTCACTTTCTTTTACCACCAATTGTTCATGCAACCTAAAACAATCGTCCATCAACTGTACATCTCCTAGATATCAACATATCATCAGACGAATGGATCCGCCAAGACAATCAAAAATTTCTTTTGATTGAGAATTCTCGTAATCATTTGTCACCAGTTCCAGTAACAATTACAGAACGATGAGTCAAACACATCGTTTATTACGTGTATACAAAGCTTAATGGTTCAAGCAATCATTCTCTTCACTCATAGATAATAGATTGTACCTCAATACAGAACTAAAAATGGATACATTGGACAACCATCATCTGATGTCTACAGGTATCCTTCCCATTGCTTTTCATCTCTGTGATAAAATTTATCAATAAAATCTAAGCAATTAATAAAATCGAATATTTTACGACAAGTAAGAAAGTTGTGTCCTCACAGCTGCCATCAATTTTCCTTTAATGTAGAAAAACTGGATTCTGGTTAACACATCACAAAGGGTTTTTTTCAGGAAGTTTGAGGATCCCTGACAATCAAAAGGTCAGCTTCTGTGGCCGGGGGTAAAAGTTTTTGCATGAAGGAGCAGAGAAGATAGGTAGTTCTGCTAATAAGATTTTGGGATGCTCTTCAATTTCGTGTTGTTTCTACGTGACCTTTCTTAATTGGCGATCTTGGTTTTAAGCCTGGTGATTTCAGTGTCATGGTTGTGGTTATGGTGGTCATTGACCAGATCATTAGATGCCTGGGAGAATTCCCTATTTTATCTTCAATATGTTGAATTCTTTGGTTGTAGTAAAAGAGGAATAAATTTGTCCATTGAGATCGTATCTTGTTGGTGGAGTGTTTCAAAGATAGAGACATCTCACCTAAAAGTTTCTCTCTCAGATACTGGAAATTGTTAGTTGGCTTAATGGTGCATAGGAGTCCCCACACTCAGCTAAGCAATCAGAAGGGTCCTGATGATTCTTCAACTGAGTTCGTAAAGAGCAGGGGTGTAGTGGGGCGGGTACAGGTGGGAACGCCTTGCCCGCATGCCCTACTCTTATTTTGCAATGAATTCTTTGGTGGTCTTTGGCTCTGACTGGTCTGCCCCCCATGGGTCAGGACAAGGACCCCACTGCGGGGCACACCAGCCAGAGCCACGGACCATGTGCCCCGTACATGTCACAGACTCAGGCGGGGGCAGGTTGTCTCTCTGAACACAACCCGCCCAATCTCCCATCGCAGGCTCAGACCTGCAATAGGAGAGTGGGTTGCATCTGGTATCATGACGTCACTCTTGGGGAAGTTTCTTACCCTTTGAGTGACACATAGGCAGGGGTGTAGTGGGGCAGGCACATTTACATAACAGTGATGCACATGCGCATTTGCCATGCCCCCTCTTTTTTTTGACTACATCCCTGGTGAGGAGGGCAGTGCAAGATGAGGGGACCCATTGGAGTAGGCACACATATATGTTCTGTAAGGCCAGGGCTAGAGGAAGCCATTGATTGCTGGAACCAATGGTGAGGCAGACGGAGGTGATCCTTGAAAAGACTTTGGGACTTGTGTACGTTTCTGAGGTTTGGAAAGATAACTACTCACAAGGCTGATAGAAGGAAAAAGTGTGGGAGAAAGAAATAGTTGCTACCAGCTTTATGATAAATGGACATTTTTGTGTATTTGGCCATTATGGCAGACACATCCGCCCCCCAAAAAAGTTCAATGTTTTATGTGGCTGTGTCTTGTCTCAACAGTCTTTCAGCAAATATGTTGTAATTATACTTTTTTATGTACAAAACGAAAGAGGTAAGTTGGTCTTAGTCTTCATAACTCCTCATCATGGGCCTGGATAGGGCTTTGCAGGACATGTTATACCAAGGGATAGGTCAATTCTGGCACTCACCCAACACAAAAAGGAGATTGTGTGCTTAATGCAAAGCGTAATAACATAATTCTTTGTAATAAGTCTTCCTTTGGAAATACACTGGTGGTGTTGGCGTTAAATGGGTTAGACTGCGCAAATCCTCTTTGTCACTGATCCTATAGGGGAATTACCATCAACGTCCTGTCAGGGCAGTAAGTAATGGGAAATCTTTCAAATGGGTTGGGGTCTTAGTAATAGTGGACCTTCCCTAAATGAATGTAGGATTTAAGAAGGGCCACTGCACAAATTCTAAAGAGCAGCCTGGTGTTCACCTGCACCTTCCACCAGGAGTGATGTGACCCCCTCATCACCCAAATGTTTGCTTGGTAATACCATTAACGGTGTATACTGTACATACATTGCATACATGATGCAAAAATTAAACTGAAAGGGCAGATATCTTCAGCCTACCCAGATAAAAGACAAAGGAATGACTCAGAGTTTTGTCTGGGAGTAAAGCTTCCAGGACTGTCACATCATCAGGACATTTTTAGCTGCACGGGGTGACAGATTCATTGGGGCAGGCAGACACCCACCAGATTATCTGGAGGAGCATTGACAGATTTAAAATCTTGTTTAGGCTGCTGTTGTCATCCCCCCTCAGTGCCTGCACCTTTCTCTGCCTTCCCCTTCCACCTCCATAGCAATAAACTAAGCCGAGCACTTGTGTCTATGGCAGCGCCAGCTGTCAGAGGTGCCAGATGGCAGCTAGATCAAGTCTGAACAGCTGAATGTCCTACTATGTCCATGGGCACCTTTAGCAGAAGACACGATGTCCCTTACAAACAGCATGTCGGCTTTAAGATAGTAAATAATAATTTGTGCTATAATAAATTAATATTATTATTGAATGAAGGGAAAAGAAAAAACGTGTCCAAGTGGGAGCAGAAAATTTTTAACAGGGTTACCCAGGTAAATCTGGTTATATGCCAAACCTCATGATTAAATGTAATAGGAAAAATTTGGGAAAGGAAGGAGAAAGAAAGGAGATTTTTATGGCACTAAATTAGTACAGTTTAAAAACAATACTTGCATTTCTTAATAATTAACTATACGTACATTTGCTTACAAGCAAGAATTTTTTAAAAATAAAACAAAGGTGTATCATTTCTTATAGCACATAACCAAAATAAAGATAGAATTTGTGTTAGTAGAAACCTTTTTTGGTTGCAAAAATTTACATAAAGAGCCTTGTCCCGATGCGTTTTGCCTATTTTGGCTTCATCAGGGGACCGAACTACAATGTCAAAAATAGATATACAGCCCTGTCATATGATATTCTATCCTGATTGAATCACTTATACATTAAAAAACAAACATTATAGTTTAAATCCTAAGCATAGCATAGATAAATATCATATAAAAGGTATTATGGTTTGTATCAAGCAAAAACATAAAAGCACAACTACATATTGTGATTTACGAAATCGAAATAGTTTACTGTTGTGTGGTTTTTAGTGTCACACTTACCTCTTCCTTACTAAAGCGCAGAGGCCTCTCTCCTGCACTGTTATGACGCTGGACGTGCCTCTGTTTGCAAACTTTATCAATTCCGTCCAATACGCTGGCCAATCAGAAAATAGCCTCTTAACCAGGCCTGTCTATTTAGCTAGTTCACACACTACAGTCAGTGTCCGTGCAACGTGTCTCCACAGTGCCCAGCCCCTATTTCTGTTGAGCTAGTTCCTGTTCACCTGATGCTTAATTCAGTGTTTCCTCTGTCCAGCTCCTGCGTTAACCCTCGTTGTCTAGTCTGTTGGTTCCAGCCAACTTCCCTGTGCTGTTCCAGTGTTCCTGTCTGTCTGTGGACATCCCTGAGTCACCTGTGCCTCCCGTTGCCTCCAGTATTTCCGGTGTTCCCTTTGCCCGCAGTGGCCCCTGTGTCACTAGTGTCTGTCTCCTAGATCCCTGGCAATTGGCCCTTGGCGTGTGACCTGACCTCTCTTGCTTGCTTCCTGTTTCGACCCCAGCCTTCCTCGACCATCCTTCTGATTTGTGATTTGGTACCTTGGCGTGCCCAAGGACCGCAACCAGACAGTAACGAGAGGCGCAACATCCTCACCATCAGAGGCCCTGGAGAAGACCTGGTTACTGCTTAGACTCTGCACCTTGGCCCTTCTCAGGGCTCACACCACCTCTGTGCAAGCCATAGCGCCCCCTAGAGTCTCTCCGTGCCTGACGGTTTACACAAACCAAGTATATACCCTCCAAGATCTCCACAAATGCCAACCAACTACTCACTCAGAGGCTTGACGCCCAGAAAGCTACTCAAACCCAGGTACTTCGCCAGCTCACTACCTGCCTATATTAGCTTCTGGTCTCTTACAGTGCGTCTACTGAACCACCAGTCCTGGCCCAGTTTCCTGCTATACCAGTGACTTCTGCACTTCACCTACCACCCCCACAATGATTTTACAGGGATCCCAAAACCTGCCTTTTTTTGTCTTTTTAGGCGGGTTTTTGATGAACCCGCTCGGGCCTCCCCAGCAGCCAGTCCTTTCCTGCCAGTTCGCTGTTAAGTTTCACTTTGGCAGCGGAATTCATCTGGAACAACGAGGCCCTCCACGCTACGTTCTGGCAGGGCCTTTCTGATCGCAATAAGGATGGGTTGGCTGTTCGAGAAATTCCCACTGCACTGGATGATGTGATCTCCCTGGCTACCCAGGTTGATATACGTTTCCAGGAGAAATCTCACTCCCGCAAGGTCTTTTCCCTAGGACTAGCTCCATCCTTCCAGCGGCCTCTGAAACCTCCACTCCTCCCTGTTTCTCCATCATCACTCCATCATCATCAGGTCACTCTTCTCTCCCCTCCACTCAGCATCTCTTAAAACCAATTCAGCTCCACCACAAGACATCCACACTTGCCCTGAAGGCTTTTACAACTCTGGAGCAGCAGGCAATATTATCTTTGCTACTCTTGTCAAGGAGTACGTCTCACCTATAGAGCCACTGACTCAACTCCTGCGTATCTCTGTGGTCGATGGTACCATTTTCTCCTGTGGACTTATCCGCTTTCAAACCTTGCCCATGCAAACAACAGTAGGTGTGCTACATCAGGAGATCATAACCTTCCTTGTACTTGCTAGATTGGTCCACTCCAGAGTTATTGGCTTGGGGTCCTTCTTGTCACTCGGTGTTTGACCAAGCTCCAACCTCTCAAGCCTCTTGCCCTCTCCATGTCGGAGTTGGCTCCATCCATTCCAATCCAGTACAAGGACTGCCAAGATGTTTTCTCCAAATGCCAGGCCGAGCAATTTCCTCCTCATCGCTCCTATGACTGTGCAGTAGACCTCATGCCTAATTCCACACCTCCCAGAGGTCGGGAATTTCCGCTCAGTCTTCCGAAGACCAAGGCTATAAGTGAATACATCCAGGAGAATTTGCAGAGAGGTTTTATATGTAAGTCCTCCTTCCCCTGCTTACGCAGGGTTTTTCTTTGTCAAAAAGAAGGATGGGACTTGGTATTGATTACCATGGTTTGAATGTCATCACTATTAAAAACCGCTACCCAGTGCCGCTTATCCCCGAGCTCTTTGATCGTCTCCTTGGTGCTCAGATCTTCACCAAACTGGACCTTCGAGGGGCCTACAACCTAATTCTGATCAAGGATGGGGACGAATGGAAGACAGCATTTAATACCAGGGATGGGCATTATGAATATCTGGCGATGCCCTTCGGTCTCTGTAATGCCCCAACTGTCTTCCAACACTTCTATAAAGGCACAGCTACCAGTCTCTGGAAGGTTGACCTTGAACGTTGTGTCTTAAACCCCGAATGGACTGACAAATTATTCTTGGTCCAACGCGGCGACAAAGCCCTGTGTTTAGTGTGCAACAACACCAACAGCACTTTCAAGCCATCAAATCTCAAGGGGCATTTCGATGCCAAGCACGCTCACACATAAAGAGACTGCACCGTGGATGAGCAGAAGACTGGGGCTGCTCGCTTGCAGTCACGGTTCGAAAAAACCTTTCCTTGCACACCTTGTTTCTTCTGGCCTAGTGTGCCTTCTTCACCTCCTGAAATGGCCTAGTAGTCTAAAAAGTTTGCCAGTCCCTTTCCTAAACTGTCTGGCCACCTGGGCGTTCACTGAACTTTCACCCTTTTCTCCCATCTGTACTGATGGCCCAACCTTCCTAAGGATGTGACCGACTATGTAATGGCATGTGCTGTATGTGCTCAAACCAAGTCGTTTACTTGTGCTCCAGCAGGACTGTCCATTCCTAAGGAGCCTTCCTGTCACCTGTCCATGGATCTTCCACCCTCTGATGGCTGTACTGTCATTTGGGTGGTTGTGGATCGCTTTTCCAAAATGGCCTATTTTGCAGCTTTATCATCAGCAGCTGCATTGGTGCCAATTTTCATTTGTGAAATTTTTAGACTTTATGGTATGCCCACGCAAATAGTTTCTGATCGTGGGGTGCAATTTACCTCTTGCTTTTGCAAAGGCTTTTGCAGATCCCTAGACATCTCTGCAAAGTTCTCTTCAGCCTATCACCTGCAGACTAATGGGCAGATGAAGAGAGTTAATCAAGCCCTTGAGCAATATCTCCAAGCTTTTGTTTCTGCCCACCATGGTGACATCATAGCAGTGCTACCATGGGCGGAGTTCACCGACAACAACCATGTTAGCACCAGCACCAAAGAATCACTGATCTACATTGTCCATGGCAAACATCCTTGCCTTCCGTCTCCTATACTCTGCCGAAATACCTGCACTCAGTGCCCTGCAGAGAGACTTTAACCCCATCTGGTCTTCTACTTGTGAGCATCTGAAACAGGCAGCTATCACAAGGAACATTCGTTGCAAGGTGCCTTCTCTGAAGTTTGCTCCATGGTTCAAGAGACCTTATGCCATTTCTGCCAAGGATAACCCAGTTTGCTGAAAGTTACGTCTCCCCTCACATCTCAAGCTGCCCAATGCCTTCCATGTGTCTCTGCTTAAGCCGTTGGTCCTGAACTGCTTTTCTCTTTCCTCTCTTCCCTGATGCTTCTCAGGAAAATGAAGTCCATCAAATTCTGGATTCCAAGTTTTCTCACAAAAAGCTAATGTACCTATATGATTGGAAAGGTTTTGGTCCTGAGCAGGGATAGTGGGTTCCAGCTACAGATGTGTCTGCACCTCTTCTTTCCAAGAGGTTTCATCTTCTTTTTCCCTTTAAACCCAGACCCCAGTGGGTGGGAATGTCCCACTTACCTCTTCCTCACTGAAGTGTAGATGTCTCTCTCCTGCGCATGCGGGCAGTTTTGATGCTGGGCGTGCCTCTGTTTCCAAGCTTTATTTAGGGGGATACTTTTTTCACAGGGTATGGATGGCCACTTTTCCCAATCAACCAAATAAAGGTTGGCGTAGAAGGGCCCACATCATGTGCCCATCGCCCCCTGAATGGTTACCAGAGTAGAATTTGGTGGAATGTGTAGTTGGGAGGTAAATTTAAAGAGTTCTAGTGTATCCTTTAGGTAGGATAGTAGACTCGTTACAATAGGTCTTAAATGCGTGTCTATCAACTTGCATGCATTGGAGGATATTGATCCAATGCCAGAGATTAATACTGAATTAGTTATGCACTCCAATGCATACCACTGATATGATCTTCTCACCACAGATTGGCTTTATAGAGATATAAAAGTTATTATCCATCTTTACTTCACACAACCGCCCAAATCCTTTATCCCTTCCCTTGCCTTCTTCTCTCCCAATTCCCTTCTTGTCCTCTCCCCTCTCTTTTAACACCTTCCCCTTCTTCCCCTCTCATTTATTCACTCCTTTCCCCTACCTCTTTTCCTCCCATCCCCTCCCTTCTTCTCTTCCCACCTCCCTTCTTCTTTTCTCCTCGCTTCCCATTTTGCTCCCCTCACTTCTTATCTTCTCCCCCTTTTCCTTTTCTTCTCCCCCTTTTCAGTTCTTCTGCCCTCTCTTCTTCTCTTCTTTTTCCTTTCCCGTCTTCCCCGATCCCTTGTCCTCTTTTTTCCTCTCCACCTTCTTCTGCCCTCCCTCATTCTCCTTTCCTTTTCTTCTTCCTCTCCCTTCCCCTTTTTTCTCTCATTTTTCTCCCCACCCTTCTCCCCATCTTTCTTTTTACACTTCTTCTCCCCTTCCTACTTCTCTCCACTTCACCTTCTTCTCCCCTCCCTTTTCCTCTCCTTCTCTCCACCTTTCTTCCTCCTTCCGTTTTTCTCCCTTCCCTTCTCGTCTTCTTTTCTCTTACCAATCTTTTTCCTTCCTTCTCTCTCCTTACCCTTTTCTATTTTTCCATCCCCTCTTCTCTCCTCTCCTTCTCTCTTTCTTTCTCCTATTCTCTCCTCAATCTTCTCCCCTTCGCCATCCTTTTGTATCTTCCTACCTCTTCTCTCTCCCTTCCTTCTCATTTTCTATAAACTTCCTTTTCATTTTCCGTCCTACTTCTTCTCTATTTTTTTTTTTCTTGTCTTCCTTGCCTTATTTTGCTTCCTGCCCCCTTCCCCTCCACTACCCCGTTCCCTTTTCAACATTCTCTCTTCTATCACTCAACTTTTCCTCTCCTCTTTTTCTTTGTTATTGTCTCTCCTTTCCCTTCTCCTCTTTTCTCTCCTCACCATTATTCATCTTTTCTCTCTGCCTTTCCTGTCTTTGTCTCTCCCGCTTCTCCTCGCCTCTTCTTTTCATTTCCTCACCTTCCCTCAGTTTCCTTGTCACTCCCTCTCCTCCACTCTTCTCTGTTTCCTTCCTTGTCCTTGCATCACCTCTTCTCATACAGTGGAGGGTTTCCGAAAATCGTTGAAGATAAGTTTTAAATAATACGTTTTTGTGTTATATTCTCCAAGTTTTAATGTCCTCTATAGCCTCACGGGTCCTATAAAACACCCAATCCAGATGCTGCTGATAACAGGTCAGGAAAAGTGATATATGCGTGTGAAAGAGACATCTTCTTCCCTCCTGGGCAATCCTGATGTTTCATTTTACAGACAATGTAATCTGTAATTCATTTCCCACCAACACTGAAAATAGGCCATGGGGTGAAAGGGGCTTCCCAATAACTTGTCACCGTTAGCGTTAACTTGTGTAATGCGGCACATGTAAACCCTGTACAATCACATTTCTGGGAATGTCAGACTGCTCATTAAAGGTACAATTCTAGGCAGACAGCCAAAACCTTCTTGTAAATAATTAAAAAAAATAAATCTAATTGGTTTCTTTAAACTCCAACCATATGTTGATGTGAGTTGGAGAGAAGCTCTGGCGGAAAAAAGGCAGAGGAGAGGAATAACATTGGGCACTGCAGAACACTTTCATGATTGATCAAAGGCAGCAGAAAGTGAGATTTGTTTACTAATGGACCATGTAGTAAAAAAAGTTTTAGGAAAAGTTCTCCAGAGACCATCTGATTGTTAGAGCTGATCTGCATGGCTAGATCCAAGCTCAGATCTGAGAATAGGCAATATGGTCCCGAATTGTGTTTGATTCTGATAAGAGATTTCTGTGCAGATTTTGGAATGCTGATCATTCGGCACATTGTAATTAGGTGCCAGAGACTGCATTGCATAAAATTTTCTGCATCGAAAAAAAGTTGTCATTTGTACTGGTATTACTAAATGTATGGAGCTAAAATTGTATTGTTTAGGACTCATTCACATTTATACGTTGCATTGCATTGTGGTAACACAAATATATCATCATTTTTTATTTTTATACCTTTAGTTCCACTTTAATAGGTGGTTTTTATCACTATCCAGAGTCTAACGTAAAGGGATCGATCAAAGTTCAAACAGGCTGACCCTCCTCTTGAATAGAGATAATGGAACCCAATTTATACGAGGCATCATGTGACCCCTCAACCAGTTTCTGCAATGAAGAAAACTATTAGAAGTAAAAAAAAAGTAGTAAAAAGTAATTTAGGACTGTATTAATTAAAGCTCTCCAAGACTGGAGCAGATAGATTATCATGGGTGATCCTGGGTGATCCAAAAAAACCTGGAATGGATCTAGGATTCAAAATGTTTGCCGTTCAATAGCAAATTATTTTGAATGTTTTTAATAAATGCTGAATAAGTCCTTCATAGAAAAATATACACAATAAATGTCCAATCTTTATGGGACTGGTAGATGATGACAGCAATACGTTGATTGGATCCTCAACTTTCTCAAACCTAAATTGCTATTCTCCCCTGGTATTGCTAAAAAGATGGCCATTTTTACAGAGTTCAGTAGCTCAAGCTGAATGAATAAGGTAAAGCTGTGAGTCATCCCCTTGTTAGAGATGGTCAATGAGATGCAGAAAATTGGATATTTTTGGAATTCACTGAGCTAATATACACTATATTTGCAAAGTTTGATTGGCTCAGTTTAACATAAATTGCGTGCATTTTGCAGGTTTTGCCGAGCTTTATTTTTTGAAACTTCATAAGGTCCTATGACAGTAATATTATGGGAGTACCATGCATTAAATATTTATAGTATAGATGAGTGTTTTTCAACCAGGGTTCCTCCAGAGGTTGCTAGGGGTTCCTTGAGCAATTTGTGCCCCTCAGATCAATACCACTAGTTATGTGTTTTTGGTTATCTGTATGGGTGACTTTCTTCCCACTGGCCAGCAATGTAAGAGGAATTCTTCCTACTGACCACCAAACTAATGTGAGCTGTGGCTATAGTAATTACTGTATATAGTCGACTATAAGCTGATCCAAATAGAAGCCGAGGTACCTAATTATACCTAAGACACCAGTAAAACCTTATTGACTCGAGTATAAGCCTAGGGTGGGAAATGCAGCAGCTACTGGTGAGTTTCAATAATCCAAGTAAAAGCCAATAAAATTATGGTAGGTACCTCGGCTTATATTCGAATCAGCTTATGCTCAAGTAAATATGGTATATTGGGGGTTTCCTAAAGACCTGAAAGTCATTTCAAGGGTTCCCCCATGTTAAAGAAAGACTAGTATTACAGAAATAGGGTCTGATTTCCAGTAGGCTTCACCCACTGCAGGCTGCATGCAGAAAATACAAAAGGGGGCGGATACTAGACCATTCACCCTAGACAAGTAGTGAGAGCAGCAGTGACCAGTCTTTATTTCAGGAAGTCCTTCCCCAAGGCATTGCTGCATAGATATACAAGAAATACATAAAATACACCAACATTTAACAGTGTACACGCCTTATATTCAGACAATATCCGATTATCTCACAACTTTAAGTAAAAAACTTTTCAGTACAAAATACTCTAAAAGCTCCAAGCAGATAGTAAGCTGAATGACGTATCTGTCACAAGCTACTTGCCTGGTAAGTGCAGAAAGCTCATTTCAGGATGACATATAATTTATCTGCTGATGTGCGTTGGATTGTACAAATGGAGACGCCAGGGATCGCTTGCAGGAATATGTCTGAATTGTATGTATTTCAGTTCCTGACTTCACCTTAACTCACCTCCGTAACATAAGCTTAAAGTGGACCTGTCCTGGGGGCTAATAAACTATTTTTTAAAGTTATGATACACTCCGATTTTTATAATGACTATATATACCAAATATTATTAGGGTTATGGGTAACAAATAATCCTTTAATATTTAAAAATGTGAAATTAGGTTATTCTTCAGGATTGTGTTAATTACCAAAAGATTTATAATTCTGTATGGTCCAATGATCCTGAAACATAAGCAGACCAGAGACTTCATTATTCTCCATTATAGCTTGGTCATAGCCTGACAATAAAGGAGCACTGACACCCTAAAGAGGTCATTCCTCTCTTCTGATTGGTTCACATTGACAGCCATTCTTCTTTTATTCCTGATATAAATACAAGTTCAAATATTTATACTATCTGTATTTATAAAATATATTTAAGATCTTTTTAAAGTATTACTGTATGAAATGGTGGCTTTTTTCTTCCTGTATATAGGCTAGAGTAATAAATAATCATTATTACAAAAGGTGATATCATAAAATAGAAAAATAATATCTTCTGCAAAAATTAAATATCACGCGCTAAAGATTTTAATCCTTAAATCACAAATGAACTTTTGTGAAAAGAAGAGTATGTGGTTTGTCATAGCTCACAACAAGCTGTAACGAGTGCCCTGTACATAGATTTTTAATTATTTATATAGTAGAGGGATAATATTTTTAGTATTGGCATTGTGTAAAGTTGAATCCCATGCCACATGCTTGTAGTTTCCAAACATCACAAGGTTTATTTGTCATTTGTTTTCCCAAAATGGTTAAAATTTTGCAAATTTCTAATTTGGATTAAAATAAAAAATATGTCAAATAGTCTACGAAACACGTCAAATAAAATTCCCCCCTCTATTGTAGAAATTGGCTTACAAGAGCCAACCTCTAGAGGGGTGATATTTAATAAAATCAATATTCTACTTTGTTAAAACAGTGAGATCAGCCCACTCCATGTAGATATAACACAAAATCTCCTTGTAATGTTTTAATATTTTTGTACAAATTAAAATGTTTGGATTTTAATCATGTAGCCCTTGATCTCTCTAGTTCATAAAAACGTTTTATTCAACCACTAAGGGAAATTAATAATCATACTAGAAACTTGAATATTCCAAAAAGAACCATATACACACAATTAATCCAGAGGAAGGCAAAAAAAACCTTTACACAACATGGTTAAATTTATTCCAAGAAGGGAAAAAATTCCTTCTTGATCCCGTGGGGCAATCAGATATTCCACGGCTCAACAGTTTATGTGAATTAACTGGTGCTCATGAGTCATACATTTACTCATTTGAAAATGGTAATAGTTGGGTGAAAACATTTATAAATAGATCTCTATGTATGTGTGAAAAAAATTAGGTTTACTTGGTATGAGGATCATTATAGTGACATCTTTATATGTATAAATCAACATTTGTTTCAGCTTTGGACAGAGTAGAAAATTATTAAAACTGCTTAGGTTTCTTTGCCCTTTGTTGTCTTGTAGATCTTTAAGAAAGTGAAAGGAATTCTTCTAGATCAGTGTTTCTCAATCAGAGTTCCGTGGAACCCTAAGGTTCCTGCAGAGGTTGCTTGGGGTTCCTTGAGCAATGAGCAGTTTGTACCTCTCAGATCAGTTTAGGTGACACCAATGTAAGAGACAATTGGATTTGCCCCACATTTTGTCCCAGTAACAATAGTGATCAGGACAAACAGAGAAGGTAAATCTCCACAATGCGGGGAGAAGCTGCAAGAAAGAAAGGTTGAAAACTTGACCCTACCCTTGGATCTTTGAGTCCAAAAGTTCGGCTTTACTTTAAAGCGTTCCACTTTTCCAAGGTGCACCTCGTCCCTCTCTCTTAAAGGCTGGATAGAAGTAAAACAAAAAACATCAGGAGAAAAAAGGTGGATATTGTACTTAGCTTTTCATTGGCTTCCTCCTTCTCCTTCCTCCTTATGGCACTTAGTCAAAAGTAAACTCATTCTCCTCCATTCTCCATTAGGAGCCAGGGGGATGTTGAGTAGCTCAAAGCTCAGGAGGTCCTACATTGTACTGCAGCATGTTCTCATGAGATTTGGGTTACTCAATATTCCCTAGGATTCCCTTCTCTGCAGGAGAATGGTATAACTCCGCACACTATGCAAGATGATGAAAGGCGACAATATTATCTACTTTTTCACCATTTTTATTTATATTTTATGCAGAATGTAAGTGAGCTTTCTTTGAGACCAGGGCTATATGATTCCACTCCTGTCCTGGCCTTAATGGAGAATTCCATAGAGAGAAAGGCCAAATCATTCTTAAAGCGTACCTAAACTCAGAATTTTTTTTTTTTTTAGGTGCAACACCTAGGCAGTTGAGAATGAATGGGAGCACAAAGCCTCCTGGGATACCTCTTGGGCACTCCTTCTGCGTATGCCTGAGCATCTCGGGCATACACAGAAGGAGTTTTTTGCTCAAAGAGAAAAAATTGCTGATCTCAAGGAATGGCAATGAGATTGTCAAATTTTTTTTCCATCCTACGTCACCCGATCGTGCGCCTGGGTCGGGTGACGTAGGATGAAAAACCCGGAAGAGAAGACGAAGATGACGGTGCTGAGACGATGCGGGACCCAATGCCGGACACCCCCGGAGTGATCGGACTGCCCTACAGGATTGAAGGTAAGTGTGTTTTAGTTTTTTTTTGAGTTTTGAGTATAGTTCCTCTTTAAGAAGAGAGTCAGAAGAACATGTGATGTCTCCAAACCAGACCAATATTACCTGGGGAAATATCCTATGTATACACATAGAAAAAAAAATGAAGATACTGGGGTTCTCCAGGCCATGCCTATTTTGGGCTACTTACCGTATTTTTCGCCGTATAAGACGCTCCGGAATATAAGACGCACCCAATTTTAAAGGAGAAAAATCTAGAAAAAAAAGATTCTGAAAGATTATTCCCCTTCTGATCACTCATGTGCCATTCATACCGGTATTCCCCTTCTGATCACTCATGTGCCATTCATACCGTATTCCCCTTCTGATCACTCTGTGCCATTCAAATTCCCTTTCTGATCACTCTGTGCCTTTCAAATTCCCCTTCTGATCACTCTGTGTCATTCAAATTCCCCTTCTGATCACTCTGTGCTTTTTTTCCACTGTACGGCAGTTAGGACAGGGAACAGCAGGGGGGCGCTGTGCCGGCTTCTTTCACTGCAGCCAGGAGGAGACATGCTGCTGCCAGAGAGGAGAAGAGACACACGCAGGATTGGGTATCGGGTGAGTATCTTATTTTAATTATTTTATAACACATTTGCCGTATAGGACGCACCAACTTTTCCTATCCATTGGATTTGGATAACACATAATCTTCTTCTCAGTGTGCATTGCCAAATAATTGGACCAACCATCCATTATCTCATAATGTAAGTTATATGGCGAAACGCGTCAGAGTGAAACGACTGTGCTTAAACCTGATAATTTTATGTTAATGTACCTGCTTGTTTAGTTGAATTTTGTTAATATTACCGCTGGTATTTACGTGTACTATTATGTTAACAATAGTAAAGTTCATTTTTGTTTGATTGACACTAAAAGCCCCCTTTCATCCTTATGAATTTCCTTTACTTTATGCAGGACAGGAACTGATGAGAAATCTTTCCAATGAGGACAAAGATTAAAAAACACATTTTAATAAAGATAAAGGGTTTTATTGCCACCTGTGACTTGTACAGCTGGTAACAACAGCACTGCAGAATGGATAGGAAGTGAGTGAAAATCTCCTAGTTGGGGATTGATATTAAAATCTGCCACAAATGTGTTTTTTTTTTTCCTATTATATCCAAAACTTGTTTTGGAAAACTGACTTTTAGATTTTGGCATCTATAAAAGAAATAACTGGAGTTAGATTGTAAAGGTTTACCACAATCCCCCCAACCAAGTTTCATGCTCACACAAGCGCGTCATTCATGGTTGATGGACACGTTCATGCCATGGCGGCATGTGACCTGCAAAGTATTGCATGTGGCCCCTACAGGCAGCCGGTTCTGAAAGGGGAGGACACGTCTGCTGCTTCTGAGCCATCACAGCTAATGACAGCAGAATTGCTTCCATCTCAGCCCTCCATCACCGTCTTTCTTGTTCCACCACGCTGCTTTCATTCTGCCATATTAACCTAAGTCTGCTTCAGCTTTTTCTGAGGCTCTCCGCTGAGCCTTTCAGGACACCAGCGTGATGATTAGGTTCAGAATTTGCATAAAAGAAGATCAGATTGTTTATGGATTCACTATACAGAAGGAGAGCAGACACGACTCGAGTCATGATCAAATACCAAGCAGCACTGCCACTGTTTCTTGTCACACAAAGAGCGGAGAAAAGTCTTTTACCAGCCAGCAGCCTGTTCTGTGTGCAAAATGCAGGCAAAACAGTAACAGGAACAACATTTTTTAAATATGCATTTTTATAGTGCTAACATATTCTGTAGCGATGTACAAAGTCTATAGTCATGTCATTAACTGTCTCTCACAATTTAATGTCCTCAACATAGTCATGTGTCATTAACATAGCCCAAAGCCAAATGTAGGCGAAGCCACTAAGGTTGGTTAAGTGTTTGCTGCTAGAGCTAGGTATGGTTAGGCAGGCAAGAGCATAAGCTTTAACATTAAATCTGCCCTAATGCCCCTACAGTAACACCAAGGGTAGATTCAGACCTTCCTGGGGATCAAAGCAATCCTGCACCTTCCTAGCTGCTTGGTCACTTGCACCACAGCACTGGTTCCTAAAGAACTAGCATCTGCAGATTTTGATATGGGAGAATCTGGGTGATCCAGCAGACCAGGAATGAAAACAATAATCAATTAAATGCAAATGATTTTCAGGAAATCCCTTTCAGGATTGCAGGTTCCTTCATGATAGTCTATCTTCACCAGTCTTGGGGAGTTTGCTAAATCTGACCTATTGTGTTGCTCTACTGTGAGCTGTTGTGATGCTGCATCCCCTAGGGTCCATGACACCCTGGGTGCACAGGAAGAGGATGAAGGATGCTGGCTGTCATTCAAATGGATGGCATTGAGGGTAACACTGGGATATGGAGGGCCAGAATTTAAAAAACAAAAACCAGAGTTCTGCTAAAAGCACTAGCCGTGAGATTTAGGTGGTGAGAAGAGTTCAGGCCAAGCTGGGCGAATTCCCATAAAATGCTAGCGGCCACTGTCCTAGGTTCTGCTTTTTTGCCTGGTTTGTGGGAGGTTTTGGAGAACTTTTTGGTCTATGTAGAAGCCAGGATATTTAGAAGTAATTTGCGGATCTGTTTGCAAATTCATGAGTACAAGTACCGTATTTTTCCCCGTATAGGATGCTCCGGAATATAAGACGCATCCAATTTTAAAGGAGGAAAATCTAGAAAAAAAAGATTCTGAAAGATTATTCCCCTTCTGATCACTCATGTGCCATTCATACCGGTATTCCCCTTCTGATCACTCATGTGCCATTCAAATTCCCTTTCTGATCACTCTGTGCCTTTCAAATTCCCTTTCTGATCACTCTGTGTCATTCAAATTCCCCTTCTGATCACTCTGTGCTTTTATTCCACTGTACGGCAGTTAGGACAGGGAACAGCAGGGGGCGCTGTGCCTGCTTCTTTCACTGCAGCCAGGAGAAGACACGCGGCTGCCAGAGAGGAGAGGAGACACACGCTGCATGCAGCCAGCGAGGAGAAGAGACACACGCAGGATCGGGTATCGGGTGAGTATCTTATTTTAATTATTTTATAACACATTTGTCTTATAGGACGCACCAACTTTTCCCCCCCAGTTTTGGGGAAGAAAAAGTGCGTCTTATACAGCAAAAAATACGGTACATACCAGAAAGAAACCTGAGGGATTAGCTCTGCAAAAAGGCCAACTATATTATATACCTATATAACTCAATTATTTACCTATATAAAAAAAAACATATCTTTATTTAATTACAATAAAACTAATTACAAATGTGTAAGAAACATGATCCAAATTATCCTGTCTGGGTTACTCAGTCCTAGGGGCATACCTTGCTGATTTTCGACGCGTTTCATGGATAAATCCACTTCTTCAGGAAAAGGGGGAGGACAGAAATATCTAAAAATAAATAATAATAATAATATATTTTTACCATCAAATATCTCAATTCAACTAATATACATAAACAAATTACAAATTATCTTTTTTTTCTTTTCAAATGTGGATGTACCTGATTCCTGAAGCACATAAAGCTCCACCTAAGCAGGTGAGGGCAGGTAAGGACAGCAGCATTTGTAGACTATAATTCAATCAGCAAAAAACGATTATCTAATAATATAAAGTAGACTGGGTTTACCACAGGTTGTATATATCAGATATTCATAATCAAACACCACATACAAGATCCCATTGAAGAGTGCAAGAATGTTTAAATAGATTGATGCCATGTGGTATTGCCGCTCATAACAGTGAATAGGTCCCATTGTTCTCAGGGTCGTAGCTTACCAACATTTAAAAGAAATAAAAAGCAGTAAAAGCAATACAAAAATTCCTTTGTTTTAAACAATCCCATCCCATTCTGCAGATAGCAGTAGGGATCACTCCGTAGTCCATCTACCATTATTCTTGATTTTGCTCTGGCTCAATGATATTTCATGGTCCCAGAAATGCTAAATTTCTGACCTTTCACGATTCATAAATCTGAATCAGTATTGCTCCAGCAGCTAATCATGAGATTTTGGATTAAATATGAAATCTGGGATTTTCAATAATGCCGGCTGAGTGACAGGGCACCCAATTCTGTTCTACGGAGATAAAGGAAACCTGTCATAAAATGTGTAGGCTGTCATTGTGGACCTTCTGTAGACCACGTGATACTTTATATTCAATACTTAGAAATCCAGATAAGAGTTTCTGACTTTCTTGAACTATGTACTTGTTCCAGGTCAGTGACCTACTAGGTACAGATTTGGAAATAATAAAAGCCCCATGTATAACTAAGAAGGGGGGTGGAGGTAGGGGGGCGTCTATCTATTCAGAAAATTATTGTCTGTTATATTAAAATTATTAGTAGGTGAAAATGTTTTTTAAAAAGTACCTACCTTGCATTTCAAGCCTAACTCCTTGCTTGCATGATACATAGATCCAATGTTGAGGATGTTCTATCAGCCAATAGATTTGTATTCCTATCTAGCCAGTGCTGACATTTACACAGCCTTGCCACCCAGCACTGCTCTATATGGAAGGTCAGGACTGATTTTTTTCTCTGCAGCAGCTAAGCAACATTTACAGGTCTTCTCCTTCCCCCAGCCGGTGACTGGACTATAAAAAGAAAAGCAGCACACTGATATATTCTTTCCCTCTCTGCTCTCGAATCCTATTAGAAATCATATTTAAGGAATTTTGATGTCCTTGTTGTCCTATTGGTTTCATATTTGACTGTGACACATTCATTCCAAGGCAAAAATGAAGCATGGATTGGTGCGGAGTCTGTGCTTGCTGTTGAGTTTTTTACCCCTTGTGGTAGCCCTATGATTTTTAAACTACAGGATTCAGTAGCTTAAGCTCACTTTTAGTATTAAAAAAGGCCCTATTTATAAAGCATATAAATGCATAGACCTGGAAGATTATCCATCACATAATATCAGATTCACTGTTTTTTAAATAGTTACATAGACAGGTTGAAAAAAAGATAGAAGTCCATCAAGTTTAACCAATAGGAAAATAAAAATACTAAAAAAGCAGCATATCCCAAATACGACCCTATAGTTCCCTATAATTGATTCAGAGAAAGGCAAAAAAAACTATAAAGGACCCCTTTTCAATTTGCTCTTAAAGAGTTAAAAAATCCTATCTGGTTCCCTAATTCAATCAGATGTTCACTGGATCATAGTCTTTGGTCATGTTATATTCCGTGCTTCTAGAAAAGCATCCAGCTTTACCTTTTTACAGGTAGTCCCAGAGTTAAGGACTTCCGACATACAGAGGTCTCCTAGATACAAACAGGGCTTCCCTGCTCCCTCGTTTGCAGGACGGAGGCTTGATGGGGGAGGCGGCAGTTTGCATGACTTTCAGAAGAAATCTTTTGCTGCTCTGCAGCCTCTTGTAACTCTTTAATGACAAACTCTGCAGTTATTTCTTTTTGAATATCAAAGCACAGCTTGTTCCAAAAATTAATGAATGTCTAGGCTCCATAAAGAGCCTTTTTTGCTTTGTTTGTGATTAGCTTATAGTGAGGATTTTATACGCTGACACCACCCTGCCTATTAATATGTTGAGAGAAACATCTGTCCTAATTGCATTTATTAAAATAATGTACCTGATCAGACCTACATACAAATTCAACTTAAGAACAAACCTACTGTCCCTATCTCGTATGTAACCCGGGGATTACCTGTATAAGCAATCTATAGAATGTTCTCCTGAGGGAGCCTATTCAACATTTTCATTGACCTTCTTTATCCAGAGAATAAATTTCTTCTTCTCCAGACACAAAGAACCCCCTTGTTCCTTCTAATGACCTTAAAGTGAATAATTGTGAAGTTCTCTATATGGACCATTTATATATTTATATAGGATGATCATATCCCCACTTAATCCCAACTTAAACATCTCTTCTCAAAAGACCCCAAAGAGTTATCAAAGACCGAGCATCTGAAAGAAAGCGTCTTCTGCCAGCAAACCTTTAATGCTCTACCAATCTTCTACCA
The DNA here is from genome assembly GCF_032062135.1 of Pyxicephalus adspersus. Classification (NCBI taxonomy): domain Eukaryota; kingdom Metazoa; phylum Chordata; class Amphibia; order Anura; family Pyxicephalidae; genus Pyxicephalus; species Pyxicephalus adspersus. The sequence goes on along the minus strand of NC_092864.1, from coordinate 14,860,011 downwards.
TTGATGTTTTCAATATTAACTTTTTAAGTGATATACCAACGATGTACGTACATACTATCAATTAAAAATATATCAACCTAAAGAAATGAACCCGAAATGATACATTTTCCTAGCTCACACGTCTAATGAATTGGATGAATTTGTGAAAACTATTGTGGTGAATTGCATGCTGGGAGAGCGACTTTGATTTTCTATATCAATTGAGACTACACTACACATGAAAGGCATTGAAACATCACGCTGGGAAGAAGCATGTGTTTCAGTGCCTTCGCCTGCTATCTAAAATACAGAACAGTCGAGCCGTACCAGCTGTTCTGCTGTCTGATAGGGAGAAAGTCTTAACAAACAAAACTTTTTTTCTTTCAACCGACAGCTGGGCATTTTTGCAAACACAGCCCTGAGAACATTAGACAATCTGTGATAGTTTCATTGTATTGGAAGCCTTTTAGGGATGGAAGCAAAGCTCAGGTAGGTCAGCAGTGTAGAGTGCGGCAGAGGATATGTAGACTTATCCAAGGTCTGGGAGTAATTATATAGTGAACAATGCTCCATATCAGCTTTTATCTGCCTTTTTAACATAAGGGAACCCTTGAAATAACTTTCAGGTCTTCAGGGGACCTCTTCTATAATTACTATATCCACAACTCACTGTATGTTACTATGGTGGTCAATGGGAAGAATTCCTCTTATATTGCCGGCCATTGGTAAGAATGTTACCCTTATAGATATCCAAAAAGATCCTTGGTGTCACTTAAACTGACCTGAGAAGTACAAATTGCTCATTGCTTAGGGAACCCCTAACAACCTCTGGAGGAACCCTGGTTGAGAAGCACTGTTCTAGAATAAAATATATAATATGTGACCCTAAAAAAATCCTGTTGGTAGTACGAGTGTCTCCCATCCCCTCCGCTTCAGCACTGCTGCCTCTGTAGTATGTTGAGGCATTTGAATACTTTATTGAACAATTTCAAAAATTTGGATGCCAGTACCCCCTTCTGCAGAATGTGGTTTCTTCCACCGACCCTTCATCTTTATGAGATACAGCAATGACATATAGGTAGGAAGAAGGAACCACAGCATGTGATGGGGGCACCATAACCCAACACTATTGCCAGTGTTGAATGCTGGAAGGTTCTGATATAGGTTGCAGTGCTGGAACAGGTAAGATAGGTAACAGCAGCCTCTGGAGAGGTGTGTACAGGGCCGGTTTGAGGTTAGGGCATTTCGCTCATGCACCCTTATTCTCCAGTGTCCCCACTGACAATATTACAGGGGTGCTGGGAGCTGGAGTGCTGTGCATTTGAGGCCCATTCTTCATATTTGTCCATGGCCTTATTTTGTCTTACACCATACCATAATATTTTTTATTATTATTTATTATATAAACTTTAATAAGAGACTGACAGGCTTTCTTTGAAGAGATACAGTTATTAGGATACATTAGAGAAGGGAAGAACGTAGAGATTATCTCATTAGTGTACAATCACTAGGAGGTGGGTCCAGGACCAAACAGCATTCAGGGATTGCATTTTAAGACTGGAGGAGATTACACAAAATGAGCACCAGTGCAGCAAGAGGCTGAGAGAAGTGATTAGCAAGAGGCTGAGATGGGAGCCAGAGTGGGTTTTAGGCTGAGAGAGAGCCAGAGTGGATTCAGGGCTGAGAGAGAGCCAGAGTGTTCCAGGCTGAGAGAGGACCAGAGGGTTCCAGGCTGAGAAAGAGACAGAGGGTTCTAGGTGGAGAGGGAAAGTGCCAGAGGGTTCCAGGCTGAAGAGATAGCCAGGGGGTTCCAGGCTGAAGAGAGAGCCAGAGGGTTACAGGCTGAGAGAGAGCCAGAGTGGATTCCAGGCTGGGAGAGGGCCAGAGGGTTCCAGGAAAGACAGCGGCCAAACAGTACTACAAAGTTGTGAGTTAACAGTATTGATATAGTGAATGTGTTAGGAAGAAAGGGCACCTAAGTGAGGTAGCCAGATGCCCAGCCGGACTACTGTTTATTGTTTTGTTGTGAAGTGCTGGAGAGTGTACTGTAACACTTGCCTAAACAAATAAAAACTGCTGGTATTTTGGACTTTTGAAGTCTGCTGCCTCTAATCTGCCTCTGATGGAAACAGATATGACGTATGGCTGACTATTATTACCTTTTTTAATACCTGGTCACTTTAGCAACATATGATTTGTGACTTTACCCTTTCTATTGCTTTTGAACCTTGTATTAACTAATATAAAGTCAGAATATACAAAAAATTGCCCAACACAAAGTGCCACACTTTCATCAGCTTAGACGCCATTGGTGCTCAACATGCTACCCACCAGGCCTCTATGTGTGGCACTCAAGTCCTAGGCTGGGTTCATCACTTGAACTTTAGCTATTCACCTATTGGATGTGATCAATATTCAGGACTGCAGCATGATGTACACGTCGTGCATTTCTCATTGACATCATTAGGACACATTTTACCATATAGTCAATGCAGTTCACGCCACCTCAAAGCAACAGCAGTTGACAAATAAACAGATGGCACAGAATTACTGCAATGATGAGCCCAGCATGTACATTTTTTTAAAAAAAATGAAAAAGGTCACCATTGCCAATCGTTTCTATGGAAAAGGCTAACAACCTGGCCATGGTGTCCACTTTGTGATTGCTGGGGGTGCATAATATCTCTCTTACCCCTGCAGACCTAGCATTGGTTTTGCCAGTATGTTTCTCTATGCCTCCCCCATTTCTGTTTACAGCCTGGCACTGCACTCCACCATCTTTTGGGTCTTCTTGATGCATCTGTACTATTCCCTGCCTCCGTACCATGGTCATTTTACACCAGGGGTACGAAAAAGAGGAGTACGGTGTTTTTTTTTTAAGCAACTTAGCAAAGATTTATTATGTAAAGTAACCAACAAGGATGAACAATAATAATTACTGTATAATTTTACTATCAACAAAAACCAGATATAGATTACAATGATCAATCATAATACAATAGAAATGCTTTTACTTACCTAATATACCAAATTCATATTCCTTACAATAATTTGCATGTATAGTATATAGACTTAGTCTTTAATATTAAGTTGTAAAAAGGTATACTAGATATATGATTTTTTGACCTATATTTATACATCGGACATATGATCTCTTACTACATGTGTCTATATACTAGACATATACTACTTTTTACCATGTTTAAAGAAGCTATAAATATATGTAGAACATTTCGCAATTTCGAACTGATGTACTAATACTACATATCTATTGCAACATCTAGAGTATTCACAAGTATAAACATTGAGCATTGTTAAGCGTAGCACCACCTCTGAGGAAGCCCAAGGTAGGCGAAACGCGTCGGGTAACAAGGCTGCGTAAAAACAACTGCATCATGTGTATTCTCTGCATATACTACTCAGCCAAATGCTCATCTATATGATTAAAAAAGGACTTTTTCACCAATTAGGTGATCTCTGTCTAGTCAATCAGGTACAGTACCTCCAGGAATGAGGTAGTACCATGTATATACTGTAAATACCAACTGTATATTGACTCAGATTTGTATTTGAAAATTCACGTTTAATCTAATTTCTTTGCCAAAAAACCCTGTCTGTTTACTGCATTTTGTCTCCTAATAATAATTACTGATCGTTTGCCATGGATTACTCCACTTTGTATATTGCGCTTTGGTAATACCCCCGCCAGACAGAGATTTCTTCTTTCAAAATGTATCAATATCCTCTCATCAAACTACCCCCAGATGTCCCAGAGCTACCCTCCGCCGCCCCGATGTCTCACCCACAAGAGCCCATTAGAGCCTCTTTGGGGACCCTGAGCTCTCTGCTCGGCACTCGTGAGATGCATGTGACCTCCTGTCACATCAGGGTGAGATTCCCGCAGAGCCAGCGTATTAAAGCAAAGCTCCTTCTTTCAGAATGGTGACCTTTAAATGATTCAGCCACATTAGAGGATTTAAAATAAAATAACCCTGGGGCAAGTCGTTCTGTAGATTCGTGCCGTATCGCTGCCGAGGGAGAGCCGGGTGATGGAGAGCAGGCGAGAGATATATTGCTAACCCTGCAGTAGAAAGGACGCCAGTAGCAAAGAAGGACAAGAGAACCGTACATTTATTTCATGTACAATTCTTTGGCATGCTTCAGTAAGACATGGACATTTTGCATTCAAACCAGCCAGCAGAACACAATTTTACATTTCAGCTTAGTTTTTATCGGCTGCATTTGGCCTTGAATTCCTACAGTTGCCAGGATTCTCACCTTTTGGGCATGCCTCAAAAGATTCATCCTGACCAGGATTCACTGGTTGAAGGATCATTTTCTATGTGTTTCCTCATCTAGGCACATTGGAACATGATAAAAAAAGGCCAGAACCATGGCCAGGTACAACCGTCCATAAAAAAAATGAGTAAACTTACACAGTTGCAATGGAAATCTATTGCCATTCACTCATGGAACTGGACAGGTATCTGGACTTGCTCTTACTGAGAAAGATTGGAGGTATTTTATTAGTGGAATTTTAGATTTTTTTATTAATAAAATACATATTTTTGAAAAAAAGCATGGTTGCTTTTTATAATAATTATATTATCATCATATCATCATATATTCAAATCAATATAAAATCACCAGTACCCTGCCAAAGAAGACACCCCTCCGGTGGCCCATGTGTCCTATCTTCCCGATCTTCTTCAACGCTTTGGGGAAATCAGATTCCAGTGACCCCGCCATACACTGTGATTCTTTCCTCCGACCCCCTTTTCTTTACAAGATACAATGGTGATGTAAGTATCGGAAGATGGAATCACAACCCGACGGGAAGGTGGTCCACTTTGAGAGGACATATCACCACATTATATAAAAGGGTGGCTATCCTTTTTGTATATTACTTTTTTGACAATTATTGGGGAAGATCCTTTTCTTTACGATTTCACCACCGCAGTCGTAAAGACTGAAGAAGAAACCCAAAAGCCTCTGGGGATACTTGCATTACATTTCCCAGGTGGCTATGAGCTGCTCTTTCTGCACATGTCCAAAATTGGGCATGCGTCATCAGAGGCTTTCCTATAATGTAAAAAACAAGTGCTGCCCTCATGTATGTGCAGTGAGACTTGGCAATTTTTTTACATTTTCAGAAAGACGTCACCCGATCTCATGACTGTGCAGTGCAATTAGAGCAATTTGGGTGATTTGATGGCAAGAAGATGGCAAAGATGCACGTTATAGTATAGGCCGGACAGAAGATGAACAATGAACCAGCGTGGGATTCATTAAGTTGTGGACGGATCAAGGGTTTGTCATTGGTAAAGGTAAGTGATTTTTTTTCAGTCTTGGAATCACACCTGGATAAATTCTAAAGATTCTTCAACTAGTGTAAATCTTTAAATAAAGGAAGATCCCAGTCAAAGGTGGATGACAGGTACGTATTATACCTCTTCTTTTAATGGTGTTCCAATCTTACCCAGCAATAAAGTCTACAGGGAAGCCTAGAATTTGAATAACCTATCTAGAAGGGCTGTGCAGAATTTAAATTTTGTGCACCCTTAAACAGTTCACATTCATTTTCAGCCGAGTGGTTAAATCACAGAATTCAATGAAAGAGTCAGGTTTTTACTTATTTACAATATTTTCACTGAAAATGAATTAACTGGTTGGAGCAATGATCACATGACCAGCGAAATGCTCACTGAAACTAGCCATGGCAATAGGTAACACACTTGAATGTCTGTGATATGTATATATATATATAATGGATGTCTTCCTCTTGCTGATATCTACCGGCTCACACATAATTTGGAAGCCACCGGTTTCTGGTGAATTACAAGGCCGCGTCCTCATTAAAATTCCAGGACTCCAGAAAGCAGTTTGCCGGGCGCTCTTTGGGTTGAGTCTGTTTTCTTTCCTTGTGTTTATAACTGTCACTGTCTGTTTACAGTTTGCATGTTAAGAAAGATGCACATGAGTGTGCCCTAATACGAAATGCCACGGTTACTATGGCAACTGGCAGTCATTACCAATGCAGCGTTAACTCCCACCTTGCTGACAGGCTCAGCATATTTTAATTAATATTGCGATCGCTCCTCTCTGAAAGCTTGTTACCTGTCTGCTTTTTAAATACTTGCCCTCTCGCACTTTCATGTCGAATTTGCTGCTCGGTGTGACTGAGAGAAGGAGGAAGACCCCGGGGTTCATTTTTTTAACAGAAGGAGACACACTTTTCCCGCCGCAATCTCATACATGTTGAACTGAATTATACACAGAAGAATACCCCTTAACCATCGTCTGTACCGTCGCTGTCAAACACAACTTAAACAAGGCTTTGAAGGGTAATTGTAATGCGTTACTATTGAGATACATTGGTAATTATTATTGTAGGGTTTGCCTTGAAGTGTTTTTATACATAACATTTATTTTATACTTTGCTATGGATTTACAATATTTGATTTGTCGCACCTAGTGTAATTAGTTTTCCCATTTACATCTGTCTGTATGGAGCAGCAGAACATTAGGAATCCTGGCCAAAAATGTGAAGGTCTTGGGATGCCATTGACATTATCATGCGATCAATGAGCTATGGATAAAAAAACAATAAAATAATAAATACCAAATTTTGCACTGGGGCTCCAAAACTTGGTGGAAATCAGATGGAGATACATATACCCAGACATCCATCAATGTCTGTAGAAGCATTGTAATTCCCCTCTTTATGTCTTTCCTAAGTTTTGGAACCCCAATACAGAATTGGATGTTTATTCTTTTATTGTTTTATAAATCTACCGTCAATGGTTTCCCCTTTCAGACTTACGGTTGAAAATTGTATGGTTAGCCGCTCCCGGGGGCATAGCAAATTGCTGCTGTGTGCCAGGAGCCACGTGGCAGGTCAACGCTATCCTTGGGTTTGGTGGTGGTGCGATTTTTCCTTCAGAAGAGAAAAAGTAACCACATGGCCAGAAGCAACATATCACTTCCAGAACCATGCCACATCCCCACCGCAACAACACACACTTGCACATAGTGGTTCCCGACCAATACAGTTTAATGGGAATGGTTGGGAGTACTATTAAGCATGCAGTACAACAATGACAACAATGCACAAGTCTTAAAGGGGTTTAAATCTGCCCTTTTTGTGTTGATGTAGTATGATATATCTCTCTGGGGTTAACTTTGGGTTGATTTGAGTTTCATTAGCCAGGCTCTATTAAATGTTCCAATGTCCTAAGTCAGATGTAGAACATGGGCTGGCCTTGCATATTTATTGATTAGTCAATCATCGATGGGTTTTCGTCAGGGGGATGAACCTAAATATTCAGAGAAGGCATCTAGAAATGTGTGTGTTCTTTCCTCTGTTTTTTTACTGTTACCTGTGGTTGGGTTCTGTTCAAGAGCCCAGGTCCGAGAGTCTTGGCCGACTGGGCCCACCATGTTGTTTCATGTGGATTCTCTTCTAGAGATAGAACTGGAGGCTACTTGAACTTCCACCAGTCAAGAGCTTCCGTCCTAACCTGTTGCACAGGAACCTCTGATGGAATGGGTGCTGCTTCTACCTGCTGTCCCAGGGGAAGTTTTATCCCCATGCATTGAGGGAAGAGGTATTAGCTTTTTGTTTCTGTTGCTCTACCAAGGAATGGTCTACCAAATGGCAGCAAGAACTAATACCAGGCTACAATGACATGACTTCTTATATTCCCAAGCATGAAGTCAGCAGTTTGAATGTCATGGACACATCATGTGATCATACAGAGGAAGTCATCAGAGCAGGAACATATTGACAGCCCTCCATTAAAAAGCGTTGTTCTTTCTACCCCATGTTTTATTGTGGTGATGTCTGGAGCTGGAACGCAGAGTACTATTGGGCCAGTAGCAATTACCATGTTCCTTGTCAGCATTTTTACACGCAACATAGCCTTAAATAACGGCCTTCCTTTTCCCAGTCTCAGTTTAGTAAAAGGTGAATTACCAAAATGGAATTAGTTTTCTCCCCACTTCTTACTGTGATGACATCTCAAATTTTAGGATATCTCATCACTTTTAGTCCCGATGATGATGGGCAAAAATAGACATGTACCCCCTTAGTGCTGACGTAGGCAGGAATAAAATAGTCTGCAGGCCTCAACCTTTCCCACTCTATGCTCAACTAAATATTTTTACATACATTTTAAAGGGTAAGTGCGTTTTAAAATAAAGTACACATAATCTGTTTGCCTTCTTCCCTACCTTACTGCTCCACAGCTGCTCCTACCTTAACCTGATGGAATTCCACTGGATGTAAGCAAACATCACAATGGCAGCTGTTGGGTCTTGGTAAGTGACTCTTGAGGGGGAGGCTGTGTTAGGTCAGAGGAAGATGAGGAAATGATAATGAAATGAGCTTCTTTAATGAATACATAGGCCCTGATTTATCAATCTTCTCCTGGAGAGCTTTGAGAAATCGGACTATCGTAGGTGAACCTTGGTCATTCAGCAAACCTGAAATGGATTGGTTCCAGGATTGAAAACATTTGGCATCTAATACCAAGTGATTTTAAGAAACCCATTCCAGGTTTGCTGGATCATCCCGGTTCTATTATGTTAGTCTATTTTCTCCAGTATTGGAGAGCTTTAATAAGTTAGGTCTATAATATCATAAAACATAAAATTACAAACACAAAAACACAAAAATAGTGTGAATGAGCTCAAACACTTTCCCCCCAATTCCAAAACTAGGAAAATGTTTGGCTGTACATATACTTAGAGCCAGAATGGTCTACTGGGTAAAAAAAATCTCTGGATTACCCCAATGATTCTCCCCCCACAAATTAGTTTTTTGTTCCATATAGGAGGAAACAAGATAACCACCTGGCTCCCTGTTGTCCCCTGTTGCTCCTGATGCCTGCTACCTTCCAAAAATGTCAAAAAATTAAAAATAAAATAAAGTAAAAGCCATGCATTAGTTAAAGGTGGGTGAGTACCCAGGTCCCCAGTCTGACGCAGTCTACATTTTTTAAAAATGTGTACATTTTTTAAAAAACACAAATCTTATGATATGAATATTTGCTAAGGAGCGTACCGATAAAGCAGTAAATGTGTCTTTTCACATTCACTAATGATGAAGCAATCAGTGTCTATGAGGTCAATTTATAGATGTTTCTAATCATGATTCTCCCAAAATGTATACATTTTTCACATTTGATTTACAAGTAAGAGCCATTTTAGACTCTTGGTGAGCCAAAGCATTTTGCAAAAGAAACAAATTCCCAATCTCTCACATTCAAGTGAATAGGAGAAGATGGAAACCATTTTTTGCACACTGGCTGGCATTTATTATTATTATTATTATTATTATTATATTTATTATTATTATTATTATTATTAATATTAATAAACAGGATTTATATAGCGCCAACATATTACGCAGCGCTGTACATTAAATAGGGGTTGCAAATGACAGACAGATACAGACAGGAGAAGACCCTGTCCCAAAGAGCTTACAATCAAGGAAATAGTTCTTAAAAATGGCAGGACACTTTTGACAGTGTGGTTGTTCGAAGGTTTGTTTAAATTTTGTTACCCGCAGTGGGGTTTTTGGCTTCCAGCAGTTTCCTCTGCCCCTGTGATCTGCCAATTGCGTGGTTTTACAATGTGTATGGTAAAAGGCTCTAAAATGTAATTCACACACTTTCTAATTAAATCCAATAAAAAAAAATGTGTACATGTTGGGTAAAACCTGGGTGTAAACCTATGAAAATAGACCCCCTAGGGGTAAATTAGCTGTGCCTTGCACTCTCTGATCACAGCACAAAGCAGATAACCCCATTGCAAAGTCTTTCTTTTATTTTATACAAATTTAATCAACGGCTACTAAAAGAATTTCCTGTATCTGGTAATACGTTGCTTCCATGTTGACCTGCATTTCTGTTACCAACCCATGTATATGACTTCAGCTCCTTTTTGATTGGATCGTCAGAGGCTGCTGATTTTTTGTTCTGTGTGAGGCAAAACATCAGAATTATCCTAAGGTTTCTTCTGCTAATCCTGTTACATGAGTGGTCAGGCTGTGATTGTTACAGTATAATTTAGGCCAATATAAGAATAGGTCACATGTTCAGCACGGAGGATTTGCTGCGCCGCTGGGTATACCATGCAGCCAGATTGTCTGCTATAGAAGAGGATGTTATACTGAGCATTGACAACAGCAGAGAAAGGAGACGATAATTACAGAGGTTGTCAACTGTAGGATAGGTTCTTAAAGTAGCGAGACAAATTTTTTCTTTTAGGATAGAAATAGGAAGGGCAAAAACATTTGTTAGGGTAATATTACCATCTGTATTCCCATTGAGATAAATCAAATTTGTCTTGTGTGCACAAAGTAAATGAACATCCCTCTGATGCCTGATAATTAGAAAGAGGTAGTCAGCTAATCTGTATTTATTAATATTGTTTCCCAGCATACTTGCTGCCTCATGCTGTGACCAAGTTTAATTTTTTACCAAAAATGACAAAGTTACGTCTAAAGCCCAAGTCTAAAGCCCAAATCCCATTTATACTCAAATATAAACCAATCCAAAGATAAACTTTTACAGCTAAATCCAGGGCATAATATGCAACCATAACTGCTAACATTCAAAACAGTAATCAACAGAAATACCAATAAAATGATTGTGAATAAATACATTCATTATTTGGTATTTTTAAAACATTTATTTAAAAGGGGAGAAATCAAAATCACATCCAGCCTGTTTATGTTTTTTTTCCGCTTTTTACAGGTTAAAGCATCCTTTCTCTACCTTTTTAATATGGGGTAATCTTTGAAATAACTATCAGGTTTTTAGGGTACCCCTATTATAAATTCTTTATCCACAGCGTACAATATATTAGTGTGATGGTGAGAAGAATGCCTCTTACATTGCTGGCCAGTGGGATGAATATTATGCTTACATATGGCCTTAATCAAAAAACATTGGTTTCACATAAACTGACCTGTGAAGTACAAATTTCTCAAGGACCCCTAGCAACTTATGGAAGAAACCTTGGGTTCAGTGGAACCGTTGTTAAGAAACATTGGATTGAAATATTTTGTACTTTTGTGTTGATGGGTCACTTGCTTTTCTGTTATCTTCTGTGCATTATTGTTGGAAACCAGTATATGACGCTGTGTTCCTATCTTAAGTATGCAACAAAGTCTAATCATTTCTTAGATGTTCAGAGTTTGTTATACACTTTACATGGGGACATAGCCCCAGCTAGTGTGTGACCCAAGTATAAACCAAGATTGTTTTCCTAATGGCATTTTCATTTTTTTTTATCTCAGTTTATATTTGAGTATTTATAGTAAATGTTAGGTTGAATTTGGCTAAATATGTCCCAAGCACTTGAGCAAAAAAGATGTGTAAAGTCTTACAAATGATTTTTTTTATAAATAGCAGCCACAGAGTAGAAAAGTCTCTCCCGGCTGCAATGCTACAGAAAAGGACCCGTGCTATTTGCAGGGAAACAGTGGTTTCACTGCAGTGGTCCAAGACTGGTTAACCCGCCTAATAAAAACCATCTTAGAAGACCATCTTTTATATTAATCTAAAACTTATCATGGTATAAAAATACGAAATACAAGGTAATACAATATAAAAATACAAATACAATCTAATTTTTTTATAAAAGACCCCCTTATTATGTACCGCCATTTTCTACAAGGCTTAAGTTGGAACCCAAGGCCTGTTGTTAAAATTTCCAGCCAGGATTGATCTTTAGGTTTATATTCAGACTAGTTAGCTGGACCTGTACAATGTCACTCAGCATCGTGTCCTCTTCTACATGGAGCATTCTGAATTACTGAGCCGTTACATGAAGACCTGCTCATTCTCCTCTCCACCCCTCTGCACTCGGGGCACAATTAGAGGGAAGATGAGAGGCAGCGATCCTTGGTGACATGTCTCTTGGAACAGCTAGAGCATCCGCCGTGCCTGTAATGGAAATGAGAAATGTGAAGAAGCCTTATTCCATGACATATGCCAATTATACAGGTTTGTGCAGTCAGTGAGCGAATGCAGCCGTATTCTCTTATTTCCAGTATTACATTTTTGGGAAATTTATATAACATTCACCTGACGGTAGATTATACTGAGACTGCTTAACTGTTCTACCTGCACTGCACTTGGCTATCGGAAGTCAAAAAAAAGAATGTGACCCCAAATCTCAACTGGATCCTAACACTAAAGCAGTAAATCTGACATTCATCAAATATTCTATGGTGGAGAATCAATCACTGCCATTGAAAACACATGGTCATGGACAAGTCTTGCTAGAGAAGATTGTTCACCAGAAAATGTTTGATGGACATCCGATACGGTATTGTTAGCCACCAGTAGATGGTGCTGTATCCTCAAGTAAAGTGTGTAACAAACTCTAATAATGTTTCACACAAAAATAATTTGTTATACACTTTTCATGAAGACATAGGGTCTGAGCTTTCTAAGACAGGAGAAGATAGAGAAGACCTATTTCGGATTGCAGAGTGTTTTTACTGTTTTAACTATGGGATTAGTGAACTGGTCTTATTTTTGCAGATGCTTTTTTTTTTTATTTGGAACATGCCTTCAGGTTTTGTTTAATGATAATTTTCTTTATCTGAGAATGTCTTTTCAGTCTGTCCTTTCTTCTCTTTGATTTCCTAAATGTGCTGTTAAACCATTTATTGTGCTGGGAGAGACATTGGTTTGGTGAGCCATGGAGCTGCATATACCATATCTTCTGCACAGGATTTTATCATACTGGATTATTAGGGTATCTGGGTGCATTGGTTCTATAAAAGTTTAAAGTGAAATCTGAAATACCAAACATGCGCTGTTAGCTGTCTCATACTCTTCCTTTCCCCCCCTGTGGTGGAACCACACGATTGGCAGCTCCTGGACCCACAGAAAACTGCACCATGGGTAACCAGATTTGCATCTGGCTGCAGCAAATCTGCAACCAACAACCAGCAAAAGGCAACAAGTCAAAACCTCTCCCAAGGTTGGCCCCTTTTAAGATAAGTTTCTGACACAAGATAAATATATAGAGTACTGTGCTTAAGGGGGCGCTCTTTATGGATTACTGAAGAGCAAAGGGACTCATGTCAGGACATTCCTGCTGCCCCTGGGACCTGGCTAGGACAAGGAGGGCCTGCAGACAGGACTACTAGGTGGATGAGCTGGATTCCCAATGGCTAAGGACTTGGCTCAGCTGGGAGAAGCTAAAGGATTGGACCCAGAAGAAACGTCCTTAAGACAGGATCCTGTTGGTGCTGAATTATAAATAGCCATTCATAGAAGGACCCACTCCAGAGTAGAAATGCTTCTCTCATATTTGACTATAAATTTAGAAGTTTAGCAAGGATGCTAAAGGTTAGCTGTTAGTATTGGGTGTAAAGATTGTTTCTTCTGTGGCTATTCTGGACCTCTGCTGTCCTAACCATGACTGGGTATATGTTAAATTACAATAAACCCTTAATATAGATTTAATTCAGCCTTTATGAGTTTCTTCTGCAATGCTACTAGAAAGGACCTGGGTATAAACTGGTAGGCTGTACAGGGGTGAGATCTACACTGTGATGTGCAAGGTTCCAACCTCTCCTTTTCACTTGAGGTTGTGACTGAATTGATCCTGTGAATCACAGTGGGTCCGGAATGGTCCTTATTCCCATGCCTAACCATTCCCCTCTCTCCTGAAAACAGAAAAGGAACGGTGCATGTTTAGGCCATACAAAAACTGGAACACACTGGCTGCATCGCCATTCATTGCCACTCTAACACACCTTGCCAATGCATGTACGTTGCAGCACACCACAATGCTCAGTAACACTCTAGCTTCAAAATAAAGTTGCAAAAAGATAATTTACTGAAAATCCACAAAATAATTTGTGCAAGTAGTCACTGATCCAAATTTCATTTCCAGACACAAGTCCATGGTAACACACCAAAATGCACAGAGGTGGGCTGCATTGCAAAAAAAAAAATAGTACAAGCACCTTTTTGGTGTGCCATGGTGCGTTGGTCATTCCATTCAAGTGAATGGGCTGCCCTCATTCATTGTGCACTGCAACTGTGATTCAATAGAGTTAATTAGGCTCTCTATGACTGGGGGGATACACTTTCGTCAGTAAAGTTGCGTTATCTAGCAAACCTGGAATGCATTTCTTCAAAGTCATATGCTATTTGCTAGCAAATGTTTTGAATCCTGAATCAGATCCATTTCAGGTTACTAGATCACCCAGCTTCACTGATGAAAGTGTGTCCTCTCCAGCCTCCAGAGCTTTAATAAATCAGGGCCAATGTGTAGGTTGGGACTGACTCAAGCAGCGTTTTTGTTCAACAGTGAGTTTTTTGTAGGCTAAATACTTGTTGGCAAAGGGTTCTATAAATGTTGGCATGGATTGTGTAGTTTGGTGATTACCTTTACTTTGTGATTATAACCTTTTAATGCTGTTTATTGAGATGACAAGGAACGTAAAATCTGGATGATTTGATGATCTGGTAGAAAAGTGGCCCAGTATGCATTTAGCAGCGTTGTAATAAATACAGGCATTCGGTGAACCATTTTTAGCAGATTTTTTATGGATGCTGGATAGGCAACAGATTACAGTACCCAAGGCCATATTCCAAGAATGACTTCCATTCCTTCCTGTTTAGCTTGACCCACATCCAGGCCATCTGCATCGAGCTAAACAATATCACAGTGTAGATCTCACCCCTGTACAGCCTACCAGTTTATACCCAGGTCCTTTCTAGTAGCATTGCAGAAGAAACTCATAAAGGCTGAATTAAATCTATATTAAGGGTTTATTGTAATTTAACATATACCCAGTCATGGTTAGGACAGCAGAGGTCCAGAATAGCCACAGAAGAAACAATCTTTACACCCAATACTAACAGCTACCCTTTAGCATCCTTGCTAAACTTCTAAATTTATAGTCAAATATGAGAGAAGCATTTCTTCTCTGGAGTGGGTCCTTCTATGAATGGCTATTTATAATTCAGCACCAACAGGATCCTGTCTTAAGGACGTTTCTTCTGGGTCCAATCCTTTAGCTTCGCCCTGCTGAGCCAAGTCCTTAGCCATTGGGAATCCAGCTCATCCGCCTGGTAGTCCTGTCTGCAGGCCCTCCTTGTCCTAGCCAGGTCCCAGGGGCAGCAGGGATGTCCTGACATGAGTCCCTTTGCTCTTCAGTAATCCATGAAGTGCGCCCCCTTAAGCACAGTACTCTATATATTTATCTTGTGTCAGAAACTTATCTTAAAAGGGGCCAAAAAGTGTAGTCATTAGCCCAAAAATGGTGCACCAGGGCAGTGATTGGCTGCTAGCTTGCTAAGACTGGGTTCCTTCTCTGCAACAGAAAGTAGCAAACCATCACTACGTGGGAAGAACCAATATCTAAAACTGCCCAGGATCCACTTACTTTGACCTCTAAACCCCAAAGGAACACTGTTATAATAATGAGGAGCTACACAAAATAGCCTTTGGACATTGTTGCCCATTCAGCATCGATAGAAAGTCAAATTCCTGCTAAAATTTCTAGCACTGCATATTGTAATCATGGCTAAGTAATTTGGGAATGGAGAGATATCTGATGTTGAGATGATACCAATGACACCTAGGTTTTATTGTGGACTGAGCACGGCTGCTTTCCTAGTTATCAACAACATACAGATAAGAGGAATGAGGAAGGAAAACTATCTCACTTAGTGCAGCAAAAATGTGGACACTTCACAACTCCGTCTGGTTCATTACATTTGTCCTTCCCTCCAGCGTAGAATTGATTTTCCTCTCTCTCTCTTCACACACCATAGAAGGTACCCAAGCACATGATGATGCTAGAGTATTCCACTGGATTAACTATTTCCCTTTCTCCAATAATTCATGCACTGTGAAAGCTACGGTGTTACTCCATTTTAACAAGGCAAAAAAAGAACATTTTCCTGGACCCACTAGAAGACGAAAATCCAGCTTATAGTTTTCGGCTTGCAGACACATTTATAGTCTATGTGAAGTTATATTAAGTTAAAGGAGGAATTATTCGATGAGTTGATTACAGTTCTGATTCATTGTTGGTCTGTAAAAGATGATTTGACAATCTATGAGTTGTTTTGCACTGTTTGGTGGGGGTCTGAAAACACAAATACGATGCTGTTCTGGTCAAAGTAGAACTATGGCTGCTCTCAAAGAGTTTTCCTGGAATGCTTTACAAATTCCTGTTGATCCAACCAGTGGTGTCCACCTAATGCTTCTCTCTGTAATGATGTGGCAATAATGCCGCACTGCTTGAATTTAGACCACAATTATGCCAACACACTACATTCTGTATGCATGTCTTTGTGCCATTTCAGCCTAATGGTTGACTGCGGCATTCTACCACAGCTTCAACGGCACTCCCAACCTCTCCTATTTACCTGAATGGCAACAGTGGGGAACCATATTGTGCACAGCTGTGGTTAGTGTGGTGTAATTTCCTTAAGTGACAAGTCATTTCTGGCCACATGGTTGTTTTTACTCCTCTGGAGGTATAACCTCACCACAACTGTAATTACATTCACCTGCATGGCAAACCACTTGCCAAATGTTGCAAATGGCACTGAAAACCACATAGTTTTGGTTTAAAAACCTAAAAGTTAAAACCTAATAGTTGAATAGGAGAACTTGGGAATGCCTAACCATGTGGTTTTTGACAGGAAGTCTATAATGGTCCTTGGTGAACACTGCAGAAAAAAAGAGTTGAGAGTGCGCGGAAACTCATCTTTGAGTAAAGAAATTCTTCACAGTCTCCGTCTGCCCACTGTCAGCACTTTATACAAAAACTGACATGGAAATGAACAGTATTCATCAGCATGGCCACGTGATAAGCACTCAGATACCTTACATATACCCATCTGGGATATCTACCATAGTGGGAAGTACAGGCAATATCAAACCATCTGGATGGAGCTAAACAATATCACAGTGTAGATCTCACCCCGTACAGCCTACCACTTTTTACCCAGGTGCTTTCTAGTAGCATGGCAGAAAGAAACTCATAAAGACTGATGTAAATCTATATTGAGGGTTTATTGTAATTAGGCATATATGGAGAGAGGGTTAGGGCAGCAGAAGGCCAGATTAGCCACAGAAGAAGCAATCCATACAGCCAATACTGACAGCTATTGAGAGAAGCATTCTTCCTCTAGAGTGGGTCCCCCTATGAATGACTGTCCGAAGTTCATCACCAACAGTATCCTGTCCTAAGGACCTTTCTTCAGGGTCCAATCCTTTAGCTTCTCCCTGCTGAAGCCAAGGTCTTACCATTTGGAATCCAGCTAATCCGCCTTGTGGTCCTGTCTGCAGGCCCTCCTTGTCCTAGCCAGGTCCCAGGGGCAGCAGGGATGTCCTGACATGAGTCCCTTAGCTCTTCAGTAATTAATGGAGAGGGCCCCCTTTAGCACAGTTCTCCATTAATTTACCTTGTGTCAGAAACCCACCTTAAAAGGGGCAATGGAAGATGGTAATGAACAGTCTTCATCAGCATGGCCACATGATAAGCAATCAGATACTTTACATATACCCATCTGAGATATCTGCCATAGGTTTCAAAGCACAGTGGGAAGCACAGGCAATATCAAACCATCATAAGATATTATTGGATGCAACCTGCATTACAAACTATACTATGAAGATGAAAGAGAACAAAAGAAGGCAGCTGGCAAAACCACCAGAATGTAATCGGTAGAGGTTACGTAAAGGTTTTTTCTCATTTTGTTGTCTGTTCAGCACCCATGAATATTAATCCAGAATCATGAGTTTTGGACTCTTTTTTTGAATTGTTAAATATATGCTATGTTAGAGGGTAATATATAGTACATCTTGAAGCATTGTGTCTTAGCAATATCCTCAAAAATGTATTTAGTGCCTCACATTCTCCATTCTGACCATTGGGTTTGTCATTATTCTTAGGTACTTCAGTTCTGCAGTTCCATGGCTGTATATATAGTGTGAAATCTAAAACTATATACACACGTTAGATCTTTTGTGATTGTTTCCAGTGAGAAACTATCGAACAAGTGTTGTAGACACAGCGCAATTGTGTTCTAAGGAGATTGGAGTGTGGACTGGCACTTCGTTGTGGTTGTTCCCAATCAGGGCAGATTGATTGACAACATTGGGGGACCACTGAATATGTTGAACATGACCATTCAACTTCAGCTATATGATGTGCGAACATATGTTAGGACACATTTGCCTCTGACTGCTTACCAGAAGAAGTCATGGTAAGTCCATAAAGATCCGATGCAGTTAGACAACTGGCAATACTGGTGACCGCTTCTTTACTATGTCTTTTGTTGGGCACAACTTCCCACTTTAAAATGAGAAATGTGCACCCATGAGAGAGTACGATAGGCCTACTAGTGTATTTGGTTCTGCGTCTGAACTAGATAGAATTAAGAAGCTCCGCCATTCCAGAAGGGTTAAACAGGAGATTACGTCGGCTTTGTGTTTTGTCTGCGTTAATGCCTCGCAGGACGCCTCATCTCCCAAGAGAGAGGTTTAAGTCCCCGAATGATTTTGGCCCAATTGCTGCTTTTGTGTAACTAGCTATCTCTCTCCCGCAGGAGCCTTCCGAGGAATGTGCAAGAAAATTGACCATTTTCCTGAGGACGCTGATTATGAACAGGACACGGCGGAGTACTTACTGCGTAAGGACTTTACCTTGCATGATTGCGCTGTTTGCTCTTTAACCTCAATGCAGTGAAAGGCAACACGTAGATCTTTAGCAATTTCGGTATGAATGGGGACGAGCAATGGGGAAAGCGTGGGGGTTGTGACACAGGCAGACCCAAACATCCTTATCTGCTCTTAATAATAAAGGAAACTACTCAACGAGCCAAGAGAATAAGATTGCCTGAGAATTCTATTTGCTCGGTTTGGATCTGTCGGTGAATTCAGAGGAGGAAAAGTAATTTAAGTTTTTCTTTTTTAAAAAAAAGGAAACTAAATGGGGTCAGTTATTTTCTAGCTCAAAAGTTTTTATAATATTGTCTTATATGTTTTTATTGTCTATATTAAATCTTTGTGTAACAAATATTTATTACATGACAATGACAGCTCCCTTCGTCCAACTGATAACTTCAGATTTAGTTGTCTGATAAAAAAATGATCATTTTTGAATTGTAAACTTAAAATTTCAGCAAATCTAAAAAGTATTTAGTAAAACAGTGGATAAAGCTCGGAGCTCCTTTTAGGAGTGCATAATATCAATAATACAGAAGAGAATTTATACTAGTTCTATATATTCTATTTGGGTACTGACATAAAATTTTGACATATATTTTCTTTGCTTACTGCCTAAGGCTAATTTTATTGGATTGGATAGATTTTCACTGCCAATCATTATTGTTTCCCCCACAACAGGCCAATGTAGTAATTAGTCACATTTAGTTGGACATGTTGCAAAATTTCAGAACTGGTGGCATTATTTTCCCACTGGGTATGAGTTCTGCTCAAAGCATTGGAATTGCCTTCAGGGCCCTTTCAGACCTACGGTATCAAACGAGAGTTTGCTTGCGGCTGCAGCCGCATTGTCGGATTTCAAGCCACAACTGCATGGCCAAAACAGCATGTTGCTTTTACAAACCCACCCATGACCATGCAAACTGCAGCTGTGTGCAAAACAAGGGTCCCAGCCTCTCCTATTTACTTGAATGGGGCAGGTTGAGACCATTGTGGAGCCTGCAGAAGACTGCTGCAGTTTACAGTTGGTCTGATATAACCCTTATCTACTGGAAAACAAAACAGTGGATTGTATGGCTCCTGGTTGAGTGCCAATGCTTTGCCCAAACATCAATCACACAAAATGCCTCTGTACTCTTCGACTATAGACATGCCCCCTGCTCACCTTCTGAATTCTAGCTTCCAGGTCTCTGGACTTGACTAAGCAATGGTTGACACCTTGGGGTAGGCAAGGATTAAAAAGTAACCAGGGAACCTCCAAGGCAGATAGGGCCAAATGAAAGAACAGGGGCTTAAAATATGCCAAGGGTCATGATTACATGCAAGTTTATACAGGTCCTGGCCAATTGGGGGTTGGAAGGTTCACAGGACAGGGTCAAATAATTGAATGGCAGGCTATGGAAAGAGCTCTCTTCTGCTGCTGGGAATCGCACCTACATGTTTGTAGAAGTGTGCATCCTACCAGCCTGACAAATAGGAGCACAACCCTAGGTATGTTTTCCTTTGGTTGTAGATTGGTAGTAGATTAGAACACCAATGAAACGGCATTTTATGTGCCTAACCACTCTGTATTAAATAATAATACTAACAATAATAATAATACATTTTCCCCACCATTATTTTCCTATAAAAATCAGACTTTTGGAAGTTTTACTTTATATTTTTTATAATAGTATATAAAGAATTTGGGTTTAGATATGCTTTAAGTGAACTTGCCAAAATAAAAGTTTCCCTTTAACAATAAGCTGATTTTAGCACCTTCTATGAACGCACGTAACAAAAATGTTAAAAACAACAAAATGACAGAAGGTGTCATTATAACACAATGACTCGCAGTAGGGATATGCTTCATCAGATCATCAAATCAATGGTTCAGCTTATTGCTATTGAGCTGGTTGCATTTTAATAAGAGCCAGAACACAGAGAACAAGCTTTAAAGCTCAGCTACTCAACACTCAATAATCAATGGCATCCATGCGGCTTGCCAGTTCTGGACCAATCATGTGCACAGAACTGCCTTGAGCGACCTGGCTGATAACAGCAAGATGCTCGATGGGATTCGGGATAAATAAAGATATTCTCTAACAGGTTTCTTGTGACACCGAAGCCCCTGGCAGTTCCAGGAACGGCTACAGAGTGGTTCTGTTTACTGAAAGACAGATGTCTATTTTTTGTGTCTTTTTGTACCCTGGAAACTCCAAAAATGTTTTTCTGCTGCTACGATGATAGAATAGAGGTAGACAGAGCACTGGGAATGGATTGCCTACAGGCAGTGCCTTCACAGCTGGAGAAAATACATCAAAAGCAGCCATGGTCCTACTATGTCACCCAGGTGAAAAATGTAACCGGCAATTGAATTGTCAAAGGGATACTCCAGGCAAAATGCAATTTGGTAACAGATGCATAGTCAAAAATGATGAGATTTCAGAGGCTTGAATTCTAATGGTAGAAAGTGCTAAAATCAGTGGAGTTGCCTTGAAAATGGTCCGTTTTCTATTTTGTTTGCATAGCATAAGCCTCTTTAACTCTTCTGGGTCCAATGCTTCATGGGAACCAAGACCACTCCAGACTGCTCCATCATTGGTGTAAATGGGTGATATAGTTCAGGAGAAAAATAATAATGCCTCAGTTAAAGGCAACCAAAGGACCACAAGAGCCACTGATCTTATGCATCAGGGCTTTCTGGAATGAAGGAGACTGTGACCCCCTCCCAAGTAAAAGTCGTTAGGCTGTGCTGACACGTGCACGCAAGATCAACCATTACCACTAGCAGGAAGCCAATATTGTGCAGCCATTGCATTTGGAGGAAGTGACTTAACGAGACCAATAAAAGATAAAAAAAAAAAGTATAAAAAAAGTAAAAACATTTTATGATAAATAACAATTGTTTATATAATCAGCCTTTATAATAAACCTTTAATTGCACATTGCAGAGCTTCTATAATTAGTGCAATGAGGAGGAAAGGGAAACATTTGTAAATTAGACCCAGATCTGCTTCTTCAGCTATGTTAATAACGCATGTTCTCCTCTCCATTTAGGTGCTGTACGTGCTTCCAGTATCTTCCCTATCCTTAGTGTGGGTCTTCTCTTCTTTGGAGGTCTGTGTGTGGCCGCCAGTGAGTTTTATAAAAATAGGCACAATGTGATCCTAAGTGCAGGAATCTTCTTCGTCTCAGCAGGTAAGCTCCAGGGGTGGCTCATCATGGGCCAACTTATCAATGAATACCATGGAAGTGTACAAAATGTGAATTTACACTTTTACACAAAATGTTTTAGTACCTAAAAGCTAAGCAGCAATGTAGAGATGCTCCAAAATCAGCAGTATAAAATACTTCATGATAAAAAAGGACAGCTTTCAAAATTACGGAGCTCAGATATTTCCAGTAAAGGCTCCTGAAATGCTACAGCATACAAAGACATTTTAGATAGTTGTGTTCCCACAACCTTTGAGGAAGACCATTTCCTTTTTTCTACAGTGTCCAATGCCAACAAGGTTTAATGAGTTTAGAGAAATGTAAAAATCCTGCACAGTTCCCTGACCCCATCCCTGGGGAACATCTTTGAGATGAACTAAAATGGCAATTGTGAGCAATATCTTCTCTTCCAACACCTGACTTCATAAATGCTCTAAAGGGGTGCGAATTCCCAAAGACATATTCCTTGTGAAGAGCCTCCCCCAAGGAGTGAAGGCTGGTATAGTGACAAGGGTGATGAAGTAACATGCTAATGCTAGTATTTTTGGAATGGGATGTCAAAAAATCTCATATAGATGTGATGGTTAGATGTTTTCACAAGCTTTTTGAGATGGGGAAACCCTTGAAGTAACTTCCAGATCTTCAGGGAACCCCTTCTATAATAATCTATCCTCATCTTACAGTACATAGCATGGTGGTCTGTTGGAAGAATGGTTGTTACCGTATTGGCCATTGGGAGGAATGTCACCCATACAGGTAGCCAAAAAGTTCATTGGTGTCACCTAAACTGACCTGAGAGGCACAAATTTTTTATTGCTTAAGGAACCCCCAGCAACCTCTGGAGGTACCCACGGGTTCGATAGATCCTTGGTTGAGAAACACTGTTATACGGTATATCCTTCTATGGGAGAATGTTTGTAGGGCCAGAATTTTCACAGATCAAGTGATGGGAAGGATTGGGCTTGGCTTATTCTTCTTAGCTATTTGTAACATAGTTGGATCTCATGCCCAACATATTTGAAAGTGAGAAGATATGCAATGTTTTGGATATGAGGAATTCTGTTCTATTCAAAGAACACAGGTTTTTTTGGATCATGACAAAGAAATGCTGGGATATGAGACAGCAAATTAACTATTATAAAATGTGGTCCAATTGTTCAAATGAGAAATTCTGGGGCAAAATTTAGCAAGCAGGACATAATATCGGCATATCATATATGTATGGTAAGCCTAACATGGGCCTAGGCTCGACAAGGTACCTGTGATAAAGTAAAATTGCTATCTTAGAAACATTTTCTGGTGGGTCAAGGTCAACTTTAATAAGTGGTTTAAATGGGCCTGATTTATTAAAGCACTCCAAGGCTGGAGAGGATACACTTTCATCAGTGAAGCTGGGAGATCCAGCGAACCTGCAATAAATATGGTCCAGAATTGAAAACATTTTCTAACAAATAGCAAATGACTTTTAAGAAATCCATTCCAGGTTTGCTGGATCACCCAGCTTCACTGATGAAAGTGTATCCTCTCCGGCCTTGAAGAGGTTTATTAATTCAGGCCCAATGTCTCAAAATTTCATAGGTTTACTGTTCCTTTAATGTGTTTTCTCTGTTTCAGGTCTAAGCAACATCATTGGAATAATTGTCTACATTTCAGCCAACGCTGGTGACCCCGGTCAAAGCGACTCCAAGAAAAGCAACTATTCTTATGGCTGGTCCTTCTATTTTGGGGCGCTTTCCTTTATTATAGCGGAGATGGTCGGCGTGTTAGCAGTACATATGTTCATTGAAAAGCATCGGCAAATAAGAGCCAAATCCCACTCCGACCTCTTCAAGAAATCCGCCTTTACCCGGATACCCAGCTACCGATATCGCTTCCGCCGGCGTTCCAGCTCACGTTCCACAGAGCCCCGTTCTAGAGACCCTTCCCCTGTCGGCAAAAGTTTCAACCCCATTCCCACCAGTGACATTTCCCTTTATACCTTAACAGCCCGGGATCCCACTAAGATGACTGTTGGTTCTTTACTAAACTCTGAAAGAGAGCACAACTTTCTCCAAGTTCACAACTCAATCCCCAAAGACTACAAAGAGTCTCTACATAACAACCCTTCCAACAGGCGCACAACACCGGTTTGAGGCTGGTGACCAAGAGAATTATGGGGCCTGCAGCACAGTTAGGGCATCTCAGATGAACAAGGAGGTGCCCAACACACACAACCTATCAATAAAAACCACAAACCATGGAGAAGCAAGATGTACAAAAACACAAACCACATCACTTCCTGTTTGGAACAATACAATGCCAAAATCGATACCAGATTCTGGCTTAAGGACTTGTAACGTTACGTTCTGAAAAAGCAACATTTTAGAAAGAGGGGAAGATTGTGTTATGTTATTTAAGTGCTTGTATTTTAGGGTGAAATAGAAAGCCTTTTCTAGGTAACGTCTTGGAGGTGCAGTATATAGAAGGCATATAATTATAACAGGCAGTTAGACATTTTAGAATCGCATTGTAGCATTGAGAACCATTCCAGCCAGTCAGTGCAATACAAAACTCACATTTTATAATTCTAAAAAAAAAACGTTTTATTGGATTAGAATAAATGAACAAATTACAATGTTTTATGAACCAAATATTTTGTTTTTCCAGTTGACTTATCCAAAGGCGGCTACAGGACTATAAATAAGCTAATGATTGTATTTCTAAATACAGCCCTTAACATTTTAGATGACTTCACTGAGGAGTGGGTAAAGATAAGGAATCTTACAAAAGTGACAATGTGCAAGGACTATGATGATTGTGGGGTAAGGGAGGGTATCAAGTCACACAGTCTCACGACTTGTGCTATTAACATTCATATTTCTTTTATTTTCAAAAACAACTATAGAACGAAACTTGTGTGCATGGAATATTAATGCCAGGTGCTCTGCCCCACGCAAGTTTGGAGAGGATTTTAAAGTGCTGTTGTGACAGGTGTGGAGGAGGTGACAAGTACACTGTATCCATGAGGACCGTCTTAGCCAATCCAAGAACTCAAAACCAATGGCTTTGTGTCCCCTTTTGCAGAAGGTGGGCAGAAAGAAGCATTTTGATTGGATAGCACAACCAAACTGCAAAAAACGAGACTGCCAGACGAGGGACGATGTCTGTTCCTCGCTCATCAGTTATTAGATTATCAAAAATAAAACAGTATAGTTAGTTCAATTTTAAAGTTAGTTATTTAATGATGATAAGCTACTTGTGATGAGCAATGGATAATTCAAGACTGTTCGAGTGAAAAATAAGCTTCCATTTCAATTCAACGGGTGGTAATTGGTAAGATTTCCTGAGAAGATTTTAAAGGATGAAGCAGATCCCTACTGGAGTATTGGACTGAAATGTCTCTGAACTGGGAGGAAAAAAATGACATTCAAATCAACAAGCGATTATTTTTTGGTTATATAATTAATTATAATAAATAATAGCAACCATGTCTGTCTTGTTTCTTCAAATGCTGTGATTTGTGAGGCCTGAGGAGGTGTCTGGTGTTCATGAATTTTGGGGATAGGTCCAAACCTTGGAAATCAGTCATGTTTTTGAACTGGAAGCGTTCCAGTATCGGCATGAGGATTAAAGGGAACCTGTCTTCACATTTTTAATATTTTGTAAAAGAGTGGCTATCCCTTGTATGTAATAGGAAACCATGTTTTTACATTTTTATATTTTTTTTTGGGGGGGGGGGGACTCAAGAACTGACTGGCAGCCATCCACTGCCTGATATATTCTTTCTTTTGTAATGAGCCAATCAATGTAATTCATTTCACCTGTTACTGGTTTAAATGTTCTAGCTCAGCCTTCCTTGAACCTAAACTTACAATTTTCACTTTACATAAAAGGTTTGACAACCCTTTTATGTAAAGTAAAAATTCTGTTTGTTTTTTTGTTTTTTTTAATGAACATACCTTTTATTTAAAAAAAGAGGGGGCCACACGGCCCCCTAATTCTCGAGATTTGAATGGGAGCGCAAAGCCTCCCGGGACACCGATGTCACACATCCCAGGAGGCTCTTGGATGCTCCTTTTGCGCATGCCCAAGCATCTTAGGATTTCCCGCATGCGCAGTAAGGAAGAGGAACCAGGAAGAGGAGAGAGACCTTCGCACCAATTCACTGCGCTGTGGGATTAAAGGTAAGTGAATTTTTTTTCGTTTTGGGGGACTTTTGAGTTTAGTTCCTCTTTAACCTTTTTAACATGGAGGAACCCTTAAAATAACTTTCATTTTTTCCTCAAGGAACCCTTTCTATTATTACTATATCCAGCTCCCATTATATTAGCATGGTGAGTCAGGTCAGTAGGAAGAATTCCTCTTACATTGCTGGCCAGTGATACAAATTCTGATACAAATACACCATTCTTACACATAACCAAAAAGATCATTGGTGGTACTAAAACTGTAAGATAATTAGGGCTGACATATAGAGGGTCAGTGGGAGAGAAGGGGGTTAGTGGGCAATTGGAAAGATGTCAATATTAGGCTAAGTGCATGATAGCGCCAAGTAGAAATAATGTCACACATAAACCACAAAGGGGTAAATGTGATGTATTGTTTCAAAACAAAGAATAACTCAAATCACATAATTACAGGTAGTATACAAGACATGGGGGAATAAGTCTTTGGTGAGACATATGGTGATAAGTCTTTGAAGGGGTGTTAATAACACTCATTGCTGTTCTTACAAAATCAGTGGAGTACATAGCATGACATAGGTAAGAGTCATTTACAATAGTCTCAGTACTGACGCGTTTTGCCAGTTCGGGCTTCTTCAGAGAAAGGTGAGACGTATAGATCTTTTGCTAGGGTTCAGCAAAAAGAAACATTTTGGTTGCATGGCAGGTGTGGGGGATGTCAAAGAGTGGAGGTTAGATAGGTGCTTAGATGGTGCGTCCTTACTTTAAATAGATGAAAAGGAAGAGTAGCAGTAGGAATGATGGATTAGGCCGGACCACTTTCCAAAAAGGGTGTTGAAAATAATTCCTCTAGGACGGGGGAATAGGGAAGTTATCTTCCAAGCTGGCTAATTGGGATGTACCTGTATTGAAAAAAGGGATTCAATTGCTTACAAATCTAAGTGTGGATCAATGGGGGTGCCAGGCATTCAAGCCGCATTGTTTCACTTAAACTGACCTGAGAGGCACAAATTGCTCAAGGAACCCCTAGGAACCTCTGGAGGAACCTTTTTCTATCCAATCACATTATATATGTAAATCCAAAATATTCTTTTCAGACAGTGACACTTACACTTCTGCCAGAATACAAAGCCAGTCCCCTGATTTCTCATGCCAGATTGCTGTACTTTTAAAACACATTTTAGGATATCCAAGAAAACCAAACAATTTAGCAAATCTAACCTTTTTCTGCCTTTCTTTCCTGATTTTTTAGGAGCTGTCATCACAACCACAGCCAATGTATACAATGCCTTGTTTATATTCTCGTTTCCTTCTTTGCAACATTGCACTTGTGTAATCCCTGGAGATCATAATCTGCTGGAAGCAGACAGCCCCTGCAGAAGGTGACTTCTCTGACTCGCTTGTGTGTGTATGCAAGCTTTTTATTTAGAGGGAGGCAGTCTCCTAGGAAAGAATCCGCTGTGCTCTTTGCTCAGAAAAGTAGTGATGCATGCCAAGTCTTGAATAATTGTTGGACTTGGGTTTAAAAGGGTCAGAACTTCTGTTTGGTTTTATGGCTAGCCGTATTCATGTTGGGGAGGTTTTCTTATATCCTAATATTGCATGCAATCTCTCTAACGAGGACAGGGACAAGAGAAAAACCAACTTTTAGTTTTTAGTGGCTGAAAATTTATCAAATCAATATACAAATCATTGCACATTTATAGAGCTATGTACACTGCCTGGCCTAAAAAACAAACAAACCTGTGTTATGATCTGGGGTGATGTTAGAGAAGTGTATTATCTGGGGTGCCTATGGGGACAGTATTAGGATCTGGGGTACCTGTGGGGCAGTGGTATGATCTGCGGTGGATGTAGGAGCAGTGTTATGATGTGGGGTGCCTGTGGGGGCAGTGTTATGATGTGGGGTGCCTGTGGGGGCAGTGTTATGATATGGGGTGCCTGTGGGGGCAGTGTTATGATCTGGGGTACCTGTGGGGGCAATGTTATGATCTGGGG